>NC_070649.1:8248440-8848440 GCF_947347685.1 Pleuronectes platessa
ATCTGTTTAACTTGTTAAAAGCTTAAGTAAATAAAAAACACATTACAGAAGATTCATGCAACATTAGTTTTAGAAGCTCTGTTTTGGTTTAACCCTTTTGAGTCTGGGCCTATTTTTGGCCGTTTTTGAATTCTTTTCAGGGTTTACCTTTAAATACCATTAAAAACATTTACCATGCAGATAATATTTTTTCCTCCAGCCCATCCCCTATATGATCATAAAATACATTTATCAATATGGCATAGCATATTAAGATATTGGGCCCAATAACACACAAGACACATCATGTGATTCAATCACAGCAGCATGATAACAAAAGAAAAGCCATCAGCTGATACCCTGAGTTTACACCTTGGTATCATAAGAGACAAAAGCTGAATCAGTGAAACCTTATCTGTTAAAAAGTCCTTTAAACATCACAACAACGGTTTAAACTGAAACATCAAGCATGCAACTCGAAAAAACTCAACATTAACAAAGTGCAACTGTTGCTGATAAAGTCCTTGCTCCGACTCTGCAGACGCTTCACCCCCTGCAGTGAGAAAAGCCGGACGAGCGCCAACGTTTGAGTAAAGCTGCAGGCTTATCTATTGAGTCACACGCGAGTCTACACCTACTGCGCAAATACACTGGAAGGTATTGTAACAGTGGAAATAAAAAGTCTGATAAGATGGGTCGAGCTCAAAAGACAATGCCGGCCTTATTTCAAGGAATCCGCGATAAGCTGTGAAACCAACTGTTGTTAATTTAGTGGGTTTGTTTTGCCTGCGTTTCTCACCCTTTTTTTCTTTTCCACTTTCCGCAGCAGTACACCTTTATATTTCCTCCAACCAACACTTGTGACAGCGAACGGGCAATCATATCCTAGTGTGTGTAGCGTTTTGGTTTCATGGGGGAGTCGTCAGCTGATGTGTTCTGCCCTGATGGGGTCTGAGCACTGACGTCCAAGATGTTCCACAGAGATATAGACCATTTCTTTTTGTATTTGTGTGTGTGTGTGTGTGACACTGAGGAGAAAAATACACGGGGGAGGTTGATGCATGTCATGGAGGTTGACTGCTGTTTATTTCTGGAGAACCACAGCCTCTCACAGCAATTTTAGAAAACGACAAGATTTTTTAAATGTGTCGTTTTCCAAAATGTATATTTATTGATGAAACACAGAAACGTGGCCATCGAGATGACCACAGATTATTTCCATGAGGTTAGTCACACGTCTAAATCCCTCAGTGACTCCCGGTGTTTATTTTTTCAGTCGAACTAATCCAGCATTTCTTTGTGGTGTTCAGAGGTCGTGACTGAGAGCAGAACAAAGTAGCCATCAAGACCTCTTAGGACGTTTTTCAAGTGCGTCAAAAAGGCCTTGGTCCAGCTGCTTCAGGTGCTGCACTAAAATGCCATGAGCTCCACATGGACATTTTTATCTCAGTATTTGCTTCTTTCGATAATATAATAACAATATTACTTCGATGTGGCACCTCTCTCCACCTCTCTCTCTCCCTCCACAGACACTGGAGCCCATCCCTCTGTCAAACTGTCCACTCAGCCACAAACGCATCCTCAGGCACTGCCACACTAACGACCACATACATTCTTGGCATTTTCGCAACAGCCAATTACGGCTCCCCCCCCTAACTGGCAGCTCTGGATGCTCCACCCGCCAGTTGAGGCAGTGTTTCTTTGCAGATTCTTATTATCATCGCAAAATTCCAAGCTGATAGTACGGCGGCCGAGGTTTTTCCCCGAAAATAAATACTGCGTGCGAATAGCCGAGGAGGGCAAGAAACCGAATCCTATGTCAGCTTGCAACTGACATTAATTCAGAAAGCAATGAGACACCCGCCCAGAGATCACATACCAAAGCAGCACAGCACCGATGTCATTAAAGCTGCCGGCGGTGCAGCCTCTCAGGAGTCCTTTCTCTAAACAGCATTAGGAAGTCAGAGATCTGCTGTGGACAAACACATACCTCACACTTATATACACACGCAGTTTAGATGCCAGATCAGGGTGAACACAGACTGGAGTATACACACAGTACACAGTTTGTATGAGAGAGTTAATGAAGGGAAAGAATGAAGTTGAGGTAAGGAGGAAGGATCAGGGGTCCAGAGGTGGGGTGTGCTCAGACAGGAAGCTGGTTTCTATCCCAATTCCTGTGTATCTCCAGGAAGTGGAGATAGAAGATCAGACTCAAAAGGTGAAGGGAAAATACATGTAGATAGCCTTCCTCCTGCATCCACAAACTGCTGATGGAAGCAAAGTGTTTGATTGGATTGCTGATGGATTGTATTAAATGTTTTCGATTAGCATCAGCGATTCATGTAAAAGGTGCAGCAGCGGGTGAATGGGCAGATGAGACGAAAAGATAAAGACGAGGCCGATCAGCTGAACCCTGAGGCATCGCAGTCACCTGACAATAACTTCTTCATTCATTTATCAAAAGATACAGACTTGTGCAACCGGTTTTAGCTGAGCATACCTGTCTGCATGCTCATCCTGGGAACAACAGATTATTTATACAGGAATAAACATTCCCTGCTCCTCTAAACGCCACTTAGTTTCCAATCTGGATCTGAATTACGTTTCGACATAAGAAATTAAGATAGAAGTCAGAATCAACCTTGAAAATGTTTGTTTTGAAATGCATTTACCAGACGAGCTGCGTGAAACAAGGTTTTTCATGTAAGTAACGGCAACTATGGTCTTATAACTTCCTGATGAGCAATAAATAACACAAGAAAACTGTAGGAGAACAACAAACACCCAGATGGGGAATAGTTCCCAAAAGCAACGTGATCAAAGATAGAAATCTCTTCTGCCATAACGAAGAACAAGAAACGGTTCTCTCAAACTTTCAACCACACGTTGCACCTAAGAACCACAACTATTGATATGTTGATTGACAGTGAGATTGGGCAATTCATTAGTCTGCGAGATACACAATTACACTGAGCAGGTTTCATGAGTCAAATGCCTTCTAACACAATCATTTTGCAAACATCCAGAGGTTCTTGTAAGGAGAATCAGAGGCACTCACCGATATCTGAAAGACTTCCTGGGTGTCATCGAGCATCTGCACCCGTATGGAGACCAGCCTCCCGGGAGGCTGAGCAGGAGGACGCAGGCCCGGCTCCAGGGTGGACACCCCGAAACTTTCTGTGGCGCCCAGCCTCTGCCCGGCTGTGGACGGCCTGTCGGCGGGTTCGACCATGGCGACGTGCGCTGCGGCGGGGCGCTCTTGAGCTGCAGGGACCACTGTTCACGTCTGGGGTGGTGGGGGGGAGATAAAGAGCGTTAGTTGGTTACAAAATGTGGGGTTATGTCTTTTTATGTGCTTCAGCGCATGTGATTTGAGGTATTTTAGATTTTTGGCTTCTCAATTATATAGCAGGCTGTTTAACACTGGAACAGTCAGGCACTTTCTCTAACAACCAAGCTTTAACATAGGCATGCAGCCTAAATAGAACGGTTCAGGGTGATAGTACATTTCTGTGCACAGCTTCATGTAGGGTATCCCTTTATTACTTTTAAAGGCGTTTGTTAAATTACTTTTTTAGGTTTAAGTTAAACCCCTTTTCTACTGGTTAAAAACCACTAACATCTGGCTTTTGTCTGCAATGTGAGTGGATGAAAGTCTAGATGCTGAACCTCAATCATGTAACATTATGACACTGGGTGTACTCGCTAATTGCGGTGTATAACAAAAAAATATATTTTTGAGGGGAAAAAAACTTTCAAATGAAGGTTAAAAGATAATATAAACTGTCTTCAAGTGGAAAGAATACAACAAAAGTCAGATTTAAAAGAAAGAGGCTCTGTCGTGGCAATGAGGGAAACTTTGCCAGGAGAGAGGCTTTGTGTGAAATTAGTTCAAGAGATATACCAGAAAAGTTCAGTCTAGGTTAAATTGGCTGTGCATCATGTCAAAAAATCAAAAGACATTCTGTCAGTGTGCACAAAGAAGCAGACGGACGTGTCTCACACCTTTCTAGACAGACACATGCGCTCATTTCTTCCAGGTGAAGCACACACGGGTGGGATTTGCTGTGTTTCCTACATGAACCAAACACAGAGCTCTGCTGTGAGACGAGTTCAGACTTGAATCAAAGCACTCCGCAAGTGGAGCGGATGAGATACGGCCTGAGAACGCACAGACAGACACTCAACACCCCTCCTCCTCGCCCTCCTCTTTCACACACATACACACACAAACTCTTCAGTGTCCCCCCCCAGCCCCCCACTCCCGTCCCACACTTGATAAACCTCAACCTCAGACAATAAATATCCTCTCAGACGCTCTGTGACATCAGGGCTGAGGAATGTTTTAGAACGTTGGTCAGGGGGGTAAACGCGGGGATGAGAGTTACACGCCGCCGAGTTGCCCTGGTACACACACAAAACACTTGTTTAGATCAGCAGCCGTAAGTTTTACACGTGTCTGTGTGCACAAAACAACGGGGATAAATGAAAAAGTAAACCTGTCGGATTCCGTTTTCTTTGCTTTGTAAGAGGGGGCAAACACGGTTTTATCCTCTGGTCAGTCACATTTGGACACATGCAGTCAATACCTCTTAATACTTCTTGTCAATAAACTGGTAAATCAATTAACCATCAGGGACCTATTGGACAACATGGTGATTAACAGGTCCTTGAAGCGTTCTCTCCGTCCTTTGAGCAGCATCCATCCTTTTGCTCCTGACGGAGATAAATCAGCCGATATTGGCTTCATATAGATACATCAGCATTAGTGTACATGTAAGTAACAATGCTACAGAAATGCTTAGTTAAAGGTCCTTTAAGGGTCAAGCTCTAATGCGTTTCTCGCACTGTTTATTTCATGTGTTTATAGAAAGAAAGATCCTGATCGGTCAATAGAGCCCCAAATTCAGGCCTCCCTAATCCATAGTGAGGAATAAGCCATTCCCTCTTAGTTCTAAATACTCAGGAACAGATGGGTGGTGCAGTGAACTGAAATGTGACAGCAAACCCTGTATAAGTGTTTCCCGGCATCACCACGTCCACAGCGAGGCCTGTTTTTTCAAGAGCAAATAAAAGTGTATTATTGGATTAATGGGGCTGTCAGATTCCAGAGCCTCCTCCAGATGTGCCGGAGAGAAGAGCAGCTTGGACTAGGAAGACGAGGCTGGTTCAAGAAACATCTCACCGAATGAAGAAAACTTAATATTATAATAAATCTATTCAAGTTCAAATTTGCAATACTGCTTTATCATTAAATGATTGATTTATAAAGAAAATAACTAGAAGATATATCAACAGTGAGATTAGCCAGAATGCCGGGGCTAAAAGAACCAGAATGCCCCTGCAGCAACCTTTGACCTCAGTGTGAAAGTAGACAGATAACAAGGTCAGACGCATTCTTAACAACACATACACCAAGTTAAACATTAAAATAAAACAAGATTATAACTCAGTAGAGCAGACAAGGCCCCATTCAATCAAGCTGCACCTAATGGCACACACTCATGATATCAGTTCCTTAAATATGCTTGATTTCAATATCAAGATCCATCCTGGGAAATGAGAGAAAATGTCACACGAACTTTAAGATATTGATTAAAAAATCTATTTGGATCTGCACTGAAATTGAATGGGTTCTTCCATTACCCATACCACATCTTTCCACCAAGTTTGATGGTAATCCATCCAGTCGTTTTAGCTAACAAAGAAAACCAGGTGAAAGCATAACCTACTTTGCGGGGGTAAAAGAAAAATCATAACAGCAATTCAAAAAAATCTACTTTCTTTGGTTTCTTTTCCCCAGGGTGCTTTGCAGCAGGGTTTTATACAAGCCACAGACATTACATTTGTACTAATCCCTCCACCTGCACACTAAACACCAGCACTTCTCTCGCCACCTTAGTGACAAAGGCAGGAGCTTGAAACTGGAGCCCGGCCAAGGAAGTGACCCGACAATGAAAAAAAAAAGGGACCTGACATTCAGGTTACTCATTACACCTGTGGGAACAAATTTGTTCTCATGTGCCACTTCCTTACTGCTCTGCGCCGCCGTTTCCAACTGTTTTGAATTTGCATTCACGGAGTTTGTCCTCCGAGAGGTTCAGCCATATCAGAGGCGGAATAATAACAGTTTCTGAAACCCTACACTCACTAACTCAGGGTTACCTACTTGTTTTTGTCCCAGTGTCGCATTTCAAAGCAAAACAAGTGTCAACTCAGAGCCAGTTTTATGGCTCGGCCTTATCATCCAGTAACAGGCGGGTGCCAATTACCCTGACAAACACCAGTAGATCATACTCCGCAGGCAGCCGACTTCGACATTGTTTCGGTGTAAACACACAGTTTTACCTCATAAACAACTTTCCGAAGCTCCACCATAATTTCAATCTCACTGGAGCGAAAGTCCGGAGGCTGAAAGTTTCATCGTCTCCTCAGTCGGGGCCCGGGGAGGATTAAACGTGGAGCTGCTTGAGCAAGAGCGGAATACAGAGCGAGCTGGTCGCACGGGCACAAAGGAAGCTACTGTGGGAGCTTCCAACAGCGGGGCCTTAACTCAGCGGGACCGAGGCCTCCCGACCAGCCTTTGAACTGGTGTTAGTTGAAAGTTTCCCAAGGGTTTGTGAGAAGGGAGCCAGGCCCTGGGAATCGGATGCGAGTGTGTGGGTGTGGATGTGTACACAAGTGCATCCAGGGAGAAAGAGGTCACCAATCTGCGTATTTTTTTGTAGTAACTCTGCATGTTGCAAGTAAAAATAAGGTACAAAATCTGACGTTACATAAACAGGGTATTTACTGACTATATATAAGGGGACGGCTCCAAAAAGTATTTGAAAACATAGGAACTATTCTATCACAAGCTGAAAATACCTAAACATGGGTGCGATGGATTTTGTTTGATTTTAGCTAAATATCAACAAAATGCCTGTTAGGAATTCCTAAATCTCAAGGAAAGGTTGTGTTTTCCACACAAGAAGTCCAAAGTTCTTCACCTTCAATTTTCCTATTGAAGAAGCTGGGAAAAAGGATAAATAACCCCAAAAGCTGAAATCTCTCTGTGCCATATCGCACTATACACGACTAACAAATCCAAGCCTCAAATCACAAAGTGGCTCCATCCAGTCGCACACGGAGTTACTTGTTGCCATTTTGACAACAGGCCACTTGACTGTTTACAATCTGACTCACACGCTGAAAAAAATGACACCCAGTGTCAACACTGGCCCGACCAGCGCAGGTGAGGAGGGTGAGATCAAGGCTACAACACTGCACGCTTACACCTGCTATCCCTGGCAGATCAATGGCTGGGCTTGTTGCCTTGTTTCATCAAGGTGACACTCTCCACTTGCGGAAACGTTAAGCCGCTCCACTGGCCTCAGGTGGATTTCTATTGTGAGGTTGTGTGTGTGTGTGTGTGTGAGAGAGGAGGGGGTGAAATCAATTCTCCAAGATATTGATCAGGACACTGAACGAGGAACAGCATTGAGATTTGGCAGATCCCCCGCTTTCAGACCTCAACAGCCGTGCTCCGCCAGCCGTTAGCAAAATGAAGTGCTGCTTCCCCACTGACCCTGTGCTCTGACCTCACGCCAAATGGGGGGGGGGGGGGGTTCAGAAAGAGAGGGTGTCCCCCAGAGATCAATAAATGAAAGGGGATTGTTTCCGTCAGCTGACACCCTATAGGTGTTCTCCAGAGGGGGGAGGGGGGGTGGTCAAGGTTTGCCTCGGAAAATACCAAGCTCCAAGGGGGCGGGGGGGCCTCGGGGGATGATACACACTATCTAACATTCGGCAGCTTTGTCAACGCCAAGATCAGAAGCCCATTTAAAAACACAAACACACGGAGAGGGTACAGTTGGCAAAGAGCAAGCCCCAGAATGTAGGTTAGCAGAGTAATCCTTTAGGCCAGAGCAAAGGTGTCAGTTGGCTAGGACAGCCTAGTCACACTCAGGACACTCTCCTAGTGTGTGTGTGTGTGTGTGTGTGTGTGTGTGTGTGTGTGTGTGTGTGTTTATCACTTTAGAACACAGGACAAGTTAGTGAAGATCCCTTGTACGTTTGAAGGTGTACGTGTGTGGGCTCGTTTTTGTATCCTCTTTAGGACCCTTTTCCGGTATAATCACTGACCTTGTCAGGACCAGCAGACCTCACGGGGACCTAGGAAGCCCCGGTGAAAGAGGCAAAACGTCACTTCTGAGGTCCGAGAGTCGGGTTCGTGACCTCTACTCCCGCGTAAATGCTACGATAACTGTATTTACATGGGATTTGTGGTGATGAATGGAAGTCAATGCAGTGTCTTGACATGGACAAAAAAGTCTAACTGTAGCTTTAAGGGACAATATAAGATCCTTTTGACAGATCCTGACAAATTCAATGGATGTTTGAGGGATTAGACTTTGCTTTAGGGTTAGAATTGGGTTTAGTTTAGGGTTAGGGGCTAGGTAGTGTGCATTTGTGTGTGCGTGTGTGTGTGTGTGTGTGTGTGTGTGTGTGTGTGTGTGTCCACTGTTCAATATTAATGTGCATCATGGGGCGACGTCTTGACAATGACAGGCTCAGGCCATTGTTGGGTCAGGGACACCAAATGTCTTTGTCTCCAGCTGGAACCACATACATGTAGTTAACATGTAGTTTAGCAGCAGAGTGTGTGTGTGTGTGTTTGTGTGTGGAGAAGTTGGTGCAGGAGGCTCAGCAGCAGCAGCAGAAGAAGAAGGAGAAGAAGAAGAAGAAGAAGGAGAAGAAGCTCCTCCTGAGGCAGATTAGTGAAAAATGAACAAGCTGCAATGGAAGCGAGCTAATGCGTGAAAGAAACCCGTAACATTTCGAACTGTTGCTTAAAAAAAATAAAAACCAACGCGTCTCTTTCACTTTTCTTTCGGAGCAGGGACCGTGTTGCGCTACACGCAGGGGAAACACCGGGAGAGGCTACGTGGAGCCTTCGCTCCACGAGCCGGGTAGCATGCTTTTCCTTACCCCGCGTCTGGTCTGTCGGTTGTCGAGGAGCGTCGGTGTCCGGACGCGCGAGCGGCGAAAATCCTGGTGCTCCTGTCCGGGAGTAGGTGCGTCAAAGCCGGACCGCTCCCTCTCAGCTGGGCCGTGGAGAGCGTGCGGCGGCCATCGAGGCGACTGTGGGGAAGCCGTGCGAGATTTCTCCCAAAACAATGAGGAGCGACTCACACACACACATGTACACACACACACACACACACGCCGCCTCCAGCTCCACAGCGCCAGGCAGGAGAGAGAGAGAGTTGCCCGACAGCGCCACTCTGTGGTAGATCATAGGAAACGCAGCTGTGGAGGCTGTGGCCATGGAGCTAATTATACTTTGTATGAGTATTTCCACCTCCATGCTACTTTGATATAATTTTAAAGGCTAATATTGTACTTTTCAAACCACTACATTGATATGGAAACTTGAATTAGCAGGTGTATACTATGTACACATATCTATATAAAATTGAATTGCATATTTGTATTCTATTTTCTGTTGTAACTTGTTTTTGGTCTATCTGCTGCTGTAACAACTGAATTATCTTAACTTAACTTATCTTCAGTTAACTTATCTCATTTTATCTTATCTCATCCTATTTATATAGAAATGCTTTCATGTGTGATTTTATTGTTTTATTTCCCTCTTTTATTGTTCTTGTTCATTCATTCACACAGTCATATTACTGCTTTCATGTGCTCGAGTTTTCATGTGACATAACTCCATAAATTATTCATTTAATTTTAACCCTACCTGGTTTCCGACCACCTAAACGTTGTTGTCCTTATATACATTGTATAAAATGTTGTTTTATATAAAACTGGGCATAGTGCCATGTATAAACATAGCTACCCTGTTATTTTGAATTCAATACTAAGCCATTCAAATAATACACGAATCATATATTAATGTTTTTATTTTAAACATGCATGGTATAAGGAGCTGCAGTGTGTGCATTGCTGACTAAAAGATACCTTCTTCTGCCTCCATTTATCCGTTCTCTATAATATGTTGGATACATGTTGATGTGTATTTAAAGACATTTAAATTTGTGGAAAAAACATTGGTTGAAAAAAAAAAATTGTCTAACAACCCCAAATTTCGCAACCCCCCTTCAGTACCTCCGTGGACCCCCTAGGGGTCAGTAATGTCAGTAATAGCAATAATGGTCCACAATCCGATGCCACAATAATCCACAGTCCATCTTCATGATCCATTGCCGCTCTCAAACTCCAACACCATGATCCTCCATCTGCTTTCATCTCTGATACTACCATGATCTACCACCATGATCCTCCATCTCCTTTCATCTCTGATACTACCATGATCTACCACCAGTATCGACCATCAGCTGTCAATACGATCATGATCCACCATCACAGTCTCTGATTTTGCGTCCTAGAAATTATTTTTTTGTGAGAATCAAAGGACAAATCAGGATAAAATATAACGCCCAAGTTCCTGAATGTTTCACTAGAAGCAAGATAAATGTCATCTGGAATGTCTGCTATATAGCCTCAGACAGTGTTGTGCAAGTTCACTACTCTCATGAACAAGTTCAAAGTTCAGTTCATACAAGTAAACATGAATAGTTCACGTTCACAGTTCACCATTTAAATTCTGAACTAGTTCATATTTCAGTTCATTTCATAGTTTTAAGGTAGACAGTGAGAATGAAAGACTTAACTTGTTAAAGAAAACCTTATCCATCACTACCCCTTGCCTTTACTGTCGGAATGTTTATCAGACAGTGTGTAAAAATCCCTCAGATAATAATAAGGTGCATCGGATCTCGGATGTAGTTGCTGAGTCTGCGTCTCTGCTTTCTCTTGCCATCTGTATATGAGACCGAGAGCTGTTGTGTTGCAGGTATGGCCTGCCCCTTTAAGGAAAGTTTGTAGTGTGTGACGTAATGCACGAGGGTATTGTGGGAAAATACGCTAAAAGTGTGTTTGTAGGAGAAGTGACGGAGCACCTAGAGGTGATGCGAGTGTTGCTCCTGCTGTATATCCGAGAAATAAAGTGGCCGCATTCCAAGTAAAGAAACATCTCCTCCTCCTTCTTCACGGAGCGGTCCGGACGGCTGGTTACCGACCAGACAGCGAGCCAAGATAACCAGTGACAGGGGCGGCTCCTGGTACAGGCGACATAGGAGACTGGTTAATCATGACGTGACACATGCGATGTAAAACAATACATTAACGTCACACCATCATCCTCTAACCCCGGGGGCGTACCGGAGGTAGAAGCGCTGTGAAAAGCCCTCCGCCTCCTTTCCTCGCCCATGTTAAATACTTTGGCTGTTCGCACCGGCAGCGTAGCCAGGAAGCACCGCAGCCACACACACAAGCACATAATCTCCTGTGGAGGGGTGGCGGATACAGGCTTGCGTAGGTCAGTCACCTTGAGACCAGCATCATTTACCCCTGAACCAGCGCGGAGAAATGATGATGATGAAATTTCATATAAACTTTTTTTTAATATAAAATTAAATATAAAAAAAATTAATTAAATTAAATTAAATGGGGGGGGGGGGGGGGGGGGACTGCGCGCGCACATCCTGCGCAGAAGCCCACTGCACACATTCTGCGCAGAAGGCCACTGCGCACATTCTGCGCAGAAGCCCATTGCGCACATTCTGCGCAGAAGGCCACTGCGCACATCCTGCGCAGAAGCCCATTGCGCACATCCTGCACAGAAGCCTACTGCGCACATTCTGCGCAGAAGCCCAATGCGCACGAATTGCACGCGCAGCTTTTTTTTAAATTTTTTTTTTAATTAAATTAAATTTTAAGTGTAACATATTGCCAGCTTGAAAATGGGAATGAGTGGGATTCGAAACCCGGGTCACTCTTGTTAATGACCAATGCTTTACCAACTAAGCCACTTCAGATGATGGCTTGCAGAAGGAACTAAGCAAATGAAAAGGATGGATAAATTGTCGTGTGTGTGTGTGTGTGTGTGTGTGTGTGTGTGTGTGTGTGCATAAAATGACACCGACACACGACCCCCCCCCCTCCCTCTCCCCAGGTTCCGCTTTGCACATGCTGGTCCCATTAATGCATATGACTAATTTACGCATGGTACCTGTGCTTTCTTGAATTTGAATTGCAAAGATAATTTCAAAGGACTCGTTCTTGTTCTCTGAAAGGGACTTTGACACAAGATGACTCAAACGTACACAGTATACTTCATACTTTTGGTGGCAGTAGTCTAACTAGTGCTTTGTCCAACAATATCAGTCTCATGAAAAACAACGATGCTTTGAATCCCTTAACAAAGATAGCAGAAACGGCTTGTTCTTGTTCTCTGGAAGGAGTGAGTTAATAAGTTATTATTAACTTATAAATAAGTTTATATAATTATACTTTTATTCTACGTAATATAAAAGAAAAACTGCCAGGGACGTGTTTATGAACTGCCGTTTGAGTCAAAAGTAAGAAATAGGTAAATAAATAGATAGATAAATAAATATGGCTATGAAATAAACCCTGAAATAAAAATATATGGCAATATATATATACATAAATGGATTCAGTTCTACTTTTATATTGCGCTATATTTATAGCCATATATTTTATTTCAGGGTTTATTTCCTAGCCATATTTACTTATTTATTTACCTATTTGTTTATTCAATGATTTAACTTTGACTCAAACGGCATTCCATAGGGTTTCGAGTGCGCAACTGATCAGGGTTTACGGTAATCGCTCTGAAACGGCCAGCCATTGTGGCCCGGGCTTAAAATCTAAATGCGGCGCAAAGTATGTCGGTGTGAGCGAAGAGGTTCCAGGATTTTAAAGAAGACAAAAGTTCCTCAGGGAGTACAGGTCGGACAGGCTCCACCGGGCCCGGGTTACGGAAGTGACAACAGGTGAGAGCTCGGCATGACGCTCCTCCTCCAGCTGGGGTCTGTCCCGCGCGTCATGAGTTTGTTTGGAAAGTTGAGGAGGTGCACAGCAGCTCGGGTGAGAGATGGGGAACACGGGCAGTCTGTGGGGAGCGAGGAGGGAATCCAGGAAGGAGACGGTGAGTCACGCACCTGCTATACCAGAAATCTTAGTGACTGAAGCGTCGCCTCTCTCTGCGGAGGGATCGGTGTCCACCCGGCCCAGCCCTGGAGCCGCTGGCAGGTCCGGACAGGCGGAGTCAGACACTGCAGCGCACATTCGTGTTGTGAGAAGCTCTGAGGGATCCGGGCAGCCTGAGACAGACGACGTGGACGATGAGGGACAGTTTGACACCTGCAGTCTCACTGGCAGTGAAGGCAACAGCAGCCGGCAACACTTCATCCAGGTGATGATGGACAGATCCCCCCGGGGGGTGCGCAACATGGTGCCGCGCAGGTCCATTCACCTGTCCTCCAGGAGTGACAGTGACTCGGTGTCCATGCTCTCCTCCGTCCTGGACGAAGACAGGACTGCGGTCACTCTGGACCCTCTGGAACATGAGTGGATGATGTGCGCTTCGGATGGCGAGTGGGGCAGCTTGAGCCGCCTCCTCACCACCGAACCCAGTCTGATCCTGAGGAAGGATTTCGTGTCTGGGTTCACCTGCCTGCACTGGGCCGCCAAACTGGGCAATCCCGAGCTCATAGCGTTTATTGTTAACTTCGCCAAGCAGAACAGCATTCCGATCAGTATTGATGTTAGATCCAACACTGGTTACACGCCGCTGCACATAGCTGCCATGCACAACCACATGGAGGTGGTGAAGATCCTGGTGGGTGCCTATAATGCTGATGTAGAGATCAGGGACTATAGTGGAAGGAAGGCCTGCCAGTACCTTACTGACAGTGCAAGTGTGGACATACAGGACATCATTGGAGCTTACGAGCAATCGAACTCAGAGGACACTGACTGCAAGGACAGAGGCCCTTGGAGGTTCTCCAAGGTTCTCCAATCCAACCTGAAGCCCCTCAGGCGGCTGAACTCAAGTGACTGTGACTCTGTGGATGGGCATGGTCGAGTCAGGGAGAAACCCGTGAGGCGGATGTCTTCTCTCAGCAGGATGAAGCCCAAACTGCAGCGGCTCCGCTGGAGGACATCGCAGATTGTCCACAGCACAACTTTCCACGATACAGAAGAGTTGGAGGGGTCTGGGGAAGGCTTCTGTAAGCCCAGACCTAAGACCCATTTCTTTGGGTGAGACAGAGGCAGCACAATCTTTATTCTTGATAAGGTGGAAGATCTGTTAAAGCTCTCAGCTCCAACTACATGTATTATATCAATTCAATTGCGTGTGTGTTGCTTATTTACAAATGGTTTACCTTTTTAGCGAAATATACAGTATTTAATAAGTTTGCTCATGGACGTTTTGCCTGAGTTGGTGTATGAAAGTCAGATTAAGGAGCAATAGTTTAATATCTGCATATTCAATATGTTTTAGAGCATTGAACACTTTGTTGTAAATATATAGACATTCCAAATGTGTGATATTATTGAGGCTTGCGACAGCCACAGTCTGAGTCAGATATGGAACAACATACCGCTTCGTGTCAGAACTTGACTTAAGCCTCGTACTGCAAATGCTTCTCATGTTAAGCTGTACAACAAACTAAGGTCTTTGGAGATGAAGAATGATACGTTACATTTCTGGTCACACTTCTTCTGTGATATCTTATACGTTCATTCATGGTTTGTCAAGAAATGTGGTGTCAGTGAAATATAGAGAATTCCATTTGTCCCATATGAGGTTTCCAAGACCTTGTCTCTATCTTTGCTGTGTAAACAAAAGTTTAAACATCTCTATTTGTTCAATGTTTTCTAGTATGTACACAGTACTTGTTGCCATTTATGTGTATCTCTAAATTGTTCAGCTTTCAAAGATTTTGTTTACGTTTGTAGACGTCTGTCATTTTACTTACATCGTTGCACTTTTGATCGAAAACAAGTCTTAGAATTATATGTGCATAATATCCAGTCTGTATAAACCTTTACTTAAAAGAAGCATGAACAGTGATTGTTACAGTATTGAAATGCAAACATTCTCTAGGCACTCTTAGGCAGAGCAAAGCATGGGGATGTTTTACAAGCCTTTATGTAGTTTATTAATTAAAATGCTGGGACTAAGATCCATTGATATTTACCTGGTTACCTGTGTCTGGTTTATTGGAACATTTTAATGCTTTGTATGGTTGTTTGTCTTCTTATTAAATAAATCACACATTGTTGTAAATCTATAAATGACTGTTGCTGCATGCACATGTGAACAATATGGATAATTTCTTCTTCATTTCCTCTGCAGAATGCTCTTCGCAAGCTGTATGATTGTCTGACCTTCCCTGTAAGGAATAAAGCATACTTAAAAGACTATGAAGTCTCACCAGGTCAAATTTCCATCGTCATGTTTAATCAACAAATCACAATTGATCCATAGCCTTGTTTTGCATCTTAGCAGACATGTTTTATTTTGGTCTCCATATGTTGAGTGGGTGTCTGACAAGAAACATTGTTAGCCAACAACTGCAGCAGAAGAAGCTAGGGGGTAGAGAGAGAGCAACAGAGGTCCAGCTCCTGATCATTTAAAATAGACATAAATCTTTTCATTGTAACTCATAAACTCCAGCATCCATAGATTCACATATATTAAATATAGTTAAAATCACACTGTACAGACAATACACATCCAAACTTGATTAGATGTTATGATAAGTGCTTAATGTTGAGTGGTTAAGGCACAAAAGCTACTGAAACCATGGAATTGAAAGTTGAAGAAAAGGCAGGGAAGGGTTCCGAGGAAGAACCCATTAAATATTGGTCTCTTTGATATCTAAAATGCTAAAATGTTTAAAAATTCTTTAAGACAGAATAATTCTAAAAAAATAGAGTTGTTGAAACCCATATTAAAGTCCGATATAGTGTCTTAAAACACAACAGTTAAACGTGGCACTTGTGTTTCATCATGAGTCATCGGTGAAACTTGAGTCACATTCATAATTTTCTTTAAGGTATTTTGGCTTTTGCTACTTTGCTACAGGGACAGCGGCAAGTTTCTTTACTCGACTAAATAGGAAAAAAATTACAATGTAAACAGATGTGGATAGCCTAAACATCTGGATATTTAAGTGTTGGAACAAAATACAGTGAGGCGGCTGCTCAAGATAGCCACTCTCAAATGTCAGGCCTGCTGAAGGCCCACGAGCTCACAGCTCTTCTTCCACAGCTCTTCTTGAAGCTCAGAGTCGAAGGAGAGGTCAGAGGACTGAGTCTTCTTGCCATTATACAGGTAACAGCCCCCCACGCCCTCCATTTCAGAGGCAGCAGCAGCGTAGACGGCCACAGAGGCTCCCTCTGCTGGAGTCTAAGAAACACAGATACAATACGGTTGAACAAATTAAACCAAAATGGGGATGGTGTTTGGGCAAGCTCATAACAAAGTATCCCAGAAATATTGAACCATCTAGAGGGCCCTGAAATCCCCTATACAAGCCTCTTGAAGTACAACTAGGAACTCAAAATAAAACCTTCTCATCCATCTCTAGAACATTGTGGAAGTGGTTCGACACAAAGTTACACATGTCTGAAATAAAAGTCATGGGGATGGAAGGTGGTAGAGGGGCTTGCACGAGGACCCTGTTACATCCATTGAAGTTAATGATAACTTACCAAACAGGCCTTTATCAGACACTAACTGTAGGATTTAAAAGATTCGTAACATCTTTTAAAAGTAGGATGTGAGGAGTTGATCTTAATGAATGACACTACGTCAATCCAGGCTTTGCTAAATTAATTTCTCATCCATGCATTCTCATGTTTATGATCATCAACCACTGATCCTTCTTCTCTGAGCTGTGGAGTGACGCCATATCTGTTATTAGCCCTATTTTAATTGCAGTTTAGATATGGCCTGTTACATATTTTTTATATATAAGGAGAAATCCCAAAACTTATTTAGATTAAAAAAAGGTTAAATATTAAGCAGTAGTCGTCTTAAACCTTACTGTCAAGAAGTTCAAATTTCTTAAGATTATATTAAACATACTGTATGTACCCTTTATTTCCGTAGCTGGTGTTTGCCTAATGTTGACTCTCTTGTTTGCTGGGAAGCTGTTTACTGGTAAGACGTGCTATGTAAATACAGTTATCTGTACCTATATAAAATGTTGTAGATTATAACCTATTTACATAAATACAGATTTAATATAATTACTGCTTATGCCTGTCCTGTACTTATTTGAAGCATCTGGGGGGAAATAGTTTATAAATGTATGAGATGTCCTGTATTTCTTGAATAAACCGCCATGCTTAACTGTCCTGTACATTAAAAAATCCTGAAAAGATAATGTTAAAATCATGGAGGAATACATGTGAATCCCACCACGCTTAAAAAGAGAACATCCAAATCAGATTAGTTTTGGCTGTATTGCTTAAAATTAGTAGATATACAAATTAATTAGACTGTGTTAACAGAAAAAGTCATATGTACCCTGAACAGAATCTTGGCCACTGGTTTCTTCAGCATCTGTGCAAGGGTATACAGGTTGTCATACAAGGCGGTGTCCACCATACCAGGGTCCACAGCATTGACAATAACCGGAGAGCCGGCAGCTGACAGCTGCTCCTGCAGGTAGTAGGTGAAGAGGACCAGAGCCAATTTGCTTTGAGCATAGGCACCATGGGAACTGTAGCAGACCCTGGAGACAGAGGGGGGGGGGGGGGGGTTCAGGTTAACTCACAAGTCCTCAAACTCTCAGTCTGACAGATCTCTTTGTTGGCTTAAAAGAATGAGCCATTGAAAAACATCCATCTATTCGTAAGCTGTACATTTATTATTTGTTTATAGAGTTGGCCTGCGCGTCATGAGTTTGTTTCTTCTTCCTCTTACCTCCGGTTTAAGTCACCCATGTCCACAACTCCTGAATAGTGCGTGGCGGAGGACATGTTGACAACTCTGGAGTCGCGGCCCGGTCTTCCGGACGTCTTCAGCAGGTCCAACAGCAGGTTGGTCAGCAGGAAGTGGCCCAAGTAGTTGAGACCAAAGTGGAACTCAAAGCCATCCTTTGTTATACTCTCAGAAACCAGCATAGTCCCAGCTCCACGAGAGAACCACAAGTAGAATATTAGATCTTTTTTTCTAAGAGTCAGCATAAACCATAGTAGTACGACCTTATCATAAGCTTACCATTGTTAACCAGAACATGGAGCGGTAGACCTCTGTCTCTGAAGCCCTGAACAAACTGCCGCACTGATTTCAGTGAGGTCAGGTCCATGAAGACAAACTCAGCTGTGAAATTAAAAATAGAATTTATTAAACAGGCCATAAGATAACAAGGAATTTAAAATTAAAAGAACAATTTGAACTAGTACACCACGTGTACAGTCAACTTCAATACTCTCCATTGATCCTGGTGAAATGTCATTAGGGAAACTCCACCATTAATCTACGAGGGTGGCTTCCCCTCCGCACACAACCCCTGACAAATAAATGGACTGCATTCATACAGTGGTTTACAATATTAGACAGCGCTTATCACCTCAAGCTGTGACTAAACGTTTGAATGCGGAATACTTGGAAAAGATCACGTAGATAAATCCAATGCAGTCTATTCCAGCTGTTCTGGAATACATTTTGGGGGCTCTAGTGTGTGATACTGTTAAACTGTATTGCATTATACAAAAAGGTCCACGTCTGCTATCTGGCCTACCCTCATTGATATTAATAGGGAAGACAAAACGAGACAGTTCAAGAGCACTTCCAATTGCAAATTACACTCTTAAATTGACCATAATCGCCATGAAGGAGGATTAACTGCAGGACTGTTGGACAGTGTATTTTTATCTTGGTGTTTTGAAGAAATTGACACCTGAGCTAAAATACACATTTCTGAATAACATTTTTAGAGGAAGATACGTTATCATTCATAATGTTAGTTTTTATCTGATTAATAGATCTAAGTCAGATAGTCCCTTTTTCTTTAGCTCTGCTTTTGGTCTCCACCTATCTCTGATATATCTGTCGAATATCTCCATCCGTCATAATGGATTAGTGCAGTTATACAATTACTTGAGGCAAAAATTTAGTTTGGGTTTAATTTCTTAGAATGCGAGTCATATGCTGCTGCTTGTGGCTATAAAATCAATTTAAATTTCACAGTTTTACTGTCCATTATTCTGACTGAGATAACTCACGAGTGATAGCAACTAGAGAATGGAGATTGCTTATTGATATCATGTTGCAGTGTCCACATGAAGACACATGAAAAAGTTAAAGTCCTGTTAGTACTGTTTCTCACACGCAGTGACACTAATACAATGTGCTCTTTGTGACAAGATACTAAGTCGGCTTTGATAAGGTGAGAATTCAATCAGCTGGAAGGTTCTGGGATGCTTGTCTTCACATCACAGTATCTTCTTTACTTAGAATAAGTTTTCAAAAGGACAGAAAATCCATCCTCCCATAGTCCCACTTTGTCCTGTGTGCAGCAAATATATTTATCTCATTAAGATATCGTTGTTGAATTGAAATTCATACAAAAAGAGAGATACCAGACATTCATTTTGAATCTTATCTACCAATGTTAAATTGAAATACAATAATGGACACTGCAAATGACATTACTTTCCTTTTTGGGGCCATCTTTATATATGGTTCATTCATTATTTTTCTTTGCATCTTCGATATAGTGGGCCAGTTTTACAGGCTTCACTTTTGATATCTCGTTTTAGGTGTTTAATGCGACTGCTTTAGAAGTTTGTGGTTTTACTGCTTTGGCTCAAAACTGCTAAAATGACAGACAAAGATAGAAAAGAGAAAAGTTGAGACAGCGGGGTCATTACCTTTTCCTTCGCTGGCTTCCTCATTAATCTTCCTGACGGCGGCTGCGCCCTCTTCTCTCTCATTTCCAGCTGGAGACGATGGAGAATTAGCGAGACTGATAACCACTAACACTGAATTCCCTACTGCCCTAAGTGACTCATGCCATCTCTGTTTACAATAATAGAAATATCATTCATCTTTAAAGCTAAAAAACAGACAACGGAACTAATAGCTACAGTCACAGTGTCTGACTATCGGGGATATTTCCCGTTTCACTGGGACATGAGATCATTACCTCAGTCAGCCAGTTAAAATTAGTTTTTGGTCTTTGAAATACCCCACGCAGTGTAGAACGTGAAAATAAAATAAAACAATTATACTTCAATTGTTTCTTTGGCCTCCATGAGCCTAATCTTACGATACAAACAAAACATCTATAGGAGGGAAAAGGGACCAATCGGGAACATGTGCATCTATGAGCTTAAGTTTGAAAATGAATGTGCCAAAACAGAACATCTGTGAGCTACATCATTTATTATGTAAGAAACGGTTCTTTACATTTACATTTTTAAACAATTACAGTGCACATCTGCCGTCTTCCTCTGACGGCATTTCCTCAATTTATTTACAGTAATGAGGGGAAACAAACAACATATATTTCAAATAAAGCTGGACTGCAGAGATGTATCAACATGCATTAATAAGGAGAAGTGGGTTATATTCTGTAGACAGTAATTAGCTGACTGAGTTGGTGCAGTTGCTTACCAATGACAACATGCATGCCTAGGCTTGCCAGATGTTTTGCTGCCTCTAAACCCATTCCTCTGGTCCCCCCCGTCACAATGGCAACCCTTCCATTTTGCTTGGGTAAGACTGTGGAGGAGAGAGGGCTCAAATCAGTGTCAGTACTGCGGATTTATTATTTTGCACCAGCATACAAAAGCGTACTGTTGCCACGCTGGAAAAAGAAAAGACCAGATTAGTATCACATTTGTAACTTTTTTTTGTTTTTAATGCTGGTGGATCCTTATGGTAGCAGTGGATTACGGTGATGGATTTAGGATAGTGGTGGCCTCTGATTGTGATGGTGGATCCTGATCTTGGTGGCAGCTGACCATGAACTATGATTACAAGAAGACTGCTTGACATAAAATACTGATTCTCACATACTCTACCATTACTGACAATAACTCCCTAATTCATTCGTCATTGCTGCTCCCTTCATCTCTGTCAGACATTTTCTTAAGTATAAATGTGAAGGTCAATGTAGCTCATTGTGGACTGTGTGAATTCAGACAACAATCAGTTAATACAATTAAATCCGTTGCCCCATGACAGAGGAACATTTCCAATACTTCATTAAAATAACAGAAAAAAAAAAAAAATGAGTAGGTCAGGCAACTGTTGAAAATAATGCATCTATCTTTACTTTTACATAATTTTATACATGTGGCAGTGTTCTGTGAACAATGGTTTTTAATTCAAATTACAAACCCCTGAAAAAACTTAAAAGAAAGCAGCAAATGTTTCCAGGAGGCGAGGACAGATAATGACATCACACAGTATTAACACAACGTTATTATCATAATCACAATTATTTTATACTTCTTTGATCCAAAAAGTTACAGCTGCATTGCTGTTAAATTTTATACCATACCATATAACTCAAAGTCCAGATGTAGCTGATGGGAATGCAATTAGTTTGACAGATATTTGGTCACAAACCAATATATTATATTGACTAATTTAAATCTGGATCTGATGATGTGTACATCCTAAAGGGACCGTGGATGTGGCTAAAAGGATTTCATGGCAATGATTCAGTATTTGTTGAACTCTTTAGACTGATCCCAGAGAAGATCTGCTGGCAAAGCTAAATACAACTTTGAATGGTTTAAGTGTTGAAGCTATAACTTGAACAGCCGCAGCTCCACAGATGGGTTCTGCATTACTGTTATAATAGTAATAATAAAAAGGCTAGCTGTTTCTCCCACTTCTAGTTTTTGTACGGGATGATTCATTTAGGCTCACATACTTGGGTCCGTCTACGCGGTGCAATTGATACAATCAAAGCTTTCCCCAAAATATTACACTATTACACATTATAGAGCAAATGTTACAAAATTACAGTGCTGATTCAAATAAACACCTTTATTTTTTTCATTCCGCAAATGAAATGCAGGTCACACGGTGCAGACGGAACAAATCGTCAAAATTCCTCGGCCTATTGCAATTCAACTGTAAACCCACAGAGACTCACGAGGCTGACCATGACTTTTTCAGTGAGAGCATCCAAAATCTGGAATAGACTCCCTATAGTTATCAGAAACAAAGCTAAACCTAATTATTTAGCTATTGTCTATTAAATTAATGTTTCACATTTTGTTTTTCTATCGATAATGGTGATTTATCTTTTGCTAACAGATGAATAACGCCCCTTCTCATACACATGCAATAAACCAAAGTAAACCTGCTTCGATAATTGGGCCTCGCGGATTAGGCCTGTTTTAATCTTTTAATTTCCATGGTATTTCAGGAATCTGGTAATTGTTGAAAGTCTGTAATAAATTGATGAAGAGGCCAAAACCATAATAATGAATTTGAGGTACATTTATCTAAAGCTCTATTTTAAAATCTATGACATTTAAGAGTTCAACTTTGACCCATAACAGTAATTTACAACACAAATTTGGAACGCACCATAATGCCCCTTTGTTCCTGGATTCCTTGTAAGATTAGGACTTTAAAAAACCCATTTCACCACAAGGAGGCACAATTGGCTCTTTGTCTTCAAGTGTAATTCATTAGCAACTTCTCACTCTACCATCACATGATTTAACACAAACTTTCCTTTTGGTGGATTGCTCAGAATACAAACCAAATAGTCAAAACAGTAACAATGAAAACACTGTTCCTTCCGGAGCTAGTTTAAGTGCATGAAGAACATTATAAAGAGGGAGTTGTTTGTTATTTAGAGGCAGTTGTTCCATTATTTTAACAAGAAGATATGAAGTAAAAGGTACAGTGAGAAGGATTAAATGCTGTGGTCTTAAGCGGATTGTACAAGTTAAACTTAAAATGAGCAAATTCTGATAAAAGCTCTAGAGAAGTAAATAAACAATGAATTTAGATCATTTTATCAAATTTTTACTTCAATTTTCAAGGTTTATCTGTGTTTTTGCTCATATTTGGAGATTCAAGATTTCAGAAGGGATGGAAATCTGAGGGGGAGATGAGTGGATGGCTGGATGACATTGTAACTCTAGCTTAACTACAGGAGCTGGCCGATAAGACTGGACGTTCAGTAGGACAAAGACAAAGGCATTTCCTGGGGGATATAACAGAGCTGAAGGGGGGGGCTGATATTGTGCCTCTTCTTAGTCAGGACTCAAAGTTGAAGATTAAGAGAAAAATGGCAATGTGACTCACACAAGATTGTATTATTTTGGATGTGTTTCCAGGATAAAGCTCGACAAATCCACTTAGAAATTAGGAAAAAAACAAAAATGCAGAACTCAAGGACATAGCACATTATTTAAATGAAAAAAATAGAAATCCCATTTGAGTCAGGCTTTACTTGAATGATTTCAGACAGTTTCATCATATTTTCTTGGATTCTATAGGCATGCACAAACACACACTGATTATATTGATACACTCGTATTGACTTCAGAGAGTAAACATGTTGTGAAACTACACTAAAATTGAAGCAAATTGCTTACGATGCAATAACTATGTTGGAGAACCTGGTGGCTGATGATGCCGTCTCTCGGGTGAGTTCAATCCTAGGCAAGGATTTCAGCCACCAAAGAAAGTATGTTGTGACAGAGATGACAGCAATGACACTGTTGTACCGATGTAGATTAGGTTTGTTTTACTATGACTTTTGACCTTAGGTCTGTAAGAAATTAATAAAAATAGGATTCTGTAGGTTAATGGTAACAGTCACTGGCTGGTGGACACGTGATTTAAGTAACTAATTTGTAACTACGGCTAACCATGCCTCTGTCATTCAAAAATATTAATCTGACCAACAAAAGGGGTGAAGTGCAACCTTTTGTTTTGTAGTACAATTACTGAAGTAAAGCAAAACAACAACAAAAAGGCATATTGAGCATTCCAGTCTAAGTCAATTGAGACACAAATAAGAAATAGATCTAAACTGACCCATGCCAAAAAAAATATATACATTTTCCAAACTCTCTACAGCAGCTCCTTACTTCAGACATACCAAATACTAAATCAGGAGTTATGGGATGCAAACGGATAATACGTTAAAATAATACAATCGACTAAATCAACGTGTAGGGAATGGAAATGAACCTGACCTGGTAACGTGAAAGATCTGTTGAACATCTGATAAATAAGAACTTTAACGCCGCACAAATAAAATCGGAGAAGAGTCACCAGCACCGCCTGTAGCCACATTCTTCTGCTTCCGAGTTCCACTGTGTTGCACTTTAAAGTGTCCGGGTCGCCGTCTGGACTGGTTATGGTGCTCTCTCTCCACGGGTCCGCCCGTGTAAAGAAAAAAGAAAGTCCGCCCCGTCCGCCCTCAAGACTACGTCACAAGATACTATAAATCAATGCATTTATAAGTTTACATGGTGAATTCGACTAATTTTTTTTTTCTTTCCAATTTGTGACTTCCGGGATTTTTCGAGATCTGTATTACACATTAGATCAGCCCTCTCTGTAATCCCGTAAAATGCTTTCTAACCATACCTGCAGAAAGAACGGAGATATCATACTCAAAAGTATGATTCTGCCCTATTCGATAATCTGGGAAAGGTCGCTTTTTAATCTGGGACACTTGAATTTTTTTTTTTTTGTTTTTAAAACACACACTATCATCTTGCTTTTTCCAGCCAAGCTAAATATTACCAGTTTTCAGTTTTTCTCTCATTAGTAGCCCCATCTTAAATACAGAAACTATAGTATTAATTAAAAACATTCTATTAATGGTGTATCACATTTCGAAAACAGTCAAGGCAGGTAACTGCTGTGGGCTCCAGGCCATGAGGGCTGCCCAACTTTACTCCACAGCAGTGTCATCATGTGGCCAGTGACTAGAACTTCTACAAGGCATTTGATATGCTAGAACATCAATCTCTATTTCAAGTCTGCAACATAATATGATCTATTTATAAGGACACATGACTAGCTCAGTGGCTCTCTGCCCCAGGGTACATCTCCTCACTTCTCTATAAATAAGAGTCAAACCAGGACTTCCCCATTTGTAATCATTCTTGCAGCAGACATGTGGGCAATTCATTAAAAAAAAAAGGAAGAAATTCTCAAAATGAATGTTCATCATAAACTGATGACCTTACTATGTTCTTGAAACAATTCCTGCAATGGGCTTCTGCGCAGATTGTGCGCAGTAGGCTTCTGCGCAGAATGTGCGCAGTGGGTTTCTGCGCAGGATGTGCGCGCAGGATGTGCGCGCGCAGTTTTTTTTTATTGTTTTTTTATTAAATATAAAAAAAAAATTATATTTAATTTTAAATTTACATTTTTTATATTACATTTCATCATCATCAATTCTCCGCGCTGGTTCAGGGGTAAATGATGCTGGTCTTCACAGGTGACTTGACCTACGCAAAGCCTGTAGTAGTAGGCACCACCCCCCCACAGGAGATTATGTGCTTGTGTGTGTGGCTGCGGCGCTTCCTGGTTCTTCCCGGCACTACGCTGCCGGTGCGAACAGCCAAAGTATTTAACATGGGCGAGGAAAGGAGGCGGAGGGCTTTTCACAGCGCTTCTACCTCCGGTGCGTCCCCGGGGTTAGAGGATGATGGTGTGACGTTAATGTATTGTTTTACATTGCATGTGTCACGTCATGATAAATCAGTCTCCTATGTCGCCTGTACCAGGAGCCGCCCCTGTCACTGGTTATCTTGGCTCGCTGTCTGGTCGGTAACCAGCCGTCCGGACCGCTCCGTGAAGAAGGAGGAGGAGATGTTTCTTTACTTGGAATGCGGCCACTTTATTTCTCGGATATACAGCAGGAGCAACACTCGCATCACCTCTAGGTGCTCCGTCACTTCTCCTTATAAACACACTTTTAGCGTATTTTCCCACAATACCCTGGTGCACTACGTCACACACTACAAACTTTCCTTAAAGGGGCAGGCCATACCTGCAACACAACAGCTCTCGGTCTCATATACAGATGGCAAGAGAAAGCAGAGACGCAGACTCAGCAACTACATCCGAGATCCGATGCACCTTATTATTATCTGAGGGATTTTTACACACTGTCTGATAAACATTCCGACAGTAAAGGTAAGGGGTAGTGATGGATAAGGTTTTCTTTAACAAGTTAAGTCTTTCATTCTCACTGTCCACCTTAAACCTATGAAATGAACTGAAATATGAACTAGTTCAGAATTTAAATGGTGAACTATGAACGTGAACTATTCATGTTTACTTGTATGAACTGAACTTTGAACTTGTTCATGAGAGTAGTGAACTTGCACAACACAGCACTTCAGTCAGCTCCTACCATTTTATTCGGACAGAAAGTATCTGATGCACGTAAAGAATAACATCTTAGGTAAGAAAGTGCACAGCTGCATGAGCCGGCATGCAGTGACTTCAGTGAACTGTAGAAAGTTGTTATCAATTTTCCCGTCTGCCCCAATCTTGACTTTTTCAATCTCAGCAGGAATCTCAGCTTGAAGTCAACCAGATTGTTCATATCCAGGACTCGCAATTGTGCAAACTACTGGCATGATTTGTAGGTTGTTTCTTATAGTAAAGGGTCTCTTCTGTATAAACATTTCTGGAGGAGGTATGATTATACTTTTGAACTGGAACCCTCGCTTGAATTGTGTACAGTATTGAGTTTGTCTCTGTGACAATCTTCTGTGGTTGCTTTGACTTTAACCATTTCAAACTTCTTTGGGGATTTCTTTTTGTAGCAGCAGGCTATAGGTGACATGCAGGGGTGGACTGGCCATCTGGCATACCGGGCATCGTCCCGATGGGCCGTTGACCCAATGTGGGCCGGTCTGGTCCGCTATGTTTTTTTTTTCTTGTTTTTTTTCCTCTAAATTCCCTCCAATTGTGCCGGCCAATTGGCTACAGAGGGCTAGCAGTGTGTTGCCAGCATCGACACATATTATTGGTCTATTGTTTGTCATTGTCAATCAATCATGGGCTAACAGGCTCAGAGAGCCCTGACAGTGCTGTCAATCACAACACAAACCAGGGTGGGGCGGGACCTCATGGCATTGGCGGGGGGAGTCGCGGGACGGGCTGCTGCTGAGACAGAAACTTATTGGGTTACCCTTATTTTTCAGACATTATAATGTATCCATGTCCTTCTCAGGTTGACCACTTGACATGTGAGAGCCTGAGGAGTTGTTCCCCCTCTGTCCATGTTCGAGGACTTGCTCTCTGTCTGCCTCCACTGTACCAAAATTTGTCTGTTGAGTCTCCTCTAGTCTGGTGAGTTTATCATTTTTTATGTTTTATGAAATCATACTTAATTTGTGATGATTAGAGACATTATAATGTATCCATGTCCTTCTCAGGTTGACCACTTGACATGTGAGAGCCTGAGGAGTTGTTTTCCAGACACAGGTAGAGCTGGCAGGGGTGTCACCCTGGGCCTGCCCTTTTGGGCTGGGCTTCAGCTGCAGATCTAAAGGCTGCTTCCAGGGGCATGGGGCCCTCAGCCTTCGTTTTTCTTTGCTTCTGCACCTTACAACATACATCACACATTATTTTCACACATCCAAACACTGTTAACACCACTGATGCGTAACATATTTTACACATCCCACTACGTAGTTAGAGCTATCTTGATTTGGAGTTAAATAAATTTACTTTTGGCTTGAGAGGTTTGTGTGTGGCCTCCCTTCTTGTTGCCATCTTTGAGCTAGGTGGAAACAGTAGTATGCATGAGAGAAGACGCCGCGAGATTTTTGGACTTCTATGTGGTGTCCGCTGATAATGTAGTGGGCTGGTCTGGACAGACAATGCCAGGGCTGAAATTTTGTCTCAGTCCACCCCTGGTGACATGTATAAAGATTGTCCCCAGACAGCCTGCATTTTAGGAATAAAATCCCTCACAAAAAAAGTTTTAATTCGTAATTATAGCATGTTGTTGATTTGTCTCTGTTTTTAATGTATTCTATTTTTAGAATGTGGAATGCACTCACGTGTTTGTTGTAACATTTTATTTTCTAAATTGACATTGTGAAACAGATACTGGAATGATGCATCCATAACTTAGAAGTAACAGATGATGACTGACATACGAACTGTTGTTATAAATTGGTTTACAACACAGACAGGTGTAAGCTGACCACTGGGAGGCTCCTGCTTTATGTCAATAGTAACACAACAATAAACTACTGACTGACATTAATTGTTCTTACCACTAATTGCTCAGTATCTGTTTTTTTCAGGTTAACTTGGATTATTATTTCACAACACATAAGGACCTTGCCTCAGACTGAAACACCCAGTCTGTTCTTTAACATGTTTATTAATACTTATATTTCACAACAGGCTAGATCTGATGTAAGGACATTATCTCAGACTGGCACACCCACTCTGTTCTTTAAAAGCCAATGGCCAGGACTGGGGTTGCGTAGAAGAGTTGCAACTGCAAATCAAATACACTGCTAGTCACATCTTTCAGCGTTGACAGGAAAGTTCCAAGTCGTTGTCATCATGCAGTTTGGTGTGAGAATTGCTTTCCTTCTGCTCTTAGTTACTGCAGCAGTATCTGCAAAAGGTAAGTTGACTATTGGAAAATAGTATTTTTTTGACACTGTTACTTATAATTGGTTAAAATGTATTATGTAGTATCAATTAACTTTTTAAAAGGAGCCTAAAAATGTGTTTCAACTATACTGCTCAAGAGCAGTGTCAAGTGGTGTACATATTTAGCATTTTTACCTACTTAATATTTTAAAATGATTTAAACATTTAAAAAACTCAATTTGCACATATATGGTACTTTACCTCATCAGACTTGTGTGTCAGCTTATATAAGGTTCACACCTTCCAATCATACTTTTTTTTCTTATTAAATATAATTATAGCGACCAAAATGTACTGTATGACTCTTACCATCATCTGGAACTGTCAACTAACATTAACGTCATGGAATTTAAATTTGTTTATCTGACAACTATACTTAAGTGCACATGCATTCAACAATTTGTCAATAGACAGAATAAGGTCACAATTTTTTTTTACATTTGGACGTATAAGACGCTATTTGATATCATCAGCTTGTGATGTGTGCATGTGTTAAACTATTTTAGCCTACCTGTGTACAAATTGCCATTTAAGAGCACCCAAAGTTATGCATAAATCATTGTACACATTTTATTCTATTAACAGTGAGTTATGTTTATTTAAAAAAATTCATGTACAACACCCCTGAAATGTTATAAATGGGTAAATGGCAAATGTGTACTGTTAAGCACTCTGAGTAGTCATCATAACAAGAAAAGCACAATTTTAACACAGACCATTTATCTGTGACACTGAAGGGCATATGCAATTACTCAATTAGTATCTCCATGACAGAGAGCAAAATGGAATCAAACTTGAAATATCATTTGATCCTCTTGCTATGATGTCAAGAATAGTAGTGCTATACCCTGGATGTTAAAGGCACCCTACAACACTTGTGTGTGTCGCACTCCGGTCCAGATAATGCCGAGAACTTAACGAGTAAACCGAAGAAATACAAGTCAAAACAGCAACATGCCCTTCCCTCTGTTGACGGGTTTCTCAAGGTTGACAGTGAATGTGAATCATAACGCATGTCTACACTAACCTCAGCATTGCAATATTTCTGCTGCCGCCCAAGAATTAAACCTGCGGTGTGACTGATCCTAACTTCGCCATTTCATGGGGGTCACACACCCAACATTTTTTATTTATTGCTGTACAGAGAAATGCAAATACAATATACGATGATGCAGGTAAATGTGCATTTAATTGTGCTGAAAACTTAATAATGAAGAGCTTTAAAGATAATTTAATTGCTACTAACAATAAGGTGATGGATACCTACTGAGATCAAACCCCCATTTGATTAACTAACTAACATAAAATAGGAAATTAACAATTTGAGCAATAACTGTTTTATTTTATAATTTACATTCTTACATTCATGACTTTGGATTTTGATGAGTCATCAGTAACAGACCTTCTTAAACCTGGACTAGTTTTAGGTTCTTATTAAAAAAAACAAGCTTCAGCAGCCATACCAAGGCACGTACTTCCTGTCCAGACAAGCATATGTCATTTAATCTTTCGCAATTGATTTTTGTTTGCTTACTGTTTTTAAACTAGTTCTACGACTTCCGTGTTTGACATGACGTGCTGTAGAAATGTCTTGCCTTGCATTTCTGCTTTCTTATTGGCTCAATGTTTCCGTTCTCACAGGTCAACATCACAGATCAAGTCCTTGGAGTGGTAAGTGTGCAAATACAGGCCCACTAGTTTTTATTTTTACCAAATAATTTAGTCAGATATGTAAAAAGAATCCATGTTCACCAACAAATACCAGGAAGCAATGCTTTTTTAATAGCTAGATTTGTTAATGTCCTGCTGTATACAGTGCATGACTCATTTATCCCACATTTGGTTATGGGCGGAGTCCCTGATTTTGTTGGAACCTCCATTGATAACTACAAACCTCGGAAACTCCCAGCCTAGTGTTTGGAGGCTCAAGCTTTTGACTGAAATTAAATATTTGTGTTCACCATAACAGAAACACATAATTTACAACAACGAATACATCAATATTGTCTTAATCTAATTGCATAATTTCCTTTGTTTTTACAGTTTTTTTTATTTTCAGATACTGATTTTCAGATTCTACTTTGTACCCTTTCAATAATGATTGAGATTATTACTTTGATTATCAAAAGTAAATAACAGCTTGAATCGATATGATGTTTAACAGCTTTTATGTTTTTCTTCAACAGGATTCAGTTTGTTTGACAGGTTTCGTAACAGTGGTGAGTGACTTCAACAGAAATACATTTTGGTGGCATTCTCTGACAAACTTACTGCATATGGAAAAAGTTGTTACTGCTTTTATAGTTGCACACAAAATGTAAAAATACACCAGCATGTTATAGCTTAAAGACAAACAAAATCAGCACATCTCACACTTGGTAATTAACACATATATCGTATCTTATATATATATATATATATATCTTAATTGTCAAATTATATCTTTAAGGTATAGTGAGTAAAATATGTTTGGCAGTGACACCTTCCATTCATACATTCATGCAAACAATATCTATCTTACAGGAGATTCTTCCTTAAACCCCAAACCCACTAAAGCAACAAGTGAGGGTGAGTCTGAATGCATCTTTCAAACGTATCATGCCTCGATCAGAATAGCAGTGACCGGATTGTATTAAAAAAGTATTTTAATAAACATCTGTAGATGTATGTACTGTTCTTTAATCGGAATCCCTAGAAGTTATTAACTCTGTTAATACTTTGTTGGTTAAAGATTGACGTAGTGTTTCTGTAAATCCATAGATTCCAAACCCTTCAAACCGGTGGGAGGAAGTGAGTACACACAACTTCACTTGCTTAAAATTGGGTTGATAACAGTCTTCAGAGTTACAGTGACCTTCATGTAATATATTGAACAAGCTAAATCATCCCACAGAGCACAGAACATTCTTTACAGACACTTTATCAAGCAAAAGAGTAAACTCCACATTGACAAATATATAAAATGCTCAACTTGAGGAGCATCAGTCGACTGACTGATGGGATGATTACAATCTTGACTTTAATGTGTTAGCCCTGTTTGGAAGTAATCTATTTTAAATTTAACTTTAAATCTTTCATTCCTAGATGGATTTTCTCTGGAGGATGCTCTAAAGCCAGGTAAAAGGATAATGGACACTTCGTGGAAGAGTTTCTTCACCTGAATTTCAAATGTTTGCGACTTATTTGCATCACAACCAAATGTATAAAAAAAAGTGCAACCATGAACTCAGAGCTTTTCTAATAAATCTGATGAAATCAGGTGACCCAGCAGAAACAGAACAAGTTCAATTATTTATAACAACTTTAGATTTTACATATATTGTGTAAAAGTGTTTTATCTTGAGTGTTATGTTCTGATTATGTTCCCCCCAGCTGCAAAGCCGACTGACAATCCCACAGGTGAGTCAACAAACCTGCTACTCCGGTCATCTTGATAAAACACTAGAGAGCTTTGTCTAATCTTGAATTAAACTACCTATAACTGTATACATGTTTTGTACATGCAATGTATGTATTGAAAAGATTTCATACCAGCAGAATAAGAACATTTTATAAACTCTCCCTCAGATGATCAGGGAAATGTGGCTCAAAGACTTGGCAAAGTCATTGAGCAACAAAACCAGCAGCTCCGCCTGCTGCAACAGCTGATGGCTAAGTCCTCTTCCTGTTGCCTCAAATAAAAGGTATATTTTGAATAGGTTTCCCCAGATTTGCAAAATAAAAATGTTATCAGGACACAATTGCAGTCATCGACCCATTTACTCATTTTAACTGACTAACTTGTTTTTCTTTTTCTCAGGACATGAAGAGGATGGGTCAACAGCTGACACCATCTTGAATGTGCCTGAACTTCTGAATCTTTCTCCTGATGAATAAACGATTATACATTTATTCATGTTATGTCAATCTTTTCAAAATACGTGTTAAGCAGAACATCTGAACATAATTAAGGTTTAATGGGTATCAAGACACTGATGACTGTTTAAAGGATACTTTATCAAACTTTTAGTGAATCGATACAGATAATCATGAAGGGTTACCTTTTGTGTGATTCTATTTGCCTTATCCTTAGAAGACCACATTATTTTGCAAAGATGGTGCAAAGCAAAGTCCCAAACAAAGGGGGTAAGCCCAATTGGTTATCGAAAGTTCGATATAATAGATCAAAATATGTCAATGGCCCAACTACTGACCAATAAGATCAATCTACGGGTTCATAACAGGAACAGAAGAGTTAGCAGTAATGTGAGAAATAATACATGTCAACAGATATCTTTATAGATGATTGAAATGGTTGTTTTGCTCCAGACTTTCCGGGTGTCCACTCGTTTGGTGTTAAAACATCAAACGAGGGAGAGTTTCACAATATATAAATACCTCACAATAACAATCACCTCATTTCAAATTGAACAAAGATCCTTTGCCAAAATATTGTCTGAGAGTAGATGCAGACCAACTTCTCTATCTCAAGCTAGTCCGATAGCGTTTACTACAACACTTTAGTTGTCCTAATAACCGATATTTAATAAAACACTAAGTATAACTAAAACATAAACAACATCATGATCTGTATGTGAGGGGGGAGATTTGTAGGCAGCCAGACATTGTATTCAAATTCTGGAGTGACAGATAACATTTATTCAGAGTTGTCGGATCCCTGTCTCACTAGAAAGGAATTGTCTAATCATTGTCGTGACAGTCTGAAAATGGCTTCACTCCACTGGGCTGTGTTTAAAGATAGAGAGCGCAATGTGAACTCCTGCCTGTAGGGGGCAGCATTACGCTACCTGGCAACCCTAGAGTACAGCCAAACAGTTTGCCGTCACCGCAACTCACTGTTCTGTCTCTGAAACAACACGAGAGTTGGTTATACAATTTAAAAAATAATAATAAAAAAAAGGGTTCAGTGTAAACTGTCTACGCTGCAACCCGAAACGAATAACTGGTTGAACCCACATGTATTTACGCTTTAAATGTTGTTGTCCGGGTTCTTTGCTTTGCTGACAAGTAAGTTCAAATCAATTTGAAGTGATTAAATATTCAGGAGCTCCGTTAATGCTCTAAGGCTGAGTGGTGGATTCGATTTGTGTGAGGCTTCATATCTCTATTGATAAATAATGACAAGCCCGGAGATTCCTTGTAAAATCCTTTTTTATCGTGGGTGCGCACACACAGTGAACGCCCATGTCAGGCCGCGCCACACCCAGCGTGCTCGCCCATGGCAAAGTTGACTCACAGTCGGTAACAGGACACCAGTGAGAGCCGGAGAGCCGAGTCCTCAGATCCGTGCGAACTGGAGAAACACCCTCGAACACGGAGCAGAACACTCGGCGGCATTAGTAAGACTAGAAACTAAAAAGCTTTTAACGGAGCAGTGAAGGAATAAACTTCCCAGTAGACATGGCGTGTTGCCTGAGATTGGTTGTACTTCTTTTTCTCGTTGCTGGGACTTTAGGACAAGAAGGTAAGCCACTTACTAAAAAGGATCATAAAGAGGCATATATGTTGTTATTGTGTACACACACACACACCACATAGTCGCAACGTGTATTTTAGGCCAGGCTTTGCGGTTACTTTAAGACTGAACGTTTCTATTTCTAAGGCTATGCCATGATTTGCTGGAAGCGGTGGGAGGGGCATTCTCTTCCAGACGTGTTACATGAGCCTGACACAAACTTGCAGAGTAGAACCTAACCCTTTGTTTTCTCCGGTAACGGTTGTTTCAGTAATTGTACATCATGTCTATTTGTCACTATGTGGTCAATTCCACCGTTGTATGCCATGTTTTCGCTTTAAAATAATGACGCTACCCCATAAATACGACACCCCATAATGACAAGTTGAGACAGAAGTGGGATTTATCTTAATACATTTATTTTATGCCATGTTACACGTTTATTACGTATATTTAATTTATGCCTTGTTACACGTTTATTACATATACTTAATTTGTGCCTTGTTACACGTTTATTACATGTATTTAATTTATGCCGTGCCTAAATAGTGTTCCTCGACATAAACATCGTTAAAGTCACCACTGTGTAACGTCCCCTATTTATACGTGTTAATACTTAATTAAAGTTTGGATTGGCAAAATAGGTTTTAATAGGAGCAGCTCTCGGTATGAAATGAGATACTGTAATTTGATGGAGACCCGAGTATTTAGGTCACGGCCTGCAGCTAAATTATCATTGACCCAAATTATGATATGATTTGATTGTGTGGCTCCTTTTTGATCAATGAATAATTCATCTGGTTTATTTGAGGTAAGAGCATATTGAATTTTGTTTTCCAAAGGCTTAAATGGATTTCCAAAAGGAATGAATGCCCTGTATATACATCAATTGGGTAATGCTTGTTTTTTTATATGGGAATAATCTGATTTTCAAAGGATCGTCACATCATAGTTTATACCATATGATGACAAATTATTAATATGAAACGTTTAATCTCAATATTAAATGTCTCGGTTCTTTTGCAAAACTTAATACATTACTACATTATATGACATTCATGTTCTGACCCCTGTAATATTATTCCCACTAATTTAAATTTTTATGAACTTTAGGTCATGCCTACAGCCCTACAGGATGCAAAGATAGCTGAACATGCTTTTTTCTGCCATGCATTACACAATAATCAGACATCTTTGTGGCGTCTTCATGAAGTCACTATATGATATTTCAGGGAATCATCTTTTTCATCAATACAGCATCAGATTGTTCATTTAGCCTTAGCCACACACGCACATGCACACACACACACTTCTGTCTTACTGAGGACACTAATTGGCATAATGCTTTCCTTAGCTCTGCACCCTAACTTTGACCATCAAAGAAGGTCGGCGGCTCGATCCTAACCCTAACCCTTAAGCGCTTTGAGTTGCCATCAAGACTAGAAAAGCGCTATTTACAATTTACAACTTAATACCCAATCTAAACCTTACCCTTACCAATACCAAGTCTTAATCCTCGAACAGCCATTTGAAAGTGGGTCAGAGTATTGGCGAGAATCACTTCACAAGGTTTGTAGCTCTGTAAGGTTTAGGCTAAAAAAAAGGTCCTCGCAAAGTTATCTGGCAAATATACAACATGCATACAGGGAACGCGTCACTTCTCTGATGAGTTTCATTTAGTCATGCTTATTATGTTGAGGCTTTCAAATAATATTTAATATCCTTACATTGGATATTTGGGAAATTGGGATAAAAGGGAATGTAGCATGTTTGACGGTCATTCCTCCATGGTTCATTCATCATAGATTTATATTATTGTAAGAATCTTAATAACTAACAGCTGTATGCTGAAAGAACATCTTAGAGTCAAGGCTTTTCTCAGCTTTATTGAATTGGCCAAATAAATCAGTTACTGCAGACTGTCACTGATTTAAATGGATCTGTTTAGGATTTAATTACATTTTTCTATGTTATCGTGGTGCTTTACCCTCTGGTTTGTGAAATTAATTGATCTAAAAGGATGTATAACTCCACTCTGTCATTTTATATGTCAGAACTCTATATCGTATACATAAGAGTTAGTAATTATAACTATTTTACAACCTCCTGGGTAAAAAGTGCCGGCATGTGCTTTACTGTGGAAAACCACGTTACTAGTTTCACTAGTTATTCAGGTTCCAAAGCTGTTTATTGAGCTACTGCTACCATAGCAACTTGCAAATATACTGTATGACTCCTTGCATCACCCAAACACGGAACACATCTTCCCACTGTGCAGGGAAACTCAGAAAACAATGTGTGGCTGGTCGCTGTAGAGTCACACGGGTTCGGTGAAAGGCAGATAAATACTAGAGCTGGTCAGTCGTTCTATGTCAGTGCTGATTGATAATGTGCTCCCTTGTCTTTTCATGCAGGATTTGACCTTGCGGATGCCCTTGGTGATCTAGGTGAGTGACTCTCTCAGTAGAATTAGTGGTTGTAATAATAACAATAACAATAAAGGATATTAAACCAGAACTGATGCTTATAACAGAAACTATTTTAAAAGATTTTTTTAAAACAATAAAATCTTAAAAACAGGACATTAAAGCAATGGAAAGCAAAGTAATTAAGACCATACAAATACATATTTTGCATTTCCTGCAATCAAATTTAAGACTGAAGACATATCAGTTCACTGTTACTCCATATCTGCTGCTGAGTGAACTATATTTATTTTTTCATTTGACTGCTCTGTTGGAAATTTATCAGGAGATCTGAAATAATGAGTTTGTGATTCCGGAGTGGTCTTAGAGGTTTCATTATTAGCTCTGCAGAGGGTAACACAGCCAGCAACATGGCTCAGAGTGCAACCACGAGAGGTTAGGGTTAGACAAGACCGTCTGATATCAAATACACAGTTGCACAAAAATAGGGTCGACAGGAAGTGGACGACATTTACTGTCAGAGACAATATGTATTGTCTCTGTATGTATTCTGTCACTGACAGTAAATTTTGAATACGTCTGTGACAGTCTGTCACAGATTCATTCAAAATTGACCCGATTTGAAGTCGGTCTGGCAATCAAGTTGGGTGTGCTTTAACATGGGGAATATGTTTATGCACAAACAAGTTCCTGATTAGATATTTATTACTATGTCTTAAATTGGTAAAATCTTTATTCATAGCTGCACATTCATTCAGTCCTTCCTGACTTTATTTCTCCTCTCGATACTTCTCATTCGCCCTGATACAGACAAGCATGTAATTATTATTACCATCATAATTATTATCATTATAATAATTATTATAATTATTGTAATTGTATAGTATATAATACACTGTACTCAAAGATATAAACAGCGCTTTGGCTCAAAACATTATGACTGTTTGATATAATAAAATAACCTACCTAAGCAGAGGACAGTCAGATCAATAGCTGTCACAAGAGACACATTCAGAACGCATTGTAACGTCAGGTGAGCAACATAATTTGGTCTTTACAAACGCAAGTGACAAATCTGCTAGAGCTGGGAAGTGAGATCCACTCACAAGTCACAGGAGAATCATTTAGTGAACAGAAGGACTAAAGCCCGCTCAGACCACATCCATCCAACTCAAGTGACAACCGCTGACCTGATACAGTTTCATAATCATACACACGCGCACGTTTTCTGCGTGATCTCCATTTACTTTAAAGAGACTTTCGGTTAATAAAATGTACCGCAACAAAGAATTGGCGTCCACACCTGCTGCGCCCACGCGACACTTCCTTACACGACCGGCAGTGGAGAGAGAGAAAGAGGAAGAGAGCTACTACTGTGTCCCTAAATAAACTTCTCCGCCTCCGCGCATCGCCGTCCTGTCAGGGAAATTAGAGCTGTGATTTTATACCTACAGTGGCATATAAACATAACTGGAGAAGTAAAACTGATTAAAGTATCCTGTTTTAGCTAAAGCATTTATTAAGGATTAACCCTACTACTCATATATATGCGTCTTTCTTAAAAAGTTCTTGGATATTGATTATTTATCGACATAAACACTTATAAAGTTAAAAAAGCTGTATGCCACCACACATATATGCTGATATGAACTCGCTCTATATAAATAGGTATTAAAACATATACTAGATGTTCAGTTTCCTTGTATTATAAATCCTTGTGGCATAAACCAATATTACATGAAAGGGACACTCCCTGCATCAATGCACTGAGACATATGCATCATCTTTAATCATGAACACATGATCAGAACACACGTGCCTCCGGCGCCTCGCGCTCTGCACCTGTGGTTTCGGCGGCAGGCCTATTTTTTGCTTTTGCCGCGAGCGGATCGCGCCAGGAAACACCCTGAAAATTATTGAAAAATATATTAAATAGGATATAAATGGTCAAATATGCATCCCATACTTCTAATTTACTTGCTGTTGTTCTGGAGTTTCAATTTCCCAGATTTTTCCCCATCACATTATTAAATCTCCCCATCTGCCCATCCACCACAAAAGCACAAGCAGACAGAGGGAGAAAGAGAGGGATGGGGCTATGAAGACCATCATCATTTACCCCCTACATTGAACGGAGCATACAATAAAATACATTGGCACTATAATTAATTTGGTCTTTGCAAACAGAAGTGACATATGTGTAACCACTTAGAGAGGAAGTGAGATCTTATCCCAAGCAGCCACAGAAGACTCATTCTGGTTGCATGTTCCTGCCAGGCTTGAACAGGGTGTAAAACTCCATGTGTAAACAACGTAGCATTGTCCTGTTGTTGTGACATTAACAGATGGTACACCATCAGTAATTGTCCCATCTAGTATGGCTTTAAAAGTAAAGCAACATTATGATTCCCATAACAAGAGAGCTGTGTCCTGTTGAAAGTCTGCAACAACCGTGGTAGCAAAACGTTTTTAAAGGACCCAAATTCACATCCACTTGTATGACACCAAGGTCTACCTGGAGCATTGTGCATTATACAGGCTTATTTGTCTCAGGATGTTAAACTTCTGCCACTGGTATATTTATAAAACTTAGATAAGATACCATCACATGGATGAATGAGATTCTTCACACACTAAGTTTCTTTGTGGTGTACCTGATGGCTTCTCTTCAGATCTGTTTTTCTCTCTTAACAAAATTACACACTTACGTCTTCTCCATTTCACTGTCATTGTTGTAGTGTTTTATGTTCATAAATAATTATTAGTGCTGTCAAACGATTAAAATATTTAATCGCGATTAATCGCATTTATGTCATAGTTAACTCAAAATTAATCACGATTAATCGCAAATTTGTATCTATTCTAAACGTCCGTTCATTTATTTTTTTTCTCCATAATTTGTTTTTCGTTTTAATGCTCTATCAACATGGAAAAGTGGATTGGCTTGCTTTATGCAAATGTTTTATTTTATTGAAAAACAACACTGCCAAACAGGGCGGTACAAAATAAAATCATTAAGTGCACATTTCAGGTAAACAAGGAGTCAGCCTATAGTGCAGCTAAACCATGGCTTAATATTTTCTTTTTTTCAAGTTTGCTGTGAACATAGCATTCAGGCCTCTTATTTCAGAAACAATGAACCTTAACAGTTAGGTTACCAATAAAAGGTCAGACTGGAGGCGAACACAGATACTGAAGCTCGTTAGAAAAAACTGCAGCTTCTGCTCTGATCAAGAAGCTGCAGCGCTGATCTCTGATCAGCTGAGACCAAAGAAACTCTGGGGTTTTCACTGTTTCCACTGATAAAGAGCAGGTTTTTGAGAAGTAAAAACATATTTGTGTCATTGTAAATTTTATAGCTACAAATAATAACACTGGTTCTTTCTTTGTATTCCCTTAGATCCACCAACTGTAAAACCTAAGGAGGAACCAAAGGCCCCGGAGAAAACTGATGGTTTGCACCTTCTCACCTCTCATGACATCCAGATTTCTTTTAGATTTTTCTGTACATACAAATGATTTCCAGATGATGAATCTTTGAGGTTTAGTCACCCTTGTCTGAAAGGTCATGGGACAATTTTCACAACCTCAGGTCATTTGCCATGTTCCCTTTTGTCCGTGGACAGTTTAATAACGATCTCCACCAACCGACACCGCCTAGAACTGTTTCAGTAAGACTACGAGTGGTGGGGCCAGGTCTGTGAGGCAGCTCTCAAGCACCAGTGGTGCTTTGATCTAACTGCTACCATCTGCAATACTGGTGGGATGATTCTGAAACCATAGACAAAACAACTACACAAATCTTGTGTCGTGATACGGACCAGCCGCGATGCCCCAAAACTCAGCATGCTCTCTCAGCACTGGATGAAACCTCTAGAACAGTGTGTGTGTTTGTGTGTGTCCGAGAGAGAGAGAGACAGAGAGAGATTTCTTTACCAAATAACTTTCTAGCTATGAAATTATAAATGGTGAAGTTTGTAAAGTAATTCAGTTATTTGAGTGACGCTATGTTTGTATAATATGGTTTGTTTGGTCCAGTTTAAATCCCTCCCACTTCCTTTTCCTCTCAGGTGGGCTGGACCTTCAATACAGTGTGGGTCAGTGTTTAATGTTTGTGTGCTTGTGTATTACAGGTGGCTTCGGACTTGATCTGAGTGATGCATTTGGACCAGGTAAAATCCAGCGTGCAAGCTGGTGTTATTTTTGTTTGCTCTTTTTTTCCCTGTGTTATCCACAAGTTTGTGTATTTTGATGTATAATATGAATGTATTCTTTGTTCTTTGTGTCCTTGTCTGCGTGAATTATTTTTCTCCAGACGAGACAGCAACTGTGAAGCCAAAGCAACCAAGTTCTGGTGATACTGGTGAAGGTTGGTTTAATATTTTCAGCCACACGATGGTTTTGCTTTAGCTGAGGTTTCATGTGGTTATTTGGGATGTGAATCAACTGGTTTGCCTCATAATCTATCAGGAAGGACACTTGATTGGTCAGTGTTTAATGTTTGTGTGCTTGTGTGTTACAGGTGGCTTCGGATTTGATCTTGGTGATGCAGTGGGCCCAGGTAAAACCGTCAGATGAAATGGTTCAAATAAATGTGGATATCTTTATTATTTAAACGGTCGAGGTATATTTGTTATGCAAGTTGACTTTTTTCTGAAAACCCCCTCTACAATTAGCAATTGTCCAGTTAGAGCACCTGTTATTATAGTCATGATAGGCATGTCAATATTTAGTTTCCCCAACATCATATTATAATGCAGAATCAAAACATTCAAAATAAACCTTTTCCATATCTGACTAACAAGTTTATAACCTACAGCAGTAAGTATGAATTCCAAGGGCAGGGCGTTTGATTCTGTATTAGTTCATGGTGTTACAGATAATGTTTTAAAAAGCAGCATTCTTGCTTATCCAGCTTTTCTTTTGGTTTCTTACCCCTTTTCAACCATTGTGATCCTATAATATAATATAATAATAATATTTTTTTTCTCCCAGACACCGACCCCAAACCTGACAAACCTGCTGTCAAGCCACCAACGAACACAGGGGGTAAGCCTTCAAAAACACTGCCACATTCTCCATTCTCCTGAAAGCCGACATCCACAGACTGAGTAGCTTGTGAAAAAAATCCCAAAGTGGCGAGACATTAACAGACTGTTGCTTTTATCCTTAGTGTCATGACTAGAATGATTGTATTGAGAAAACAAATAAATTGATATTTAAATATTGTACCTTTCCTGCAGGTGGTGGATCATTTAGTGACTCCGATTTGTCGGATATCGGTGGAGGTGGGGAGTACAAGCCAGATGGAGGCAGCTCAGGAGGTAATCTTCACACTAGAAACATTTCTCATTTTGATTGGGGCTTCAATCTGTGTTGCCAGTCACTGAATTGATGTATATGAGGTTGTATGCCACATTCCATAATACTTCCCAATGTATGTCATTCACTCACAGTCGTATGAGTTCAATTAGACGCTGAAATATAAGATAGATGTGAATCTTTTTTATCTGCATTACAGTGTATTAGTAGAGTGAGCTAGTTTGAACCAGCACCACCATTAAGGGTGCAATTGTGTTTCTCAAAAGATTGATGATTTTATTTTATCTCCTGAATGTAGCTGCAACAAAACTATTGATGTATATATACATTTTATTCAACAAGGACACAAATTGCTTTCTTTTGCAACAATAAATGTGCACTTACACCATGTTTCTGTCCAGTAAACAATAACATATTGCTTTGTTTAATTCATACTTCCGAGTACATATTGTTTTTTGGAGAGAACAACCATTGTTTTCTCCATTGTTGTTTGTTTAGATATCCTTCACTACCTCTGACTCAGCTTAGTGGAGTAATTCAAGGCAATGTTCATGGTAACATTTATTTATTGTCATAGTAACTGATGTAAGGGGGTCATGTTGTTACATACAAATGTTTTGATCACATATTCACGTTGCCAAAGGGAAATGGAAGTAGTTTGTAGTAAATAATAGACAGATGTGTGTGTCACAGACAGCAGGAGTCATGCAGGGCTGAGGCATGCAGTGTGTTGTGGTTTTAATGAGACTTTCCAATTCCCCAACAGACAGTTTGTGACTGTTCAGAGGAAAATCCGATCTGTGTCACGTGAAGTGAACAGCCATATCTCATTTATATAAGACTAATTCAAAAGTCCTGTCACTTGTCCGAAGACGCTTTACCACAGTTTACACTTATTGTGGTGGAAATGTACAAATGAAAGGGTAAACAGAAGGAAAAGACAAAAATATAAAGAATTGTAATTCCCTCTTTTAAGGATGTCTTTGTGTCTCTGCACTGGGGGGTTAGTCAGAGCATGGGAGGATCTGGTCTTTCTGCCAAAGAAAGAAAAAATGAATAAATAGCCAGATGCTGATTAGAACCACATGACTGGTTATCACATCTTAGGCGGCAGCTACATTAACATGTTATTAACTGCAGCTTACAGCACTCACAACTTCTCAGTCAGAATTTTAGTCATAGTGAAAATAAACTTGTAAAAGGGGAGATCGATGGGACAGGAATATTGATCCAGCTTGACTTTTCTCCTTCTTTTGAACGCAGGCCGTCCAGAGGGCCCGGGCTCCGATTCTCACGGTAAGGGAAACTTCCTATATTTACTGGGCCTGCCTTTGGTTCTCTAAGTCATCTGTTTAAAAAAAAAAAAATCACTGACTATCTTGAGAAGTACATATCCATGTCCAGCGTTGAGACCTTTCTAAAGATTTGCTTTCTGTATTCTTCACAGGCGGTGCTGATCAACCTCAAGGTAAATCCCCCATCGCTGATCTTGTCTGGTGCTCTTCCGGGTGTTCTTCCTGTCTTAGTGCGTGCGTGCTCTCTCATCGCGGGCATCATTATTTTCTCCTCTCCCAATTGATTTGCTCTCGTGCTGCTGTCGGGCATTTCCTGTCATAGAGGAAGCTGTGTATGCCGCTGCTGTTTCCATGCTCGTGCATTGTGGTTTGTGGTTTTCAAAGCACGGGTCCTTTTAAATATTTTTCCGACTCAGTTTGGATTTATTTGTCTTTTCACCTGACAAACATGGCAACTCTGATTCTAAATTGGCCCTTGGCTTGAGTTTCATAGCGGCATATTCCTCATATTGACACCCCTGGTCTGGTTTCTCTGGCTAAAACGATACAATTGTGTGTCGTTGCAGATCCAGACCTCCCGTGGGGCCAAATCCTGAAGATGCTAAATGCTAACATGCCGGAGGAATTCTATATGTGGATCTCCAACTTAAAACAAGTCTTAACGCCCCTGTTAGAGAGGGCCATGAATCTTCTACAGGCTATGCCATGAGCCATTGGTCCATTTATGTTCTGACTGGCTTTCAGGTCTGATGTTGCTGTTGAATAGAGGTTTGCTGGTGGTTTACAAATGTCTGTGGGACTGGATGTAAACATATATAAGGGTGTTTGAAAAGCCAGGAATCGAAGAGAAATTGTCAAGGTGGTGAAAGTGTTCTCATTTTTTTGTTCCCAACATATGGAATTCCGGGGTTGTGTGGTGCTCCCCTTTGTGCTTAAGTTTAAAGGATTTCAACTGGAGCTCTGGAGGACCTAGGATAAACATATTATGAACTAAAGGTTTCAGTGTGTAGGAGTTATTAACATCAGGTTGGTTGTATAATGAGGTGTTTCTATTAAATTGTCCACCCCTTTTAAAGTAAAAGAGACCGAGGCATGTTTTTCATTTCTGTTATTAGACTGTCTTCCAGAGCTCTTTCTGTCTTTCCAACTCGGCTCAGTTGTTTACAGATACATGCCAACTGCTGAGCCACCATCAGGTTTAAACTATGCAGCCCTGCAAGTATTATATAGCATTGAGTTTGGGTGTGTATGCTTTCCTACTTTCTTTTTTTTCATATCTACACCCTGCTCTCGTCGGTGCCATGACTCATTCATGTTTTGCTGTTAGACGCCATTTATCTAAAGGTGGAGTCTGAACTCCTGTTACATAGTAGACCACATCTATTTGAATGAGCTACTTTTCACAATAAGACTATGGTGGAAGGCCGTTTTTCCTGGTATTTTATTACCACTGAACATGTTCTTATGTGAGGAAATGAAGAAAGCACTGTTCCCAGATGACAGTTCTGTTTTGTTACGTTTTGAGATCTAAAAATGCACTCAAAAGCATATGTGTTTTATTATTTTGTGGTGGCTTTGTGAATGTTTCTTTCTATCCTCCCTTTCTGGGCATGTGTGGCCTGCATTCCTAGCATTCCTAGCACTCATGGGATTGTTGTAACCCTGTTTGTTATTAAGAAAACCCATCATCTTTGAATAATGTTAAAGTTGAGATATTTTAGCACATGATGTTTTTTTCCCTTTTAGCACTTTGTAGCTTATGAATAGCTCTTTGTGTACTTTGGTAACTGGGAGCATATTTATTTTTGGTGGGTTTTTTGTAGTTGCAATTTTTAAAAGTTTACCTTGAGTCTTGATAGGATTTGTAACATTGATGCAATCACGAGAGTGTAAGAGAGTGATGACTGCTGTGATAATGAATAAAGGATGCGTCATCAGTGATCAGTTTGATTTGTCGATCCATCAAGGCTGGAGAAGCCAATGAGCATAGTGGAAAGAACACCGACCATTATCGAGTCCCTCAGGTGTCCTGCATGTGTATGGGAAAGAACATGCTCAGCATTTCTCAGGAGTATGTCAGGCCCTAGGCTGGCATCCTGTTTTCTTTTGTATTTTTTTCTTTGTGTGTCTAGGCAACGCCCTATTTTTTCACACTGTACCATCGTGACACACACATCTAGCTCATGACTCACTGCGGTTTTACAGTCATGCCAATTCCTCAGAACAGCTAGGTTTATTGGCTTGTGTGTTTTGTGTGTGCGCGTGCTGCCTTTGTGCTCCACCCTGCCCTGGTGTTTGGGTGTGTTTTTTTTTTTTTACTCTTAATCCACCTTTTTTTTGGGGGGGGGGGTAGATCTAGTCTCTGCACTGGTGTTTAGTCGGAAAAGGAATTGGTTTTTCTGTCAAAGACAGAAATGAATAAAAAGCCGCTAGGACCGTTTTTTTAGACTTATTAGAACTTTTTAAAGTTTTTCCTTGACGTGTGTGGGATGAACTTTTTTCAAACTCAAAGTAGACTGTTATTTAAAGTTATGGACTGCCACTTTGTGGAAAAGGGAGGTTATAGCAGCTCACTGGTTTGGAAAACTTTGTTCTACAATTCATCAAATACTCTCACTTGAAATATGGTTAAGGTCAGTGTAAATCTCCAGGAAATCAGTTCAAGTCAACGCAATGTCTATCGAAGTCATAAAGACATCTGTGTGTGCGTGTCTCTGCCTTGTGCTGCAGAAGCTGGACCTGGAGCGATTGCAGGAATTGTCAGCACCATAGGAGTCGCTCTGGCCGGGGTAGCAGGCAGTTACTTTGCTTACTATAAGAAAAAGCTCTGCTTCAAGCTGCAGGGAGGTCAGTATGTTTTTCTTTGTCCAATACCTGACATTTTTACAATGGCATAAATTATATATATATATATATATATATATAGACTAGTATAAAACAGTTATCATGGCAGATGACGGAGAGATCATATTGATAAAACCTTCCCTCAGGTGTGGATCCTGAAAGTGGTAAAGCCGGGGCTGGCACTCACTCTGAACCTCAAGGTGAGTTTCTTTGTTTTTCTTGGACACTTACTGCAAATACATTTTGCTGTTTACATTGAACTGAAGGGTCATGATCAGGTGGGTCTCTCATCGCCGTGACTTAACGGTACAGCTTTATCAAAAATACAGTTGATATAAAGAAAGATATACCCTCTGTCCATCTTGTTCGAAAGGCAAGGGCCCTTGTAGCTTCTCAGCATTATAATACATGAACGTGAAAGGAGGATAGTCAGTACAGCTGTTCACAAATGTATACATTATTAACACTATGTAATCATAAGAAGCATATTTAAGCCTATAAAACATTACTTACTGTCAGTAAAGGTACAGAATTATTAGCAGTTAAATATACGTAGTGTTATGCAAATAGGCCGGTCAGTATAATGTATAACATTCAAAATCAATGAAATTTTATATGTATAGCGCCAAATCATAACATACATTATCTCAAGGCAATATACGTGTTAAGGTTGAGACCTTAAAAATTATAGAGAAACTCAACAGTTCCCACAATGAGCAAGCACTATTTAAGCTTGGTCAGGCTGGTTATTATAATAAAAATGGTATGAGTGACAATAATAGATAGCAGCACCAGTTAATGCAATAATAATAATAATAATAATAACACTTTAAGTCTAACCTTAAATATAGAGATTAGAGATGGTGTCTGCCTCCTGATCCCAGAGTGAAAGCTGGTTCCACAGGGGAGGAGCCTGATATACTGTATTTTATATAATTATTGCATTATTGTTTCAGTAGTATTGTACTGTTATATGTTGTGCTTTATTTACAGCTCCGTATTAACAATGCATATTTTAAGCCCTATCTAGATATGTATCGTTCAACAAGTCCACAGAAAAAAGCTGCCTTAAAACTAGCCTGTAGGCTGACACCTAGTGGTAAATAACAGATAGTGCAGGTAGTTACTCTATATTTTGTATTGACTCTTGCACTCGTTGTTCTGTTCTTTTACCTTCCAGTACTCAGTAACCTGCTCAGCACAAACTAGACGGCCTCTTTTCCAAGCACAAGACAAAGGGGGTCTCTACATCAACAACATAGAAGTTTATTCAACTTCTATGAGACCTTCTCTGCATCATTCTGCAGCCGGATTAGTTAAAACTATAAAAAGCTGAAGCCTAACTGACAACTGTCCAACTCAAAATAGTCACGTACCATTTATTTCTCCATTCACTTTGAACAAAACCTCAATCCTGGTTGTTTTATAGAGCAAAGTGGGGATTTCAGCATGTATATTTGCACGGAGCTCTGTGTCCATGTGCTTTGGCTGTGTGTGAGTCCGGTACCAGCTTTCTTTCTTTTCATAATTTTAACACTGTAAAGCGTGTGTAGTTTAACAAAGTTGCTAAGTGGGTGGGGCACGGTGAGGTGGACATCTTTTTTTCCTATGGTCTTCTGCGATACATTGTGGTATTAGACTCACTCAGTTGGCATCAAAGAAGGATTGAACAAACCTTTAATTGTATTTGTTTGGCTCAGAATGTATATACTTCTACTCTTTCATCTAGCTGTTTTTTTCAGCTTAAGCTCCTATCAAAGCAACTCAACACTCTCTGCAGAACTTTCAAACTAAAAGCCTACCACTAACTAGATCTGTTGAGGTAAGGCTTTAATGTGAAACTGCATTCCTCAGGAAGGGCCTATTTTAATTGACAGCTATTTAAATTAGAATTCAGTCAACAGTGGACAGCGCGATAACAAGATAATTAATCAGCTGATTATTAGCAATATATTCTATTTTTAGATATTCATTGTCTTTACTGATCTACATGAAGGATTTAAGTGGCACTTCATGGCGTTGGAAATATAAACTACAATTGTTTTTTCAATATTTGCCTGGCTGTTTGAATAAAACATTTCAGATAGTTTCCCCAGCCAAACATTAAGTTGACAACAAATATCGTGAAATTCAGCATACAACACAAGTAAGCTATATCGAAGATGTAAACTACCTAAGTCAGAGTATGTGTTATCATATATGACATCCTTTTTAGAATTAAACATTTTTTGTAACTGTGTGAGCACCACGGCTTCCCCATGTCCTGATCTCATCGACTGCTGGTGCCGGCTTGTGAGCTCTTTTATTTAGTTTTATTCTTTCATAGCTGCACTGACCAATTTTTTGCTGGTTACAAACGCACAGAAATTGTGTTTCCCTTTGGTGATTTCTTTGCTTTAACAAGCCAATGTCGATATTAAAGTGAGACATCTAACATTGTTATATTTTTATTATTCTAATTTAAGACTCTTTTTTGACTTTATTTTTGCATGCAAAGCAGCATTACCATCACTGTTGAGTCTGTTTATTTTTAAAGACAACTATTATCAGCTGCATTTATGTCTTCATTACATTTTGGTGCATTTTGTTATTCATGTGAATCCACGAAGAAAAAGCATCGATTTCGCACATCCTGCGATTAGACAAAACCAAATAGACAAAACAACTGCAGATAGGTCTTGCCTATTGTGCCATTTATCTGTTCGTATGGGTCTTAAGTTGCAATATGCTCTCTAGCAATGTAATCAGTTTTTTTAATCACAAATATGCACACTTATGCACACTAATAAACGTTATTGCATCAGGGAATGCCAGTTGAGCGAGAATTGTTATGATGCCAAACAATACATTGAATTGCATCCTTGTTGAGCTGTAAATACTTGAGAATAAGGTGTATAGATATCCGCTTCAGGCTGCGTGCTGCAGTGTGCTTTGAGCATTTCAATATCAAAATGAGCACGAGCTCAATTTGAAGTATATTTTGAGTATTTCTTTTGTTGCAACTTTTACAAGCAGAAACTTGATTCAGTTTTTATCTCATCCGATGGGATAAATGTTTCTTTTTGAGTGGATTTAACGTGTGTGTACATGTTTTCAATAAAGTGCTGTTGTGTACAGTTTATGAAGTATTGCTACTCTGTTATATTCTGCTGTATAACAACTAATCCAAGTTGAGCACAGATATTTATTTAAAATGTTTGGGATCAGTATCAACACATGGTCCACTTACTAGCTTTTCAGAGTTTTTATGCAAACAGGTCTCGTAAAAAACAACCGAGTTCATTTATAAACAGGATAACTGAGAGAACTACTTTTGAACTGAGTCTGTGTACACTTTAAATTTGCTGATGATGTGGGTGTTAAGCCTTTTATTGAAATAATGCTCCGATTGACTTGATAACGGAATCAAAGAACAAACATGAAGTATACAAAAGACAAGCCCTCTACCTAAATCCTGGTCCTACTCCCCTGACTCATTGGTCACACAAAAACAAAACAACACTTCACATAACCAGAAATACAGCCCGAAGGCCACCCATAAAGACTAGTGAACTAACAAAGGGAAACTGTGGGGCGTGCCCAATGAAATAAAAATATAACAAACTCAACTACGGCCCCACAAAAGAACCCTCATATACAAGTCAATATAATACAGCAAGAGGCGGAGTGATCGCATTCAATTTTGACTTATTTATGTGCCAACATTTATTGTAAAGATTGTTTTTGCCCTTCTGTTAAAAAAGAAAAAAACTTAATAAAAAAAAACGACATGTTTATCTCTCGTCTCATGAGCTGTACCTGCAAAACAAAAGAACTGATAAAACAAATCACCACACGATTGGGTGATTGGATAATTGCATGTATAAGCAAACTAAATGGCCGCTATCATAGAGATCATTGGGAAAATGTAAATTATTGATTGCAATCTAACTATTGTAACCAAAAAGGAACTGGGAAAATATAAAATCTTCGCAACCAAAAACACCCCTGAACATCAGCACTGCAATAAATGCTTTTTGCAAACAAGGCAAGCTAACATCACTTCACAGCTACAGTAACCGACAGACTTTATCCAGATCCAGAGTAATCTTATATACTGCATACTATGCTGTGCTGTTTAATGAACAGTAGATGTCACCAAAGCTACCACAGACCTTTTTACATACAGTCTAGACAACACACCCATGTCTGTAATGTGTATGGAAATCCAGCTGCGTCCTGTCACATGACAGTATGTCTAATTTTCCAAAATACACAAAGACACTTATCTCGTGCCAACGTAACCGACTGTGCTGCTGACTTACACTGAGCCTAAATCTCCATCTGCAAACAGTGTTGGAACACTCTCTATTTGTTGTGTAAAGTAACATTATTCAACATGTTAGCACAAGGTTCAGCTGTCTCTTTAAGCTTTGCAGTTCCTTCCCAGTGATTTTATAACTTCAGAGCATCTCTCCTTCAAAATAAAACTCTTTCGTGGTGGGATCATATTTAAAGTTGCTCCAAAAGTTGAATCTGTTTTGTTGCCATCATATTATTTCCCCCTTCTCTGTTTTGTTATTGTCAGGGTTTTGTTAAGCAGGTGGACCCAAGATGCAGAGGCAGAGTTTGAAACTAAAAATGTCCTTTTAATGGACAATGTCAAACAGAGAAAACAATAAACAGAGAGTTCTCAAAAAAGTCCAAACTAAAAAGAATAAAAGAGCAAACAGGGGAAAACACGAGGGACTTACTACAAGACAGAGATGACGCAGAGGACGACGGGGACAGGAGACGAGGCAATGAAGAAAAACGAGAAGCACAGAGACTTATATCCACACAGGGAAAGCAGGGGCAATTGGACACAGGTGGAACAAATAAGGACTGGTGCAGACAATCACAAAGACAGGAAGTGAAGAAATAAAACCCACCAGGAGCAGAAACTACAAAATAAAACAGGAAACAGAACACAGGGAGTGGAAAAGCACGAGACACAGACACAACTCCTAAACAAACATAAACACAGGGGTAAACATGAAACACGAGGAGGTAATAATTAAACTGGATAAACAGTCAGATGACCAAACCATGAAAGTTATCTGATGGCATTAGAGTTCAGTATAGCTCCAGTCATCAAGTGCAGAGGAGGAGAAATGTGTTCCCTTTCGTCATCAACACAATTATTTGAAATACATTATAAAATACAGCAACATTTTACAAATATATATATATATTGGTCAAATCTAAACTGTCATTTTGTCTAATTTAGACAGTGAACAATAATGCATGTTTTTGAAAACTTATGAAACAACAAAAAATACAAAAAAGTTCAGCCCCAGCTGCCTGATTGGTATGGGTTGTCCTACAGTACATATCGTCCTATATGTACTGTCTTTTGTAAATGTTTGATATTAAGTCACTTCTGTCCGTTTTATAACCTGTTCATAGGGTGTTCATTAAAGACAAGAAAGGAGGTTCAGTCTAGGCAGAAAGTTGAATAAAACGTAAACCCACATTTACTGACTTTTGTTTCTCCCGGAGCATTTACCCATCTGACCTTCATACATGACCTTTAGCCAAAACTCCTACAAATCCAACAAAATGTATTGTCTGCATTTGCAATGAGATTCGAACGCGGGGATGGTTTTTCCACAATGTTTTGCCGCACCACTCGTGTGCGGAAGGTGAAAGTGAATGGACAGTGTACGAGAGGGACATTTTGCACAACTTTTGGACAGAGCTCACTTTCTACTGGTTGACCGATCAGCTGAACAAACAGACACCACAACACACACTCTTCCCTCGGCTGTTTAAAACAGACTGAGATGTGACTTTGCGTGCAGCGGGACGTTCATGCTCAGGAGAGGTTTCCGGGAAAAGCTGGTGTCAAGATGCAACTGTCATCTGGGCAGGTGTGATTGGCTACTTCTACAAGACTCTCTGAAAAGGCTTTTGCACGAAAGTCAAGCTACTTCCTGGCCTATTTAGTGGACATTAAAATGTCAGGTAAGTGATGTTTTTTATTTGTTTGCAATTCTCTCTTGTTTCTTCTCTCTGAGTTTTTAAATATAAAGAGCACTCATTAGGCCATGTGACAAACAATACTATAATACAATACTATTTTCTATAGTAAAGCTAGTACTCTGTGCCAGGAAGTTAATACTAAAACTCTCTGCCCTTTAGAAATCACCTGAACCACTTCACCCCCCCCCCCCCCCCTGTCAATTTCCCCAAAATTAATTATAGATCCCTAACAAACACAAGCTTCATTTAAAAAAACGTTTTCCTTTTTACAACTTTATCGTCTCTTTTTTTTTTTTAAGGTTAGCCGGAAGCAGAGCTGTACTTACTTTAGATCTCCAAGGACTTCTTTAAATATATATTATATATTCTAAAGTCAAATCACAATTTTATTCCAAAACAATAAACAATGCTGGTCACATCTAACTTCTCTTTCAGACTATTTACTCTATTGTTAATGCTACTACCAACCACTGCCTCAAATTTCTTTTTAGATTTCTTCATCCGTAAAACTGATAAAAGGAGATCTTATATCTCACTCTCTGACTCGGATCCCTGTCACTCATCTCCCAGTTGGCTGCATCCTGTACTTTGCCCTTCTGGTGCCCTCCGAGTTGACTGAGTTGGTCTTGCATCCGACCTCTTGTCCCTGACTTCACACCATCACTTCACTTACAGGAGGTGTTCAGAACAATCTGTCCACTTACTCTGGCCATAATTAACAGCTGTTTAAAAAATGGAATCGTCCAGTCCTGTATTAGAACCCGGAAGAGTAAAGACCTTTATCTTGTGTCTTTTATTGCATGTTTCTCTTCCACTTCTTTTTATACTTTATTCTATCCATACACCTATTGTGTCTTTTCAATTTGCCATGTTTGTGGAGTCTTCTGGCTCAACTCCTTTTGTTTTAAACTTTCCTTATAAATAAATCGGACTTAACTTGACCGTTTGACCAATGATCATTTGGACACTTTTATTGTGAAGAAAGACATTTAGTAATTCCTCAATATTTGCCTCATTATAGACAGAGCCTGACAGACAATGTAAAATATACTCTGATCGTTTTTTAAATGATTAAATGATTACTGGGCTTTTTAGCCTAAATCAGTGCAGATTAATCTCATTTCATTTACATGAAGAATCTGCAATATGTTTCTTGTGATTGGCATATAAATCATGTTTCACAAAGAAACATAACTGCACAAACAACTGCACAAACAAAAACAAACAATAGGTTTTAATTCACAGAAGAAATATGTCATTATTACACGTCATATTTAGTGTGCTTGTTCTTTTTTAACACTATCCACGTGTCCTCCCCTTCTGACATCACTGTAGCTTCTAATATTCAAGCACACCCACACGGATGTTTATGCAAGTTTATGTTCAAGTTCTACAGTTTGGGTCGAAGATCAGTTCAAAGAGTTAGGACACCAAATAACTTAAAGTCATCAACTCAATCACTTTAGACGGACGTATCAGGCTCACTCTAAACCTGCCATGTGATCATTCTCTCGCAGATGAGGCCTTCATCACCCTGGCCACCACAAACTCCTACTGCAAGGGAGCCACAGTGGTGGCGAGCAGTTTACGGAGGCATGGGACAACTCGCAAGATCATTGCCATGGTCACACCAAACATCTCAGAACAGTCAAGGTGGGTGTGCAAAATATTCCTTGATCCCCTGACAGACACTGGCCTTTAACCAGTTTAATGAGTATTAAACTGGTTACAAGTTGGAGTATTAATGGGGGTTTTAGTTCACTAAGTTAGCTCTGTCTCATTTTATGGAACATGCTGTTGAAGATTTAAGAAGCTGCTTCATCATGCTGTGTGTGGCAAACCCTTTTTATTAGTAATAGTATCTTATTATCGCAATATCTCATATTTAACGTAATAGTTAATTGCTATGTGGAAAAGTGAACAAATTGTTTACTGCAATTTAAAATTTGTATCTGGTCATTGTGTAGATTTGGTGATTTGCTTAATGGGATTTATTTACTTGTTTATTTCCTTGGCTGGTGTGTTGTCAAGCTTGGTGGTAAACACATTTTAATACTGGTAACAGTGGCTAACCTCAGGTCTATATTGACCCGTGTGAAACGCTGTCCAACAGACTCGGCCTTGAGAGTGTGTTTGATGAGGTCATCCTGGTGGATGTGATGGACAGTGAGGACCGCCTCCACCTTTCACTGCTGGGACGTCCTGAGCTCGGCATCACCTTCACCAAGATCCATTGCTGGACTTTGACACAGTACAGCAAGTGTGTCTTTCTGGATGCTGATACACTGGTGAGTCAGTTGAACATTTAGTCACGGGTTAAAGCAGCATGTGGAAAACGTTTATGATTATTTCAGAGATCATTTCTTAACCATTAAATAAACTACTAGCGACACGTTGTAAATCACTCAAAAAAAGAAACATTAGAAGTGTTTATGGTACGCAAAGCGATTAGAGCGATAAGGACAGTTTCAGACATTTTGAGTCTTCATCATTAATTCCTGGAGTTTAAAACAAAGTGCTCATTTTCTAAATGAACAGATTATATGCCCCAACAGATAACACAGCATGTGTTGTGCATGCACAGGATGTACAGAACTGATCAAACTGGCTGATTAGGTGATCAGAGTCTGTCTTTAAAGTTCATCTCTTGGCCAACATCTCTTTGTCAGTCAATAAAGCCATGTATCAATGAAAACACTGATGTTTGGGGACAATGTCTTGGAGGATGTTGCTACTGCAGCTTCTATCTCTGTTTGGTCAGTGCAAACATGTACTCATGTCAGGTGGAACAGGCATGTTTGAAGGCTGAACTCAGTCAACACAAATGGAGATAGTGTGTTCAGGTCATACCTGCACTGACGCACATACATGAACAAGGACGGTTTTGTAGTCTAAGTCTATAGTGAGCAAATGTCACTATTTTCCTGGACCTTGAATTGATAATTTCTTTGATCTTCTTTGAACAAATTGGGATAATCTGAATGAGTTTAACTTTTCTAAGTCTGACAAGAACTGTTTAGAATTTGGTGGTCAAAGTTCAAGGGTCGAGGTCATTGTTATCTCCTAGAATAACATGTTTTGGCTATAACTGTATACTTATTATTATAAAACAGCCTTTACAGTGCATTAACTAAACCTGACATCATCATATCAAGCCATGCGTGCAACAGCTCTGCATTCAAATGAAACCATTTGGCCTCACATCCTCTGTTTCCTCAGGTGTTGAGTAACGTGGACGAGCTGTTTGAGAGAGAGGAGCTGTCCGCGGCGCCTGATCCCGGCTGGCCCGACTGTTTCAACTCGGGCGTGTTTGTCTTCAGGCCGTCTCTCCACACCCACGCCCGGCTCCTGGATCACGCCCTGCAGCACGGGAGCTACGATGGTAACACGTGATTTCATTTTTGGGGGTTCAGACTAATAAGCAGGGAACTGCGTGTCCTCTGAATTCTGACAACTGAATATCTTTATGAAAACGAAGAGGGGCAATAGAAGTATTTTGTCACAGCACATCACTATTCTCTGTTCATGTCTTGCCTCTTTCCAAACGAATGAAAATCATCCATGAAGCTTGATAGCTTGTCAACAGTGATCTAAAATTTGGCTTGATTCAGTTTTATTTACTCAAAATTACCGTGAACAAAACTATTTATCTCTGTATATTTATACCTTAAATTAATACTTTTACAGAAAATGTCATTGCCATCTCTGAAAATATCATTTGTTTGTTCTTCAGATATGTAATTATTTTCTCCTATTTCCTCTTCTCAGCGCAAAAAATAACATTATATGAAAATAAAGTTAAACATATATAGATGAATCATAATTTTACTGTAGAGTTAGATTTGCTTTTTTAACAAGTATATTGTGATGTTGTCTTTAGGCCTGTATGAAGTAAACCACAGTTCAGGATAATTATTAATTAATAATAACAACTCAGTGCCAAGTAATCTGTCCTGAAATCTGTCCCGAAAAACAGGTTCACAGACAACAGTTCCTCTTATTTCAAGGTGCTGAAGGCAACATTTTATCTATATATACATTATTTACATATGTTTTACTCAACCCCCCCCCACCCACCCCCTCTGCTGTAAGGAGGGGACCAGGGTCTGTTGAACTCTTTTTTCAGTAGCTGGCCGCTGGCAGACATCACTAAGCACCTGCCGTTTATCTACAACCTCAGTGCCAGCTCCATCTACAGCTACCTCCCTGCTTTCCAACAGTGAGTGTGCTCGAGGCCGTGTGTTTCATTGTGCTCAGAAGAAGCCTAGTTTTCTCATCAGTAAAATAAAGTATTTCATTTAGTTTATTACAACAAAGGCTCAAATTTTTTGTAATTTTGGTCATGCCAATCATTTGAATTCATCCAAGGAATATCTTCAGAACATGTATGATGATAAATGTGATTTGAACTCGAGTCAAAATTCAAAAGTAGATTAGTGTCAAACTAAACACAAGAGTTGTTTTTATATTTTCTTCTTTATATGTACAGATTTTCCATGGTAGAGTTAGTGTAGTGTTTACAAATTAAATTGCTCACTCGTGAAATTGTGATAGCTTTGTTACTAATCAAGAATTATGGTAATTGAACAGTTCTTGTTTGCAAAATGGGAAAATGCTGGAATTTCTTCCTGCAGGTTCGGCCACAATGCAAAGATTGTTCATTTCCTTGGAGGAGTTAAACCCTGGAGCTCCCGTCCGAGGGATGTCAACCACTCCAACCCCATGGGACGGTTTATGTCCCTGTGGTGGAAGGAATACCAGAGTCAAACAAAACCAGCTCCTCCAGGGAATCAGCGTGCCCAAGAATGGGATAAACCACAGCAGGTACCAACATCTCTGTGCTGTCCAAACTCTATGTCCCGTCAAGATACAGCACAATGACAATGCAATCTCATGAACTTAAAACTTCTTCAGACTCAGGTCTGTTCGGTTTGTACAGTTTTTTCAAAGCTATTGGGCTAACTAATATTATACACTTTGATCTAAAGGGGGAAAAAAAGACATCCTCATGTAACATGAATGCCTATAGATCTGGCAATGGAGCTTTAAGTAAAACAAATTATAGTCTACTCTGTTCTCAAACCAGTTTCTAGTTTTCATACTGGTAAGAGCATATTATAATAGATGTTTCAGTTCTTTGGAGACAGCTTGGATTGTATTTCAATCAGGAAAGACTACCAATGAAAATTAAGCAACATTTTATTTACTTAAACAACAAGAGGAGAAAGTGAGAGTATTTGGCAAGGGGATGAGGCTGTGTGTATTGTAGGAAACCCCCTATAGACAGTGATGGTTGTTGTGATGGGACGGAGAGAATGCAGCAGATGTGAATGAGCTGATGAGTGGAGGAGGGTCAAAGTGAGCAACTCAAAGAAGAGCTGATAGCAAGAGATAGATAGGTACTGTAGGTCAATAGTTAGGTTTTTAACTATCGATTACTCAAAGCTCCAATAGAGGAGCCACAGACTAAAGCTGAGAGCTGCATGATAGCTCTCCTTTTAATGTCCTCTCAGCACAACACTCCATGTTGTTGAACCATACAGAATAAATTAATTATGCGCCCTGTTTGGCACGTTTTCTCTCCAAACACTCCAACAGCACATTTCACCGATGACTCCCCCTCTTTAGCAGAAGGGTTTGCTAATCAGTCACACGAGCTGCTGTTAGAGTTTGGCCGGAACATGAACATGCAGACTGGAAGCCAAACGCAACACCCGGCCGTGCAGCCAGCACTCAACATCCTCTCTTGTGTTGCAGATCCAAGAACAGGACGCCAAGATGCCATTTAGAGAAAACTCGGACGGGTCCAATTCCCTGCTCACACATCTCATACCTTCAACTGAGGAGCCTCATCCACCGTCTGAACCAAAGCTGGTAAACTGACAAACCAAATCATTGATCTGTTTAACTCAATTATATCTGTTATTTGTGTCACTGTTGGATATATATATATACATATTTTTGTTTTTGTGCTGTAGTATCTTTATGAGTGTGTTTGTGCATATGTCTATTGACTGAATAGTTAAACGGTCGGAACATTATTTCCCCACATTTGAAGCACCTTTACATAAGTAAATACAATTCTTACCTATCAAATAGATGAGAGAGAGAGAGAGAGAGAGAGAGAGAGAGAGAGAGGGAGATAGAGAGAGGGAGAAATCCATAATAATAACCCCGATAACCTCTTACCCTTAAACAAATACTTTTTGAGACAATGGTAAATAGTCTATATTTATATAGCACTTTGCTAGTCTTGAACCAAAGATTATTATTTATTGACTTTAGTGCAAGGCACTGTGATTTTGATTAATCTAAAAGTAACGAGTGTTTGCTAATTCATCCATTAATTCACTTAATGAATAAGCCTGTTAACATAGCTGCTTTTGTTTATCATATATTATGTTGAATATGAAGGTTTGTTATGAGGCGGCTTCTTGTTAGTTCCAGTGGATGAGCCTGTTATTTTTTAAGAATTTGCTCGATTGCATCCAACTCCAACAAAAAACACAATAAGTTCGTCTATCATCTGCCACAGGCCCATGAGCCTCAAGTAGCATTTCTGTTATTTGTTTAATTATCTCAGCTTGATGCACAGTGTTTATAAGAGCTTGGACAATTAGCCATGAACAGACATCAACAGTTTTATCAAGCACTACCCAGTAAAACTGAAACAAATCCATTTTATATTTAAACATCACACTTCCTCCGCTGATGACACACCTTTAGCCATCGGTTATTTTACATCGGTATACACCAGTTACTGTTGTGTATCGATGAGTAACACAACTACTCTATCTGTAGGGTTCCCACAGAGACAACACACGTTTTGAAGAAGACACAAGCGCATGTGAGGACGCTGAGTTCCAGGACTCGCCTCCGGGTGCAGAGGATTTGGCGATTGGCACAACCGCTACGGAACCTGTACGTAACTTTTTCCTTTTTGAGCTTGAAACTTGAACCTTACATTCAGCTTGAACAGAGTTGAATGTTCCTTGTTGACAACTGATCTGATTTCTCTCCCTTCATGGTGGCAGGGGGAAGCAGACAAAGAGCTGGAAGAGCTGGAACGTCGCGCGCTGTGGGAGAATGGAAAGGCCGACTATCTGGGCAAGGACGCTTTCCAAAACATCCAGAAGATGCTGGACTGTTTCCTGGATTAAAACACACACATGAGAAAAACCTCTGTGACTACCAGTGTACCATTCCTGTTTTTCTTCTTGAAGACAGGGGTTGTTTGAATTTTCGACATGAAACCAATGCTATCAAGTAAATTGAATTATGAAACAACCCCATTTCTTAACATTAAAATCTTCTTTTCAACATGATATCAATAAACTAAATAAGTATGACTGAGCACTCTATAATCATGTACTAAGACTACTGAAAACATCTTGAGGGATGGCAGTGAAAGTGACCTTTCACAACCTTTCAGTTTAAGAGGAATCTTAATTTACAAACCCTTGTCCCCAATGGAAATAACAATTTTCTCACTGTCAAGTCAAAATTAAACAAATTACACTGCACAAAGTAATTTCATTTTTTTTTTTTAAGCATTAACATTTTCTCAAATTAGCTGCCCAATGTCGTAAAACGCTGTGACATAAAACTTCCTGGCAGAAAACCCTCACAATTTGAAAGACTTCACAGTAATTTCCTTCTAAAATCGGTTGTGTGTTAATTTTCCCACTAGGTGACACTGTGGCTCTTCTATCTGAGCTCTTTCCATTGCAAATCAGAGGAGCCAGAAATCCGATTAATAGATGTTTAACTGCAGTCGACAGCATGCTGTGTGATCCTTATCCAATGGCCACACAGTGCATGTCATTTTTCTCTCGTAATGTTGTGACAGCGATGGAAGACACTGTGCTGAGTACAAAGCAAAATGGCAGGAGGTGAGCTCGGGCTCAGCAGAACTCAGGCTGCTTGTGAAAACGCCTGGTGGTGATTGTTTCGAAGGACGACCTGGCACACTGTCACTGAGCGGCTCCATCTTGACTCTGATTCGTCAAGATTAAACAGTGAGCACCAATCTGGCATCAGGTTTCCGGTGACCGCCACATTGAGTAAGCTCTTAAATAAGCAAAAAAGGAATCTGAGATCTGTCCCTGCAGACACTAACATTCCATTAACAATAATCTAGTTAATCACAGCTTCTCAACCAAATAAAAAAAATAAGGGAAATATATCTTTATTTGGGGTTTAGCTATATATCTACACATTTGTATTCTCTCGGATAAACAGCAGCAAAGTTGATTGTGCATATATCTGCATGATCAGCTCCAGGAGCTTCAGACTTGAGGGTAACTCTGCATTGTAGTTGTGTATTAATTGAATAATTAATTCAATATAAGTAGCTTGATAACGTGTATGGCAGTCTCAGATAATTAAAGGCATAGATTCGTTAGCTGCAGTTCAGTTGAGGTTCAAAAATTAAATGTTTGGATGTGCCTCATGTCATAGCAAGAGGTCAAAATGTGGCCATGATTAATGTAGGCTACACATGTTTAAAACGGGAAGACTGCATGAACCTCAATAACAATGTCAAGTATTCTGAGATCAATTTTGATACTGCATTTGGTTTCAAAACATCTTGAAGAGCCAACCTGCTAACTGGCTTTCTAAGGTCTAGAATGAAGAAGGTTTAGATTCTATAGTTATGCCTAATGTAAAGCAGTGATTTGACAATATTAACATGCTGACAAGCTGATATGTTATTCACCATTTTACCATCTCAGTTACCATGTTAACAGTATCTTATTACAACCAAATATTAGCTTGACACATGAGCTGTGTCTCAATTCAGAGGCTGCATCCTTCGAAGGAGGTCCATGGCAACTCGACCACAAAGAGTTAGCAGAAAACAAAAATCTTGAATAATGTAATCAATACTTATACACAGGGAGCCCTCATCATCACTTGTGCAACCTATAATAACACCACACATGACCCCACAGAGAATTATACCATTCTGACCCCCCATACTATTTGTTTTAAAGTCAGGGGCCTACACCTATATGTGATTCCATGAAATTCCACCTTTGTCAGGTGCAAATCTCAAGGCAGATGGAACTGAACGCCGTGCTTGGTCAAATAACCAGAGCTCCAAGCTGTTTGGTTTAGATCAAGCACCTGGGTTCTGTTCTGTTTCCTCCCCTCTGCTGTTTAGTCTTTATTTCCAACATAAGTGATTCCCCCTCTCCTACTTCTTTGAGTTTGTTTCAATGAGCCAATAGTCTCGATAATGTCCCCATCTGGAACTCCTCTGTGTGTTAATGATTACACAAGCTTTCTGCTTGATGGAGTGTTTGTGATCCGGTGATTATAGTGGATGTGGATGAGGCTGTGTGTGTGTGTGTGTGTGTGTGTGTGTGTGACAAGGGAAAAAAAGGAGAGAAATTGTGTGTGAGTGCAGATGTCCAAGACAGTCGGTCCCAGATATCATTTAAGTAACGCTGTGATAACCTTCAGAACCATGAACCATGACTATTTTTGATTCATTCTTAAAGCCAGTCGGCTAATTTGACCAGCGGTTCAACCAGAGACTTTGGATTCTAATGACCCCTCATTTTTGTGATCAGGCTAATTGGGGATTTGAGAGTAATGGCAGTCAGCTGTGGAAGGGAATGTGGGGTGCACTCATTCCAAAGCTCCTGATGGGGGGTAGGGGGCTGGCGGAGCAGCTAGGTGGAGTTTGTCATCGCCGCAGCAGAAAGTCGACCAGGACTAGGCCACATACCGGATTCTCTAAATTAGACATGTGAGTTCTCTGCTTTTCAGGAAACAGATGCAAACTGAGGGACATCTGAGGTCAGTTTGTCGAGATAACCCTCCAGAGGATTTCGCAGCTGCTGATGCTGGCACTGTGTCCCAAACTTGTATATTAGCTCTAATATCTGTGAGTCCTATTGAACCCAAGCAGAATAAATTGAAGAGAATTAAGCACCATGATGGCCAACAGGCAGATGTGACCATTCCTAATTCCCAGAGTGGGGGGTGATCCAAATGTTCAGAGTTCACTGTACAGCTGGTGGAACCTGAGAGACTCTTTGGGATGGTCTTGTATCTGTTGCATATTTGACACAAAGCGGAGGGTGTAATCAAATAATTATCTGGAAAAAAATTATCATTATAATGTTTTAGATACTCCATTATTTTGTTAATTGGATTTTCTGTCACATTTTTTCAATTTAGCAGCTTATTTACTGGGAATGATGGTTGAATGATTGGTTTTTGCCTGCAGTCAGCTCAGCCCTGATGTGGAAAACAAGCAGTATTTCATACATGCTCAACTGAGTGCTAGATCTGAGCCTGGTAAAAATGTTGTCAACATCACAGAAGCCACAGAGGAAGAGAGGGTTTAAGTTACATTTCATTACCAAAGCCTCTCCACATAAACACTGTGTTCTCATACACTTAAAACTTGTCGTCAAATGTAGTTTCTCGGCTGCTTAGACAGGAAGTGCTCTGATGCTCACATGTATTGATCATGTTGCTGTAAAGGCCAATGTATGCTTCTGCGTTTTGACGGACACGGACAGATAGGACCGCCCTCTCCAACGTGGAACGCCCTCTCCGTGCCTCTCCGAGGCTCCTCGGAGAGCTTTTCGTGCCGCGCTCATTTTTCTAACTATACGTCGAAATGACGGACAGCCCACGGATAGCACTTGGCTGTGATTGGTCCGCTAACGCCAGCATTTCGGAATGGAAACTTCCTGTTCCATTCCCTACATCACAATAAACCAAAATCACAACTACGACTCTATGATTAATGTGACAAGTGTGTCCGGCTGACGGTGGCTGGTTAGAGCACTTACAGCATGTGTGTACGGTCACATACGGTTATAACGAACTTTGATAACGGGGCTAGCGGGCTAGCCACCATGCTAACTGCGGTGGGAACAGCGCAAAAACCCGCTGACTTTAATCCCACGGCTCATGACACTGTTTCTCAAACACCGTCAGGTTAGAAGCAAACACTTGGTAGTAGTTAGTATCGGGTGTCCGTGCTGACTGTGTGTGGAAGCTGGGGGGAGCTAGCTGCCTCCGTGTAGCTTCAAGCTGTTGCAGCTGTTGAATTAGCAACGCAGTTTGGAAACAATACCGGGGAACCGCTGCGCTAAGACACGATAACAAAAGCATTTTGACCCGCTGGGTGTCACTTTATTCAGCAAAAACTGTCAGGTCATCAACATCATTTTTCTGTTACCATCGTTCACTGTGTTTGAGGAGCCGGGAGGACGTAAATAAACCAGCGTGGACTTCTTCTATATACCTCATGAGGTAGGCTTGTCTAAGCTCGACTTCCGTTTCGCCATCTACTGTTCTGGCGGTGAATTGTTTTCACAATAAAAAGGCTCGTAGAACTATAAATCAAAAAGGGTCCGTCCGATCCGTCCGTCCGTCATTCCGAAACGGACTCGGAGAAGCATACTGAGGCCTTAAGACACAAATTCTCCACAGCCAGAGCTCCCTTGTTCTGTCTTTGATTCGTCAATCAGCTGCAGATCTATAAAAAAGTCATAGATCACAGTGGGTTCACTATAAATATATATATTATATGATTATAACTAATGTATCTATCAGAGCAGATAAGCACAGCAAAGTAACTCTTCATCTTGATCTTTTCTGTGAATACTGGATGAGGTTGAACAGACTAGTACCGGTTGACCTCAGTGCCCTGACTGTTATAGGTTTAAAAAAGGGGGTGGGGGGGTGTCACTGATACTCAAACTTCCCAAAGAGTGACTCTTTTAGCCTGAATGTGCTGAACTAATGGGAGATTTCCTCAGGGCTCCAGATGTTCCTTCTTTCTGGAAGACAAGACTGGGGCTACATTCCCAGTGCAATGACTGCATGTTTCTCCTCTCTGTGAGTAATGGTGACCTACTTCCTGCATCCAAAATGCTAAGTCGAGCATTTTCTCAGGTTTTCATCTGTTCTGTTCACAACAGCTGGCTGGGAAAAAAACCCAATAAACTTTTTAAAAAAAGTCATCACGACAGAAAAGACACAAACATCTGTATGTTTGCTTTATTTTGAGCCTTTTATTTTATTTTCAAATCAATATACCCACTTATTGATGATATTTTACAGTTATGAATTGAAAACATTCTTAAGACATATTTCTCCAATCTTTTGCTTTCCATAACTGTGCAATAAAGGTGTTTTTTTTTACTACGAGTAGTAGTAAGGAGTGGAAATCTTATATTAAACTATGGAGGAATTGAAGTTCATTACAGTCTATCCAAGACATTATTTACAAATGAGGACATAGAACTTGCTGGGAACAAGATTAAAACATTATTGATTTATCTGACCAAGATAATGGAAAGGCACAGGATATTAACCATTATCTCAAATAAGGCCCTAGTTCAGACAATCCCAGCTACATTTGATACATTTTCAATAAATTCTTTAATTAAGTTAAACCATATTTCCAAGTTAGAAAAACAGACCGTTGACACAGCTTGACATTATTTGTCATTATCAGAAGCAACTGTACAATGTCAACAAAGATTAATTTACTGCTCAGGAGGCTGCAGAGCCAAAGCATCAAGGTTTTAATGTGAATCACTGAATCACAGTGTTTACTGTCAAAAGTACCTTCCCACATGGACAATATCCATTTTGCGCAAATACCTTTTTTTTTGCATTGGTCAGTGAGAGATCCAAAGTGCTATATTGATCGCTGTCTCCTGAAACTTCCCATATTGTTTGATAATTATTGGTTAATGCTTCCTAAGAAAATGGACTTGGTCTGATGATGGCAATATAAATAACAGCCAAGAAAGTAAGAACTTTAAAAGGCAGCAATTGGCTTGAAACTGTGCCCTGAAATACACCTCCATTTCTTCCATATACTAGCAAAGGCAAAGGACAATAAAGGCCACTATGGTGGACAGAATACGAAAAGAGCAGTAAAATGACATTGACTTTTTGAATTTGACTACTATTAACACCTGAGACTGAGGATGATACAACTGTGTCATAAAATGGCAAGATAGGTCAAAACGATGGGGTTTAACAGGTATTTGACCTTATATCTCAACCTCATGAACCAATTGTTAACTCCAGTTAAAGTATTTCCCGATTCTCTTTTGGAAAAATATGAATAAATGTCACTGAAGTAAATTGTGTTCATCAATGGGGTCCCGAATTAAGTTACTACACGGTAGACAAGATAAAATATAACACCAAACAAGTGCCATTTGGTGTATAATAGTGGACATTGTGATGATCCGACAATTGTGTAATTGTAATCTCGCTTTATCTAATAACAGAACTATCTGACATTGCCTGGTTTTGTTAAGCCTGTAACTGTTTAATGCTGTTTGATTTTGGGATGATTGAACTTCCTCCTTTTGTTGCACGCCAAAGAGTTGGAACTTGCAAACTGTAACTACAACTTTTCCTTCATGCTATTACATTGTAGGAGAAAACAATTATTTTTACAGGTGTTATTTCTAGTAAAGTGGACACATGAGGTGAAGACCGATATACTGTCGAGGGGGAGGAAGTCATTAGACTCAAGCTAAATTGCACAATAAACGAGTAAGGCATGTTGATATTTCCTAGGGATGAGGAAATTAATATAGTGAGCACCAAATACCACAAACCTTTGAGGTCTATACACATTCAGAACAGAACTACAGGTTTCAATCATCTCATTGTTTCATCATGGCGACAGCAGTTTTTTACATTTGGAATCATTTAAAAACATTAGCTCCTTTGAACTAGGCAGTTGCTTGGGCAAACAGAGAGAGAATGACCACGATGAAAAGTGAAATTCATCAGTACACGTTGAGATATGTGGCTTTGGAGTCTATGCCAATGGCATTCCTGGCTGTGCAGCGGTAGACACCAGTGTCTTTTTGTGTGGGGTTTTGAATAATGAGGGAACCTTGTGGATGGAGGTACTTGTTTCCAAAAAGGCGTGGCTGTGCACTGACAACCAGGCGGGTTTTATCAGGTGTTTCCCATGCCAGCTCCACTTTTGGAATCCCATTTGCGACACAGTTCAGCTGCACAGCAACTCCACGCTTAGCATAGGTCACCGGCGGAGGGCCATTTGTAATTTGAGGTGGGTATGTAATCACACTTACTGCCGCAGAAAGCTGAGAACTACCATACTCATTTGCAGCCCGACATGTATAGGACCCCCGATCATGGACTGACACTTGTTGGATTGCAAGCGTCCCATTGGGCAGGACAGAGTATCGTCCAGCTCTCTGTGGTCTATTGAGGACAACCCCACTGGGTAATGTCCATGTTAGTCTGACGGATTCGACACTGGTTTGACAATGTAGCAGTAGTATTTCCCCGTTCATGATGCTAATAGGAGAGCTGTATCTGTTGTGGATCTCTGGTTTTATTCCCGGGGACAACGTGAGAGTTCGTTCCACAAGCCCTCCAGAATTATGCCCAAGACAGCGGTACATACCAGCTTCACCAACAGATGGATTACTGATGATCAGGGATCCATCAGGCTGATGGAAAAACTTGGAGAATCGAGCACCACTCAGCAACGGTATGCCATTGGGTAAGATCCAAGTGACACGAGGGAGTATCGAGCCCTCAAAGGAGCAATTCAAAGTCATGGCGTTCCCCACAGTCAGTGACAGACTATGTGTTTTGGGACCTCTAATTTGTGGCCGGTCAACAACTTCTTTCACATCCAAATCGACCAACAGTCTGACCTCCCCTCCTTCATTCCGAGCGATACAAGCCAGTTGCCCTGAGTCTGTCCTCTTGATTGACCGGATTTCCAACGTACCATTCTGGTGAACTGTCATTCTGTTGCTGTAGTACGGTGCAGGCAGGATCAAATTTCCTGTTAGAACCCACATAATGCGAGGGGTAGGTATTCCCTTTGCGACACAGTCCACCAGTTTCCGCTGATCCTGGACAGCAGTTATCTTGACAGCACTTGCAGTTTCTCCGAGGCCATTGATCGTCGGAGTGGTTACTAGGACTTCCAGCCTGATGACTTTATGGTCTTGTCCTACATTGTTCCTGGCCATGCAGGTGTAGTTACCTCCATCAAAACGTTGGACCTTTTGAATCACCAATGTCCCATCATCCAGGACCTGATATTTGTCTAATGCAGAGGCAATCACTCTATTTGTTGGGGAAATCCATGTGATGACAGGCATTGGTTCACCTCTGGCATTACATCTCAGTGTAGCTGACTCACCATAGAAAACCCGCACAAACTTTTGATCTTTATCCAGGATTTGTGGTGGAGAAGTTGCAACCTTGAGCTTAACTCTGACCTTCATCTCATCTTTGCCAACTTGGTTCTCAGCATAACAGGTGTAGTCCCCTTCTTCTGGCATACCGACATCATTGAAATACAGCGTCCCATTGTCAAACACCAGATACCTAGAAGACATGCAGTGGGATACAAATTGTTTAAAGACTTTAATGACTTTTTAATTATATGCAGTTACATCATCATGAATCAAGACCGCATTCACCAATATCTTGTTTTGTTTTTTCCTAGAATTTCCTGTAATGAAAGCTCCTAAGAAAGCTCCATTTCAAATTCATGCATGTTGTTGAACTGCGGAATTGTTTACACCTGTGTTTTAATTCTGATGAATATCGGTGTCTTTGCAAGTTTTAGAGTGTGCGCCGGTTATTCCAAATAAGCACTGGACAACACCCCACCAATGCCCATAAGATGGCATGAGACTGTAGGGCCATGCGAACACACAGAAATCCCAGAAGCTAAAATAAATTTGAACGCTTGAACAAAATTAATGAGACTGTGGCCCATTGGACTTGAATAGAAATGTAGGAAATGTGTTGTATTTAGTTGTATCAGCAATGGAAACAAGATAACACAAAAATTATACATGGGATGCAACTACATGTTCAGTGAAAGTTGCATCGGGAAAAGATTGCAAAGTTGCTAAGGAACACATTTTTTAAACGTATGTACATGATAAAATATTAGTGTCAGTTCAATCAGTTTATACAGTTGTAGCATTGGTAAAAAACACATCTCTCAAAAGTGAAAATTGGTGGATGTATGTATCTTCGTAAACATTTTGGCAAAGTGAGTTTTAAGAATAAATGTCTTCCTCTATTTTCCATTTATAATAATACTTCTAATTTGATTTCATCCTATTGGATTTATTACAGCTCTTTTGTCAAATAAGTCTAAGGATTTGAGTTTTTATGAATACCACCAACGATGATGGGATATTTAAAAAATCTATTAGTAATTTCAATGATATCTTAAGACAACAGGATAAAATACTTGCAGGTCAAACCAGATCCATGTTAGAGTTAAACCATATTGAAGAGATGTCCTTGTGACCAAAGTAGCGTTCCAAATAAAGACAGTTAGAAGGTTCTGGATTTTTTCCCTCCAAAAAAGATGTTATAACATTTATAAGAATTTCAAAAATTTGAATATGTCAGTCATTTATTAAGCGTCACCACAAACTAGAGTCTTTACAACAATATTTTATTTACTCTTGATTTTTTAGGTCTCAGTGGAGAGGTAGCTCAACAGTTTAACTGTTGAATACAAGCTACATAATACAGGAAAGATGTCTAAATAGAGGCCATCAGCAACTCATACCTGCGACTGCGTCCTCCCCTGACATGGTCTCTCTGTTTCTCCGGGTTGACCATGGTGCCATCCGGCAGTGCCCAGCTGATCTCGGGGCTTGGGAGCCCTGACGCCACGCAGTCTACCTTCAAGGCTCCACCATACACCACCTCCTGACTGGATCGCTGCTGCTTCTGTTCAATTTTGGCTGGCCTTGTCAGCACAGTGACCCGCAGCAGGATGTAGTCATCACCTATCTTGTTGCGTGCCATACACAAGTAGTCCCCACTGTCCTTGTCGGTCACGGAATGAATGGTTATAGTGCCATTTGGGAAGACCTTAATCCTGGGGTCAAAACTACAAAAGTGAAAGAAGAAGTACCATTCAGAGGATGTTACATAAATGCACTCATTTGAACATTTAATTAAGGATGTAGAAAAATTATTGAATAATCATGTGTGAATTTACTACCTGTACTGATAATCCACCAGCTTCTTAGAGGGTGTCCTCCAGATGATCCAGGGATTTGGGTCTCCTGTTGCCACACAGTTGAGCAACAAATTTCTTCCATAAATCACATCTGTTCTCCGGGGGGAGGATGAAGCGATACTTGCCTTGGAAGAGGACGGATTCTTCTTGGTAATCAAGATCACGGTTCTCTTGCTGGATGCCACTGCATTACTGGCTGAGCACTCATATCTCCCAGCATTTCCCGGCCCCAATCCCTTGATGTAGAGGGTTCCATTAGGAAAGACAGAGGGGTTGTGTCCAGTGAGAAACTGGGAAGCAGTGAGTCGTACGCCTTCAGACGTGATCCACTGAATGACAGGTTGAGGGACACCTGTGGCGGTACAGTGGATGTAGGCATCGCTGCCCTCTAGAAGGGTGAGGTTTTCATTTGGTGTCTGTTGAATCGATGGTGGCAACGCTGACACATAAAGGTGGACAGAGACACTGTCAGTTCCAACTGCACTGCTGCCAATGCACTTGTAAATTCCTCTGTCTGTGTAGCCGGCCTTGCTGATCCGGAGGGTTCCGTTACCGAAAACAGCCACACGCTGCGGAAGGGGCGTACCAATTGAGGCAGCAGCTATGCGAACATGGTTAGGGAGCAACCATGTGACTTTAGGCAAAGGGTGCCCCTCTACTTCACACTCCAAATCCACTTGGCCACCGAGCTGCACTGTCATGTCTCGGTTCAGAGGCTGGAGCACCCGCGGATGCTGAGACAGGACCACAAGGGAGACCACCATTTGGTCTGTTCCATACTGGTTCTGGACCTTGCACAGGTACTGACCCCCGTCCATGCGCTGTGTGTTCTTGATGATTAATGTACCATTCGGTTGGACCTCAAACCTGTGAACCCTGGTGCTCTGCGCAATACTTGCCCCTGCATGAGAGGAAAGACAGATATTTTAGATAAGACAATGTTGACTTACATACATACATTATAGGTGGAGAATTACTGTAAAGAAAAGGTAAGAAACAACAATAGTATTTTTATGGCATGAAAAATAATTTTGTGTGGGTCTGTATATCTTAGAATGTTCAAGGAGAATTACTTGATCTTCTAATCATCCTAATAACCAGACATACGCTAGCTTGACTAACTTTTTTTTGTAAATTTTTCTTTCAGAGCTGGGGAAAGATGCTGTTTGATTATTTGTTTTGTATCATATACATACTGATAATATATTTGTATGTCATGTTTGTATTTCAAATAGTTTTTTCAAGGTTATATATACTTTACTTTAGAATTAAACTTCTTTTAACCTATGCGAGAGTCCAACCATGATATAAACACGTATTACACAAAGTACATGTTCAAATATTTCCATTCAAATATCTTTTATTTTATCTGATATAAGATAGTTACATACTGTATGACCCAATGACATGCAGCTAACAGATGTTGATTGATTGAATTATTTAAAGTTGAAACACAATATAACATAATATAAATTCTGATATATTTATAATATTATAATAATACGAAAATATGATGATAATAATAACAATATCTAAATTACAGAAATGTCTGTCAGGCTGTCTTTCTTTCGTTCTGTGAAACACATTTCTCATTTCTCCATTCAACTTATCAGCTTCTCAACTCACTCTGCGTGTGTGTTGTTAAGGGCCCGAGGAAGTGCAGTGTTAAATTTGTCATGATTCGGACACGGAATGCATTCAATATTAATAAAAGAAATCGAAAAAACAGGCAACCAGGACATTGCTACGAGTGGGGCTGGGGTTTAACAGTCAGTCTATGGACCCAATTCAGCATGTATACTTCTACGTCTCTAGAATACATTTGTTCTACAGTTGTGGTTACTGCTGGCAGACCAAAAGTAACGCATCAGCAATAACATTTAGCCATTTCACTTTGATAATTTCATAGAATAACTTCCTCTTAAGCAGTTTGTCTACAAAGTATTTTGGAACAGTATAGGCCTGTTTGAGGAGAGATCGCTAATGAAAAAGAATACTTCTGAAGTAGGCCCCTGAGTGTATCAAAGAATCTATTCTTTAAATTATAATACATATTATTCACAAGTGAAATTTTAGAAAGAAAGCTGCAACCAGCACGACAGGCCAAGCAAACAACCAATCCCAAGCATTCATGTTAATAATCATTATTAATCACAATAATTATTTCCATTTTCCATTACAGTGTTCATAAAACAGGAATAGCCAAGACTGTTCTAAAATATGTGTAGACCGACGTTTTCATTTTGAATCATACATACCATTGGCAACTTTAGTCCATGACAGGAACGGCTTTGGCTCTCCATCAGCCTCACAAGGAAGATGAGCATCTGTTTCAGCTTTCACTGTGAACGTTTGGACATTGCTCGCTGATATCCGTGGCTTCCCTCTTGAAATAGATCCTCTTCCAGGTAGCTGGTGCGCACTGGACACATCCTGGGTGTTTGTCAACAGTTCCTCTCGAAATTGATTAGTTTGGATTGCAGGACTTGCTGGGGTAGGAGTGGCCTGTTTATGTATTTGCCCACTGGTGAGTTTTGAGGCAAAGGATGTAGTTTTGTGGTCAGGTGACTCGGTTGCAGAGTGGTAGTCTGATATTCCCCAAGCCTTTGTGGTAATGATGGGTTTGATTTGCTGGACTGTGATCCTAGGGCCATCCTGGGCGGTGGTCTTTGGTCCTACGTTAACTCCTTCGGGATATGTTTTGGGTGTTGTGGCATATAACACCTCTTGGGATGGGATCAAGGGATCAGGACTTGATGCGGTGGTAAGGGGAGCTGTTGTTATGGTGGTACTTGCAATAGAAGGATTCACAATATCAATATTTGCCGTTTCTACCTCTGAGTCACCGCTTGGGGTTGTATGCTGACTGACTCTATTATAATATCTCTCAGACTGGTTAGGTTTCCACTCGGTAACCGGTTCTGTCTCCAAATGCCCATCAAAAAGCAAACTCTGAGTTGTAGTTATATCACTAGACGTGTATTCAGATGTTGTCTTGAATGCCTGCTCACTCAAGGGAGAGGATGAGGCAGTTGGAGATGGCAGCGGTGAAAAATGCATTCCAGATTCTGTCACAAGCATCTTTCCACTATCAATTTCAATGGATGGGTATTGTTTGGCATCTCCTTCCACACTTACAGTCTGAAAATCCACAGTGGAATTGTTAGAAAATGGCCCATGTCTAAGGTCTCCTGTTATACTTTCTCCAACTTTCTCTAAAAATCTAGAAGTTGGAAAAGGTCTGCCTGCTAATGTCTGCAAAGTGGTTAATGCGAGCATATCCAAGTGCTCTTGAGATGCATTCTCTGAGACTCGCAAGGCTGTCTGAGAACTTGTCTTTCCATGACCCACTGCTGGAGACGCTGCTGGAAATGATGGTGCTGCTGATGTGCTTTTGAATAGTGGTTTGGCCAGGGGTTGAAGGGGGTCCTTAGTTTTGGGGAGAGAAGTTGGCAGGGAGGAGGGTTTGGTGGCTGGCTCAATGTCATGCCTGGAGACTGGGTTTTCTTTATGACTCAGTCTTCCTGATGATGCTGCTTGGCCTCTGGTGAATGGAACAGTGGTATTGAATTTGGCTTTTGTAACTTCTAATGGCTCTATTTTTAGCAGTGTGGAGTCAGTCGTCCTGACTGTTGCATGTGGAGCATTTACAGGTGTGGTGGCAGTAAACTGGGTGGGTTCATTCAGCCTTTGTTTTCTTCTGTTTGGTCTTTTCCTCCGATTCCCATTCCTTCTCCGCTGGTTAGGCTGGTTGAGGCGCAGGAACTGTGCAACAGTTGAACTGCTTGCAGTGGTGGGCACAAGGGTGGTTGTCACGAATGATGTTGTAAGCATTGCTTGAGAGTGCAAATCATCAAGTGCTGTGTTCTCTGCCTGAGTATACTTGTCTGATATTGTTGTAGCTTCTCGCAGATATTTTCCACTTTCTTCTTGGCTTGTCTCTGACTCATTCCGTTCGACTAAAGAGATGATTTCAGTTCCACTGGAAGAATGCTCTCTGTCATTATTAGAGCTGGCGACAACATTCGGTCTATTCGTATTCTCACTCCTCTCAGATGTGTTGGTCCAATCAGCTGTTTCGTCCGCATTAACATTTGTATCCGTGCTATAGTTATCTCTTGGAGAAGTCGTGCTGCTGCTTGCACTGTTTGTGTTTGCCTGCAGGGGAACAGGTGGAGTCTGTGAAAGGGGAAATGTGGTGTCTGAAGTTATGTATTGATCCAAGTTTGTGTCATGGGTTGTGCGCCATTCATTGTGTGTGGTCTGCATTGTCTGTGACTGTGTTGTAGCATGTATAACGTGTGCTTGCTGACTGTTAGAAGTGACATGGGTTCCCTGACTTTGTCTGTTTTGTTTGTTAGTTTCCATTTGTGTATGTTGTACTGGACTATTTGGGGTTGTTAGGCGATCTTGTCTCTCTCTGTCCTGCACAGTCATGCCGTCTGATGACCCTTCGATCATGTCTCGTCTCTGTGTTGTTTGCTCTATCTGTCCCCTCTCTGTTGTGTACTGAGCTGGTAGTGACGTTACAGTATTCAGAGTATTTCTGTCTCTAATCTTTGCCAAAATATCAGCCCACTTCTCTGGGTCTATTTTACTCTTTGAGACATTAATTCTCCTCTTGCCCTCAACTACATGTTTCCTGTCTTCTGTTGGTTTTCTAAGCACTGGTAGCCTCTGCCCAATATTCTTTGACGGATGGACGCCCCTCCTCCCTGGGGCCACACCTGCTGGAATTCTTCTTCTCACAACATCTTGTCGGTTAACTGGGGACATCTCTGGACTTATCTCAACTTCCCCTGATGCCTCCTCTGGATGGATGTATGTGTTGACCCCTGAGGCGGACTGAGGTCTTGCTGGAAACCTCCTCAAAGGCCTCATGAGCCCATTGCGCCGGATGATGGTGACTTTTGCAGCCACTGTATCCACACCATGTTGATTAATGGCAATGCATTTATAATAGCCACTGTCTGATAACTGAGTCTGTGGGATATGTAGAGTGCCATTGGAATAGACCAAAGCTCTGGAGGATTTGTCCTGGCCATGAACGATGGTGTTGCTTGGGAGAATCCAGTTAATTTCAGCATCGGGGGAGGCAGATGTCCTGCAAGGTAGGGATAAGGGCTTTCCTGCAATTACCTCTGTGGGTGTATTCGAGGAATCCTCTCCGGGGGGAGGGTTGGAAGATTCCTGCACTGTCAGATGAAATGACAGAACAGCCAGGTCTCCATGAACATTAGCAATGCAGTAGTAAATTCCTGTGTCTGTGTGGCTGACAGATTGAATGACCAGCCTTCCATTATTGGACACAGACACCCTTTTGTCTGGGCTGCTGTATGGGGCCTTCACTTTAGAGCCATCTGGTAGCATCCAGTGAACTACTGCTTGCCCAGAACTGTGCACATTACAGTGCATTTGATTTTGACTTCCCAGGATAGCACTTAACACTTTACGAGTCGAATTTGTTGACTCAATTAAGACCCATTTCATTTTTTGTCTCTGCAACTGCTCTACTTCCACTTTCTCCGAGAGGTCTGTGCTGAGGATCAACTTAACTTTCTTGGCTGATGATTGAAGTCTGTTCAGCTGAAGCTCAGCAGATGTTTGCATCAGCCATGCCGGCTGGGCCATGACGTTGACTTTAATGCCTGTATAGTAGAGGGCATCCTTTTCAGAGTCCTGTTTATAGACATAGGTTGGATGAGGTTCTTGGCTGAGCATGATTCCCCTTTTTAAGTGGGCTGGCACGCTGCTGTAGTAAGCAATTAGCCTCCACAGTCGCTCGTACTTGTCTCTATCAACAGGACATTCAAGATCCACAGAAAAAGTGATATTGTAGGCCAGCTGGAGCTGGTTGACATGCTCCCAGTTGATCCTGGTAATCTGTCTTGGCATGCCAACGGAACACTCCAGATCCACCTCATTTCCATGTTGATCAGAAAGGCCCAGGGAGATGTTTCCAAATGGTTCCCTGAAGTTCTCTGCAGTCAAGACCTCGGTTTCAGTGTCCTCGGGTGGGGAAGTCCTGAGAGGAAAACGGATAACAGGGCTGCTGCAGACCAGGTCCTCCATAAACAGGAGCTCTTTCTTCTCAAGGTGCATGGGAGACAAACACATAGGACACAGCTGACCACCAGGAAGGGCCTTGTCCTTTTTACATTTCAATACACCTAAATCAAAAGAAAGTAAAAAATAATATTACAAAATATGTACATTAAGTAGTCTTGAATAATCATATTTGATAAAATGCTCAAATGTAGCATGGACAATGAAAAGACTCAAAGTCTGAGGTCATTCTTTTTGCTCTTCAAGAATAATGAAAGGCATGGATGAGATTGCATATAGATATCAAATGACTAACCTGGTGAGGTTTTATCCCAGTCATGGAGCCAGTTCATGTTGCAGTCACAGGTCCACGGGTTCCCATGGAGGTACAGGTTTTCGAGCTGAGACATGGTCGCCACCAGCCCGGACGGCAGCGATGTCAGTAGGTTGTCTGACAGGTAGAGGTGCCTCAGAGTGGACATGTGGAACTGGCCCATGAGAGTGAAGGTGGTGAACGTTGCTGGATGCAGCTGCTGAAGCTGGTTGCCCTCCAGCTGCAGCAGCCGCAAGGAGGTAAGACCCTGAAAGGCATCAGGGTGGATGAACTCCAGTCGATTGTGGTCTAGATGTAACCTGGACACAGACCACAGGCCCCGGAGGGTATGTCTGTTTATCTCCTTCAGCTTGTTGTAGCTGATCTTCAACATCTAAACCAATGAGAAAAGGAGAAACAAAAAAGATCATTAGTAATCGTGGCAGTATGAATCTCTTCAACCCTGCCACACCCATTCACAGACATTCATCACATCAGATATATGATGCACATCATTCTGAACAGAGGGGAAATCAAAAACACATTGAAGATATTTCTAATTGTTTACTTAGCTGAGTTTATAAGGTGTGTGTGTGTTTTTGAGACAGTTAAATGCTGCATTAGAGTGCAAGTTTTGATTCACATTCAAGCTTAAGAATATTTAAGTGCAGTCAAGGGCAAGGTATCAGGTTTATCTTTGGCTTTTTAAAATAACAGAAATAAAATAAATTGCTGTCTAACACTATCTTGAACTCCTCTGAAAGGTCATTCTTTGAGTACCTCTTAATGCAAGAACACAATGGAATGGAACCACAGTAAGTACAGTTGGACACAACCAGTTCCAAGTGTTTTGATTCTAGCACGTTGTCTCTATCTTGGTTAACTTGGTGAACTTTGAAAGGGAACGGAGACCATGTTGTGCAAGTTCAAAATTAAAAAGAGCAAGCTCAAAGTTCAGTTAATAAAGGTTCAAATGAACTCGTTCATGCTCATATCACCTCTTGAAACATTACAGACACTGATGAGGTAACATAGGAAATAAGGTTTTGTCAATATGGTCATGCTTTACCTCATTACAGGAAGAAGCTAATAATAACCCAATTCAAAAACCAAGCAACTGAATTTCGACAAAACAAAGAGACTATACATTTCCACAAAGGTATCAATGATAAAGCTACTTCATGAAAACAACCCCAGATTTCACAGATACCAACTATCTTTCAATAATTAATAATTATCTTTCATATCTTTGGAAGACCAACACGCACTAAATCCACAGCCGAATAAGAGCAAAAAAGCATGCAAATGATTATGTAAAAAATATTAAAGAGCCTTAAAGGACATCAGAGTCATGTCCAGGGATATTTGATTCTGAGCATTAAGTTATTAATAAATTCCAAGGTTACAGTTTTCGCTTATCCTCGGGCCAGTACCTGTAGTGACACAAGGTCCCTGAACACTCCATCATGCAGAGTTTGGATATCGTTTCCATGAACCATCAGAAGCTCCAACTTCTGAAGACCAAGCAGTGATTTGTCTGTGATCTTCTGAATGCTGTTGAATCTGAACAAACGAAAAACAAATTAATACAACTTTTTTCTTTTACACCGAGATATGATAATCCTACATTTAAAAGAATAAACACACATTTTAAACATAAGGAAATATAAAATATAAGTAGAATAGAAATAATGTATAGAATATATCACAGTGAGCAGAGTATATGTGCAACTGCTTGTACAGACAGAATAGTTATCGCAGTTATAGTTAAGTTACACCTGAGTTTATAGTGCAATACAGTATAGTACTATATTACAACTGTAGCAAATTAACAGGCATGCTGAATCAATGCCAGAGACTGACCCCAGGTTCATGCGCTTCACGTATTTAGGCACAGCTTCTGGGATGGTGAGGAGTGAGCGGAAGGTGCAGTGGAGCTCAGTGGGCTGGGGGCAGGAGCAGGGCCGTGGGCAGGACACAGAGGTAACAGGGGGCAAAACCATCAGCACCAGCATGGTCCGGAGGACGCGTACCGCCGCAGGGTCCATCTTTATCTGCAGGAGGGGAACTCACAGCAACTGTCCCTATAACAGTACAATGGCGGTGTTATTATTGTTGTTGTTGTTGTTACTGTATTGTACCTACAGAACAACCTCGGGTCCATCTATCCGAAAGAGGTGGCGTTAAATTTGGCTCAAGCTCCGTGTGGCTCTCCACCTTCATCTCATAAATGGATGAAATCCGGTAAATTACGCACATTACGCCGCAGCAGGATTTCAGCCAAAGTGCTCCCTGCCTTCTTTTTTTTTAAACTAACGGTTTATTCATTGTAATGGAATATAAATGCTCTCACCTCAAACCCTTGATCGATTCTCTTGAAGAAGATCCTCATATTCCTCTGCAGCATGGATAAAGAGAGAAAAAAAAACGATCACGCACAAACGCCGCACAGTCGAAATGTCACTTGAAGAAAAAGTGAAACTTCTGTAAACGAGGACAAAGTTGGCGTTGCAAGACAGAAAATAATAAATCGAATATACAGTAGTAAATAAGCACAGATTGGATAAATATAGGTACGCGCTTGATCCGCACGCGCTGCGGAGCTCCTGAAAAGAAGTGAGAGAAGGAGACTCTCACGCGCACCGTGGAGACACAGGAGGAGCCACACACTTCTCGAAGAGAGAGTTTCAGTGGGAGTTTTTCTTCAGTTGCACTTGACCGAGAATATGATACTCTGATACAGACAAACACACACGCTTCATGTGGCTGGGATACATTAGGTGAGCCATATTGAAACCATGGGAAATGGATTAACCCCAATCGGGGTGGATGAGATGCAGGACGAAATCAAAAAGTTTAGTCAATTATGTGGGGAACACTGAACGAAAAGTAATTGAGAGTAATGGTTGTTGCCTGTTATGCTTAACACTCAATTATAACTTTTGTTCCTAATTTTATTGAAGAACGCACATTTTGTGATTCCCTCATGGCCACAGGCTCTAACGGCTGGTTCTTGGTTCAAGTGTTGATCTTACAATGAAATAAATTATAAGAAAAATATACGACTAATAAAATCAACCCACTCTATTTGATTATGTGCATCTACTTAATAGACTTATTAATAAAATAAAAAATGCGATGGTGATCCAGTATTTCAACAAATTGATGGGAGAAAGAAAGCCCTCAGAAAAGAGTAACACACACACACACACACACACACACACACACACACACACACACACACACACACACACACACACACACACACACACACACAGCTAAAACTTCTGGACAAACAGAAGGAAAGTTGAGGTAAGTTGTTGCTGCAACATTTTGTGAAAGTGGAACCTGGGTATCTGACATCAGCTTGGTGCTGACCCCAGAGTTGTAATAAGACTATGTTCTGGCTTCTTTATGTTGATGTTGGGTTTGCGTTCATAGCAGTTCATGAAACACTACCGGCAGTGTTAAATGGGTCTCTCCTCTCAGCTGGAAGTCTCCATCACCTACTCGCAGTCCAGAGGCCAGTGGATGCTGAATTCCAGCTTTGTGACAGTGTTTTAAGTTGGAACCACGTGGAGGTCAGAGGTAACAGAGGTAAGGCAGCAGAGGGCCTCTGGTTCCCGCTGCTGTACTGAGCTCCTCCATCTGTCAGGGTTTCACAGAAAGCATATAGCCTGATTGTACCAAAGCCACAGGGGAGGGAGGTCAGTGAAGCTCTGTGCCCTGTGGCAGAATCGAGGCCAGCCTCTATGGAACACCACAGGATCATGGATCGCTTCCTGTTAAGAATGAATATTTCATAGAGCTCCTGAAAAAGTACATGTTAAGCTTACAGATCTTTCAAAAATACAGGTGAGATTCACTTATTGGATAAACTCCAGATTCATATTTCCATAGTGGCCACACAGCAAATTCTGCTTCCATCAATATCGCAATATATAAATACTGCAAAATACAATTGTTTGCTCATGAGTTTTGAATGACTGTCACTTTCTGCATCAATGCAAAACTGCATGTAAGGAATGACAGCATCAGCATGCAAGATCATTGATTAATACTGTGCTGTAGGTCTCCATTTCGAGAGACTTACAGGGAATCAAATGATATGATGATTGTAATATATAATTGTGCTCTGCTGAGCCACCTCAACATAAATATGTATCGCGATCAGCAGGAATAGACTTTGGCGCTTGGACATCAGCAGTAGAGCACCACAAGAAGCAATCCTACAAATGAGGGGCTTTGGATATTAATGAGACTTCCCCTGGTGGTGGCGAAAAGGGAAGGAGAAAAAGTTGTTATGATGAACATTCTGTGAATAGACATAGATGAGAATGTACCTGATATATTGGAAATTTGGATTTTAAAACCGTACTGTTTATCAGATATGGTTCTATAAATAAGCCGGCCAGTCAAGTGTTGTGTCTGTTGTAGTTGAGGAATGGCTGGATGAGTAGACCCCCTTTATCCAGCCAGCTACCATGACATACTTGGAAAATAATAAAAAACTTCTGAAGGGTCTCTTTATGCGAGTGAAAATGCAATAAAAGAATCGGTGTGAGTATTCCTGCTTGAACTCACACTGTAAATCTCAGTCCGACATATGGCTTTCATATGTGCTCAGGATGACTCTCTGTGATCTAATGATGATTTGGTTGGAAAAAGGCCGAGGCCAGGCCAGAGAGTGCCTGGATACAGTTCTGACATTACGTAAACACCAAGGGAAGCATAATGCCTGGAAAAATTAGAGGGTGAAATCCTCAACATCTGCAAATGCATCCCAGGATGTGGGGTTCAAGGGTGACGAGGCAGCAGAAGGTAAAAGGATTAGCACTTCATTCTCCATGGCTCCAAACTGTTTTCAGGGAGAGAGGCAGCGCAAAGTGGAGCTTGATCCCATGAGATCTATTCACGTGCCCACACCATTTTCTCCTCTAACAGCCAAGGCAGATATTCGGAAGTAGTTCAAGAAATACAGTATGCAACACTGCTTGACTGAATTTAAAGTCCTAGTAGAGTCATGGCTTGAAACTCCAAGGAATGGAAAAAAAGGAAACTATTTACATACTGGATGACAGCATATTGTTCCAGCGGTTCAATTTCATAAGTCATTGAGGTAATTTTAAATGTTTCCTTGATCTTTCCCCCTCTACCTCTTGAGGCAATATGAAGCAGACGTTAGAACGAAGCACAATCATCCTCCGAGTCTGAGTTCCCCTCAGCTGCGTGTACCTTGATCACAAGTTTAATGTCCTGGCGTTCTCGTCACTTGTTTTGAGCAGCAGCAGATGTTTTCGGATGGAAAGCTGCAGAATCCACTCAGCAGCCAAGAGCAGACACAGCAAACAAACTAACTGGTAGCCATAGAGGAGAGGTTAGCAACTTAGGAGCCAGATATTTCCCTCGGGGTTGGGCAGACACCAAAAACAAAGCTAAAAAAGACAGACACACACACACACACACACCATTCCAAATGATCCACTGTGTTTCAATTTGGATGCTTTACACTCAGATGTACACTGTGTATATATATATGTATATCACTTTCTGGTGTAGTGCATGCATCTTAACAGGAAAGGCAATTTTAACATGCAATTTGTAACTCTGGCTGTTTTAACACCTTTATTCCTTTTATCTTCCTTTTTTCGCAACCACATTTTGAAACCTTTGAGATTAGGGAATTAAGCCTTAATTAAGAATTAAGGCATTGAGGTAATGATGTGGGATCTACTGGGCGGGCCACATGGCTTTCATAGCACTGCCATACAAGCCGAAAGCCGGTTGTGTCTAGACAGACACACACACAAGCACACAATCTCTTGTGGGGGGCGGCTATAAGCTTGCGTAGGTCAGTCACCTGTGAAGACCATCATCATTTACCCCCAAACCAGGCGGCTGCTCACAATGGATTCTGATGTGCATTTTATACACATCCAGAATTTCTGTTTTAAAATATTTTTTTGGTTAACTTGTTTCATTAACTAATGAGTGTAACCTCTGGAGTGAAGGCAGGAATTTGTGTTTGTGTCTGTGCATGTGCTGCGGGGGCTCTTGAAGTTTTGCTTGTGTATGTTTGGGGGCCTAGGGGGGGCCCAAATCTGAAATCTGGCCTAGGGCTCCTACATTGCCAGGGTACCAGATATATGGCAATCAAAAAAAGCCTATAACCAGGTATGGACAGGCCCCTGGTCGTTCCCTGGACCTCAGGATGCCCTGACTATTTACAATTGCCCTGCTGACGGAGCTCAAATGTGACGGAACACAACGGTTAGTGGTCTCCCCGCCCCCCCCACACTGAATCTGGTTCTGCTGGAGGGTTCTTCCAGTTAATAAGGGAGTTTTTTCTTTCCACAGTCACCAAAGTGCTGGTCATTGTGGGAACGGTGGTGTTTCTCTATAAATGTTAAGGTCTTGACCTTATTCAAAATGTAACAATACTCGGTGTTGAATGTTCAGTTAAACACAGAACAGACACACACACAAACACACACATAAGGGCTATGTGTCAGAGTAAATGTATGCAGCCATTCATATGTAATTTGATACAGTTTTATGAAAAATACCCTGCAACTTACAACATCCTCCACTAAATAACCTCTATCCAGATGTGTTCCAGTAACTCCCTGATTATTTTGCCTATCACTTGACTCAGGGCTGTTCTGTCCAGTGTTGCTGCAGTGATATGAAGCAGGGGAAGTTGAGTAATTTGAGTTTTGGAGTTTGTTTAACTTTGAACATTGAGGAGGACAATTTCATTTATCTTGAAGGGCAACTAATGGTAGTAGCTGAACATTTATCATTTAGTGCATTTGTAGTCTTAATGAAGTTTACACTACAAGTCACATTCACCCAATCACATAATGCTTTTATATGCCACACCTTTTCATTATCACTCTGACAGAGGTATCAGGGGCAGATGAGGGTTCAGTGTCTTGTCCGAGTTTATGCTGCAACATTCTGTAGATTGCTGATCAAAATATCGGAGATTCCAGGTTCAATAACATTAAAATGCCAAACATATAAAGAATGATTTATGAGTCAATTCAGCAACTACTCAATTTGCTGGCATGTATATCATTCAAAAACATACTCTGTCATCACAGAACAGTAGAACATTATGTCAAGTCCGTGTTGATGGTTTGTGTAATGTATACTTCATTACTGGTCAAGTGATAATTTATCAATGGTGGAGAAATCCTTTGTAAACTGAAAAAACATTCGATTTCAAGTTTGTAAAAAAATCCTTTAGGGGTTAATAATTTGTATTTTATAATAATAGTGCCAATATTAATGGAATTATTAATGTTATCAATCCATTTATAAAAACCTGGGGGTTCCTATGGCCTAATAAGCCATTAAAACTATAATTATACATGATTATAAATTGTTAAGATTCACTCTGGTTATCAGAGGTGGTGCATTGCAGGGACGTCCTGATGAGTTAAAGAACTAGAAGGACATTTCTGTAACCCCCCTAGGTTGTTCTGTTAAGGGTTTATTCTTAGCGATGATGGAGACATGGCAGCCATGAGCAATCTCTGATAATTTGGAATTGTCCTCTGATATGGCCACGCACTTCCATTAGCAAACGATACAATAATGTGTCAGTGTCTCAGTCACAGGTTTCTAGGTCAGCACCTCCATTCAAGGGAAGCCTTTTTCTGTCTTTTGTATTCTGCGGGCTTGCAGCCTCACTTGAGAGAATAAACAGTCCCCCCCCCCCCCCGCCTGCTGTGCTGCAGCTGTGCTCACACCCTGCAGACGCCTCTGGCTGGTGGGTCGAGAAAAAAATTATAAAGCACTCGCCAACACACAGAACCACCTGAGACAGAGGAGCAGCAGGTCAGGCTGCGACTGGCTGCCAGGTGTCGGGAGCCTGGCTGCCATTAAACATACACACTAATTACAGGATTGGGAAAGGGGTCACATCAAACGCACACACTTATGCCAACAGGCATGTTGTCACAACCCCCGTCGAACACACGCACACACATACAGTTAGGTAGCTAGTGGGAGGTTATGGGTTCATGGTAAAACCTGTACTGTGAAGCACTTTGAGCAGTCATCAAGACTTTAAGAATGTATGCAGTTGTACTATGAATATATATTTATTGTAGAGCTGAATAAAGTGTGTCGCATATATTCCATAAATAAAATATATACATATTTTATATACATATTAACATGTTGACTCAGAACCCTTGTTCAAAATGGTCTCATATTGTCAAAATGCTCTTTCAGAGGACACTAATAAGACGTCCCTCCCAATTTTAGCTGCAATACTTGTTAACCAAGCTACCGGCCATCAACCATCATCCTTCCAGATAAGCTGTTATCAGATGAAGTCCAAAACAGGAACTGGGGATGGTTCCATAAAGATAAGTCTTTGCACACTCAAGGGAGCAACAGATAAGTCGTAAATAACACAAAGATGAGTAAGGAAGTTGGATCATGAGGAAACTATGCATGGGAATTGTGATGTGAAAGTAGCATGAGAGAGCGGGGCTGTTTTGTTACCATCTCTTTTTTATTATGTTTCTTTGTCAACAGGTCCTATACAAGTTGCTCTTGATGACTTTGCATTAAGGGTTCACAGCATGTTTTTATTTCTATGTCATGAGCGTCATCCTTGTGACCTGAATGCATCACATTTAGCAAGATCACAGAGAAAAAACTGATCCTAAAAGGATATCCCTGCTCCTGACGTTCCCCTTTGAGCTATCAGTATAAGGTAGTAAAACTTCAATTCTCAGGCACGTCTACTACTCATTTCCAATCTCCTCTGCCTGAAGCATCTCGCTCTCGGGAGCATCCCATCCCCTGGGCCTGAGCCAGCCCCAATGTTTCCTCAGCTGGGGATAGAAAATTCCGCCAGGCCCATTTGTCTCCATCAACAGATGGATACATCTCCAGAGAATAATGCTCAGGCATCCAGAAGTGGCTCCAATGGAGGGTTAGGGTCGGGGCTAGAGTTAGCAAAGAAACACAAAGAGCTGCTAGCTGTGACACTGCCGAGGAGCAAACTGAAAGCCAGTATTTAGACCAATTACACCTGCATTGAATGAATGAGTGTTGCTGAGGACAGTTGAGTGTAATTGGCAGAGAGATCTGACTCAAAGAGACATGGGAGAGACTGACACAGGCCAGAGCTGAGCTGCCAAGAGGCCAGCAGAAACATGGACAATTTGTGTTTAGTGGTTTGGATTTATGTTTCCTCCGGGTTCACTAATAAAGATGCTGAAACCTGACTGGTTCATCACTGGATGTTGCTGGGAGACCCCAAAAGGCAATGTTGCTTGCCACAGTTATAAAGTGAAATACTGAAAGCAATCACATTTATAAAATAAAATGAACTAAAATGAACTGCTGTGATCCTATGTGCCATACTGGTTCTTGAAGACAGGTGTGCCTAGTATCTTTAGAGGCTCAGTATATCGACCAACCAGAAATGCCAACTGGGAAAGCCTGCAACTGGGCAGACACTAGTAAAGGAGAGGTCTGCCTGTGTATGCTTTTACACATTTGTATGGACAGAAAATATTTCCCAAATTTGTAGAGAGATGGGTAATGAAGATTCTATTTTTAAAAGGGGCCACTGTGGCTAAAGAGTTAGAGCGGGTTGTCCACAAACCAGAAAGTCTGTGGTTCGATCCCAGGTTCCTCAGTACCTATTCTCCTTAGGCAAGATACTAAATCCCAAATCGGTCCTGACGGCTAAGCGTGCAGCGTGTTAATGGCGTTGGGATAGAAAAAGTGCAACATAGAGTAGCACTGTAGAAGATTAGCTATACAGCATAGACATACACAATGGATGTGGATGAATATGTCTTTTTTATTAGATTATCCCACGGCCATAACCTGAAAGTGAACAAAATGCTTCTCATATGAGGTCACAGTGAGAGACAGTGACCTCAGAGCTGGGAATCCACCCCTGTAAAACTCCAGACACCACAGGATTGCTCAGGCCAGACAGACGTGCTGAGCTCAGGCTTAATCACAATTCATGTGCTGATAGCAGGCTGTTTGTGTTATCATGCTCCAATCAATGATGATGAAAACAGAGTTACATTCATGTTGGGCAAAGACTGACAAGCTCATTTGAAACTATGGGAAATTGTAGCATATGGTGCTAAAATATGCTATATCAAACAAGATGTATTAATCCCTCAAGGGGGAAACTAAATATCGCCTTACACATGGGACCTAAAACAGAGAGGAGTCTCTTAATAATATCAATATGATACGAACTTATTCTTAATTACCAACAGCAATACAATCCTCAGTACAACCATGTCCCTAATCCAGTTAAGCATCCGGTCACTATCATCATCAGTGACAGAAAAAGATAATGTTCATTGAAAAGGATTTCCGGGAATTACCACAGTGTTATGTTTTAGGGTTTGTAGGACCCAAATGCAGAGGATGGAGTTAGCAGCAAAGACAAAATGGTTTGATTAAATAAACATACTTATAGTCACTGGTAGACTAACTATAATTTCCAAAACTCCTCAAAAATGAACCTCCAAAAAGCCAAGAAACAAAGTCATCTAATTAGGTTAGAAACAGCAGAAACACTAGAAAACAACCGGAGACATGAGCAGAAAAAGACAAAAGGGAAACAAGGAGACTAAATACACAATGGATGTAAGGTAATTGAACACAGGTGAAAGGCATTAGGAAAGGTGCTGGAGATCACACAGGCGGAGGGAAAGCAAGAATGACACAAGGAGCGGGGTTTCAAAATAGATAACAAAATGAAAAACTCCGATTGCAAACTGATAACCCAACCTAGATCCAGAAATCCAAACACAAGCCAAATAAGGTAAACTTCAATAGCATACAAAGTCTGCACAACATCAGGAAGTCTTTCAAAAAGATCCCAGTAGAATCATGACACACCAGAGCCATGCACCCGAGCTACCAACCAGTTCTCTCAGTTTGAAAAGATGCATTTATCAAAATCAAAATTGCAAGTGACAGTAATTCATATTTTTTCCCTGTTTATGTTCTAAAATCAACATTTTGAGGTTTTTAACTAGTTGAACAGACAAAATAAAGAAATCAGCAAATTAAGGACACTCCACTCTATTCACCAAGTACTTAGCCATAAAATAATTCTAAGAGAAAATAAATGTCAGAAGTAATTGTCGAACACAATCGCTTTTATAAAAAAATAAAAAAAACTGCTAAATTGCTCAAAATCAAAGCATTTAAATAAACACAACAAATGAGAGAAAGTTTGACAAGAAAATGGAGGATCTGTTACAGGTTGTGTCGCAAAATCCCAATCAATTAGTAATCAATCAAATATTGGTCACAGAAATAACATAGCGCAAACCTTGGGCTTTTTGACTAACTGAGTTGTTTGCTCTTCACATCTGGGAAATATCTCGAATGAAAAGTTACATGATTATTAACATGTAGTATCCGTGGTATCGGAAATGAAATGGAACAAAATGGGAAGCTTCCGAGGAGGCAGATGGGAAAGCAGGTGTCTCACTACTGGGAGTTAAACATGGGCAATTTGAGACAGAAACTCATGGTGAGTGAGTACAACAGAGAAGTCTGGATGAGCATATGGAAAGAGGAACACAGGCGCCGATGCCAAACAGGCACATGGGAAAAGAAAGGAGCAGGAAAAGGAAAAACGTGCTTCAACAGGTCATCAACACCTGCATTTGGTAGGAAACTCCACACATCTGACATTTCACAATCACAATCCCTATTCTTATACATCTGAATCATCAGCATACAATTCACGAGATGTTCCAGCCACAAACATTGTTTTTTACCTTTTAAATTTCGTTGTTGATGTACACTCGCCCACTTAACCTCATGAGCGTTGCCGCCCTATGACTGTACATTTCCATGTCACATTCACAGTAATCTCCCAGGGAACACAGTCATAGTACCCATGACAATCCAAATATTTTGTAAAATCCTATTTTATTAGAATACCTCTGTGTCGGATATGTCTTGAAAAGAAATGTTGGCCTGCCTGGATTATATCTGTTCTCACCAGTGCCTAAATAAACCCATCCGCATCAGTGAAACCCAGTGTAGGGCTAAATATTTGTTGATATTATCTGGCTGTGTGTGGGAGACCCCGGTGGACAGCGACTCTTTCCTTTTTCTTGCAAAACTCTTTCTGTCACTGTTCGGTTAAACAAAGTGCAAAACCATGAAGGTTTTCTATGAGGACGTTTTGGAAAGTACGTAACCATCTCTCCCTTCCTGGCGTCAAAACTACAAAGACAACACAGAGTTGAGGAGAGATTTTGGAAGCACTGGGCCACACTACAGCCAGCCAGCCAGTAGCTCACTATATGTGGCAGACTATTTGTCAGCACTAAGCAGTCGGAACAACCAGAGGAGGCCACGGCAAGTTCCTCCACCTTACCACGAAACAGCCTAACACATAACCCACTGTAAAATGGCAGAGTCAGTCATCCAGACTTCCATGAGAACAGGTGATGTCTGGACACTTTGAATCATTCCTTTCATTATGTATAAAGGTGGTGGGGGGGGGGGGTAGTCTGGTAGCTAGTCTTTGTGACCTTCTACGTGATTGAGATCAAGTGATCTGTCTGCATACAGCTCAGCATGACTCAAATGAGCAGCTTTGTTAAGAAGACACATTAACCGTCAGGAACTAAGATGATTCATTGACACGTGGTGAGCCAAGTGAACTAGGCAGTAGTGTTCCCGGCCAGCACAATGATGGATCTCTGTATCTCTCCATCTGTCTTGTCTTACAGCCATCGGTCTGTGTATCATGTTTCCTTCCTCAAGTGCCAAGAAGATGTTTTCAATTGCACTGAATCCCACATCTTGCTCGACAGGAGAGACTCTGCTCAGCACCACGGCCCAAGCAAAACCTTTACTCTCTACCTCAGGGGGTCAAAAGGCTAAGTGGGCTTAATGTGCCAAACAAGCATGGACAAACAGCTAAGTAGTGTCCATTGGCTGGTGGGGGTGGGGAGGCTAATATGAAAATCCATCAATGAAACGGAACATTTCTAGTGATAAGGAAGCTTTAGAAAAATGTAAGGAATACATTCAAACCACATGGGAGGTTATTGAAAGAAGCCCGGGTGATCAGTCTCCTACTGGTGCCTTGAAATTTGGCTTTCACCAGAGGCTCGGCTGGATGTGAGAGAGAATGCTGGGAAGATAGAGACGGCGAGACGCGACTGTGTGCGGGCGGGTGTCTCCACAGGGCTTAGGGATGGGGCAGAGAACCCCAATCACATCCAGCTGTTGAGCTGTTGTGCTGACGGGTGTGTATTCGATGTGAGAAGCGGCACATTACAACACAAGCTGGCGCTGCAGTCTTTTAAATTGTTGGCAAAGTCCAACCTGACATATACAAAATATGGAATAGACATGGTACAAATACCAAATGTACAAAACATTTTATGGCAAAAGTATCTATCGCGAGTTTAATCTTGCTAACCAGGATGTTAAAAACATAGTAACTTCATCAAGTCCTATTTTTGTTATCAAAGGGTTGGTTTATCCAAATAACACATTTTCAGATGGAGATATAGAAGAGGAATATACTAATATACTGTATATATTTAGGCATATTTGCAGTAAAAATATTTTCTCTTTAGAACAAGTATATTTCTACCAATATATAGGTACACTGTATATCATGTATGAAAGTAATACATCTATAGGACCTTTGTTTATTTAGTTTATATTATACTGTAGAGTTCAAGTAAAATCACTATATATTTATAGCCTTTATTACTAATTTATTACAGTACGGTTTAGAGTATCACATGCTGTTTTAAATATTATAGACTCAAATACTTGCCTTGTTGACATGTCTCAGTGTCCTCAGGCACCTGCAGCCTGTGGTGACCTCAGTGTAGCATCAGTGATTAGGACCAGGAACTGCCTCTCTAATTAAAAGTGAGCCACGCTTTGTTCCGACGGCTTGTACCTTCTAATTGAAACAGATTAAGGTAGATCCATCGGGACACTCCACAATATTGCCCCAACACTCGCAACCTCCTCTTAGCAGACAGTAAACACATATTTAATGCACTCAGCAAATACGAACCTAATGGGAACTGAAGCTGTGTACGTCAGCCATGTGTTTTGCTGTAGGTTTTCCTTGATGCTGTAAAACTGTAGTTCAGAGATTTTCAGAAAAGCCTCACGAGGAAAATAAATCGAACTGCTATGGAAAACAATCCCGCAAGAAAATTGGATAAGTAACAAGACAACAGGCCTACATAAGAGACAGTTGAAGGAAGCAGAATTGTGGGTATAATCAGATATTGATTATATGTAATCAGAGTAAGGGCAAACATTAATGTAAAGGTTGAAAATTATTCGGGAATCCAACAATACAGTTGTAGAATTTATTTTAAGCAAATCCATCTGCCGATGAGATCATGTTGAAAGCGCTGGAAAAGCAAATTCGCGGTATTTGAGACAAATATAAATTCTGATCTATAAATTGACGTTGATACATTTTCCGGGCGGCTTTACAACCTTTCACGGAGAGTTCCAGTTGTCCTGAGCATCGGAAGGACATTTAAAAGGGTAAGCCCAAGTGCAGGTGGATGGGACACACCCGGGTTGGGGAGGGGATGGTGTATTTAGGTGTCGTCTTTTTCCCAGCGAGAGGTGTGGTGCGTTCACAACCTGTGCTGATGAGAGGAATGCCAGCTGACCGCTGCCGACATGACCCTCTGAGCCGACTTGTTATTAGAGCAATATCACAGGGCACGTAAACAAGCACCCCCTGTTGTTAGGCCGGGTGGGGCTTCACTGAGCCAATGACACTTAAAAGACTTCCCGGGAACAGTGTCAGATCACTGTGTATTTACAGTGTTTCCTTAAACGTCAGAATGTCAGCCAGTCGGTGTTTACTTCGTTATCTTCCACAAAGTGTATACAATCAAAATGATGTCAAAAGATCTTTTTTTTTACATTCCAGTGCAGCGCCTACATTAATATTACACTGTATTTGATTAATGTATGGTCTATTGTGCGGTATTTTCATTGAACGGAATCATGCAGCCAGAAAATGTCATTTGATTTCTCAGCTATTGTAAATTTATATTGCAATACAGTCGTTTAAGTAAAGTGTCCTGTGAAAAGTCCCATGCACACACCGGAATCCCCACATACACATATTGCTCGGTTGACCATCTATTGTACATCGGCAAACTGACAATATAGTGGACTTTAAAGTAGTTAGTGAGTGATTTCAGACATAGCCATGGTATTTGACTCCCTAACCCAAACAGGGAACTGGTTCAACCGGAGAGGAGCCAGGAACATTAACTGCAGTCTTTTCACAGATTTATTTACAATAATCCAGTCTAGAGGCAACAAATGCTTGAACTAGCAGTCAGCATCCTTTTGAGACAGGATGTTTATCTATTTGTCAAGGCTGTCCCAGAGACTTGTTTTACGCCCACGATTCCTCACAGGAGATGGCAAATACAGCTCAGTGTCATTTGTGTAACAATGAAAATTGAATGTGGTACTTTCCACAAATGTTACCTAAAGAAGGCATATATAAACAGAAGACTATCTATCCTAATACAGAGCCTTGTGGAACCCCATTAATCACTTTCTGTCATAATGCCTGCTGTTTAAGAGTTTCTGTCAGTTTGTTTCCTGACCCCACCCCTGCATTCTGTCAGCTCCGTCTGGTCTGCCAGTGTACGTGCTCTGTCCTGATCTTCAGTTCCTGCTGGACCAACTCTCTGTGCGGTGGTTTGTTGTCACATTGAAATGGACTTCCAGTCATTCTGCCGGCTAATTCGGAACCCGTTTGCCTGAATCTGATTTAAGACTCTGTCTGTGCGGTCTGCCAGCCTACCTGCCCTGCCAAGTCTCGAGCCCACCAGCAGCTCACTAAACCCGAACCACTCTGGGAAACCTCCTGCCAAAATCACCCCCACTCTCACAATCAGCACACTTAATTGTTATAATTTAAGCCTCTGTGAATCCTATCAAGTCCGCCTGCTTCCTGGGGACAACCTGTACAAATGTCAACAACTTGGAATCTATCCGATCATTACAATTTAATCCAGCCTTGTGCTGTTCCTTTAATCCCAGCATGTTGTTCCAGCCTCTGTAACAGATGCTGTCGAATGTAGCACAAAGATCCTACGGGACAAGTATAAAGACATGTCTTTGTAACTTTAAAATGTGCCGTGTCTGTGCCATGATGGATTCTAAATACTGACTGAAAGTCTTCAAACAAACCATTCCTGTGCAAATAATCACAAAACTGTTGAGCAACAGCTTCTTCGAGGATTTTCCTGTCATTACTGACATCATCAGTCCACTGACTTTGACTCTATTTCACTTGTTTGACGGATTTGGTAAGAAAAAGGTAACACGTCCACACGCCAGAGGACATGTTTGTGTTCTGTTCTAGTTATTGTCATCTATTGCAACACAAAGCAGGGAAGTAACATAATGTGTCACACAGATGAAAAAAAAGGTAGTCAGGATGGGGTGGGCCACTTTACTTCAAAGGTTTGGTAAATGCAAGTTTTCGGAAGACTACTAAGAATTTTGAATTACCTCCTGGTATCAAATTTTCCTTGTCACAGAGGCTTTCTGGGAAAAAAGACTCTCCCACAGCCTCTGCTGTCATTCAACCTAATTCACCTCGAAAGCATAAGGCATTTATTAGCCGGCTATTAGCTCTGTGCAGCTCTAGCTCTGGCGGTCATCACTTAGAGTAGACTGGCATGGACTCCAGACAAATCATGACTCACTTTTCCATCGTAAACATAATAACCATTCTTGAAACAAGGTGTTCTGCAAATCAACACAGCTCCTACACCTTTAGATTTAAAGATTAAAGTGACCTAACATAACAAAAAAGCCTCATTATCCCCCAAACCTTCTCACTATTATCAATGTGCACAGCAGAAAAGCCCTGGAAACAGGTCAGACACTGGCAGCCCCACATGGCAGTAAGAGGAACTGCAGCACTCTCAAGCATGGTTACAATGTCGCAACCGCACAGACATGCAGTCTCTGAGGAGTCATGAGGAATATATGAGCAATTTCTAGTTTTCTCATAATTTCCACCTTGACATGCAGATTCATTCTGTGGTCAAAACCAAAGCAATGTATTCTTAGTCATACAAGAGAAGAGAAGTAACCACCTGTGCTCTAGACACTCCTTTCAAGACGGACAGACGGACAACCCCCCCAAAAAAATGACAGTTCAAATCTGATGCCCCCTCACAGGCATTGATATCATTAAAGACCCACTGGTGAGAGACAGAGAAAATTGGAGGGCCGCCCTGTTCGAGGAGCCAGGAAATCGCCTGCGCCTGGTAGCATCTCCTCGAAATAAATGCCAGCTCATAATTCCACCCGGGGTACAAGCCCTCTGTCTTCAGCCGAGGAGGGTAACAGCTGTGACCGGCAGCTTTTGGCACGCCGTCATTCCCCTGAGAGCAAACCAGCTGTCACAGATGTAACCCGTGATGTGCAGTGAGACAGAGACGCCAACCTATGAGGCCAATGCTATCCGGAAACTATGAAACGTGGGACTCAAGGTGAAGAAGATCATGGCAGGGAATAGATGAGATGCTTTGTGTAAACATGAATTAATAATTATAATGAATAGCAGAATCGATATAATGTAAACTTGTCTTCTATCGGTCTTAAAGGAAAGTTAATAGCTACAGCGGACCAATGGAGGACAGGAAAAGGGAGTAAGATACTGATGAAGCTGTTAACCACTACTATTAACATAATTAATAATAATAATATTTGAAACCGCTGTTACAAAGTATTTCACCAAGAGAACAAATCGAATGAATCAAAAATCGAAATCCAGCAAATAAATGAATCAAAAAAATTTGAACTTAAAACAGTATTGATGGTAAAAGAGAAGGAGTTTTGAGAGACATAAGTTAGAAGTCTTAAATCCTTAACATGAGCAGTTCAGAGGGGTTGGGGCTCTGACAACAAATATGACATTTTGCAACATGAATTCACAATAACTTGCACAACCTCCAACAAAAAGTGGCTATAGATTTAGTTTTGTTGTCACATTGAATTTTTTGAAACACAGTTCTCGGTAACGTGCCGTAGCTCTATTATTGAAAGTAGAGCTACGGCTTTGAAAGTATATTTCCTGTAAAGGCATCACCATGCAGCTCTAGCTACTGGGTAGAAAACTATGGCTAGTTGCGGCAATAAAACAAAGATTGTCAAGGAACATGCTGACAATTATATAACACATTGCTCTGTAAAACAACATGGGTTTGGGTTGGAGGTGGAAACTTGTTCTGAATGGATGAGCACTCAAAAGCTTTAAAAACAGAGTGGAGTGTAATTTATAGGCAGGGTGAAGAGCAACGATTCTTAATATACATCACAAACAGGAGACACAGAAGTGAATATGAAATGTTCATTACAGAAGGGAGGGGCTGATGTGTATGTGATTTGAATTCTAATATCAATATTATAGTAACGGTGTAAAAACCCTTAAATTAAAAAACCTAGTGTGTTAGGTACAGTACGACGAGCCATATATATTATTACACATCTACATATAGCGCAGACAAACCAGTGGCATTTCATATTTGTACCGTGAAGCAGCAGCAGGAGTTAGATTCTGAATTAGAGAAGATGTTTCTCTTATTAATACTAAAGCAAGACATGTTCCAAAGGCATTCCTATTTTTATACCGAAGTTGTCGATACTTTGAATCTGACAATTTTACACAAGTGGACTCAAAATGGTTTATCAGCCGTGTTGATATTGGTTTAATAGTTTAGAACATACTTTGATTCTGTAAAGGCAGTATGACATGTGAACAGAAATGTAAGTATAGAAATGCCAAATAAAGTATTCACATTTTTTTCAACTTTCAAGAAGAAATCCTGCAACACTGGACACTCGATTCCCTTCAATGCCAAGCAAAGATTTATTCTGCAAATCTGTTAAAACTACGTTTTTGCACCCTTTAAGTCCCTCTGTGTGGACATGATTTGGAAAGACACCTCATGCTATTTGACATATATATTAGTTGAGTATACAGTTCTGGGGTTGCACTTGTGAGTATCTCATTTTACTAGTCCTCCTCCAGATGTTGGGCAGTATGAATGCATGTGTGAAAACACTTGTACATGCCTTTCACGTGTCCAGAGGGAGCCATCTGGAGTCTGAGCAATGTCCTCAGGTAATGTCACTTGAGTCGGCGACGGTTGGATCTGAATACTACAAGTTGTAAAGTGAAGATATCAGAGGGTGTGGACATACCGGACCTCTTTAACCCCCATCATCTCCGCTGCGGGATACATTGGCTGCTACAATCAGCCGTGGGAGCAGTGAGCCTCCAAGGCTTTCTGCCAGAGGAGGCTTTAAGAAATCAGGTGAGGTAGTAGCAAGGGCTTGAGTGTCCACATGTGACGAGTCAAACGGGAGACTTTGTTTAGATTTATGCAAAAAAAAAAAAAAGACCTAGTTAGGTGTTCATGTTAGCAGAGAGCCCTGGAGGCAACATTTTATGAGTCACAATTAGCATAACACATCTCTGAAATGTCCCTACCCAACTATGGCCAAGTAGCATTGTGGGTAATGTAGGCACATAAAAAAAAAAGAAGCACTATAGGTCCATATGGCAAATGTTGACATTACCTCAAATAGTACTGAGGGTCATTTCAGTCCTTTGGTACAGATAATACATGACAGTTTGCAATGTGAAAGCAAACAAAACCAAATAACACAGATGTGGTGTGGGGGGGGGGGGGATTCAAATAACAGATGAGGCAAAATAAAGAGTGATACAGTGTTCGGGTGTCTGCTGAACAGTTTAACAAGCATTGTTAAGAGTAAACATGCAATACACACAGAACTGTTTCAAGTGTTGACTCCTGCTGAATCAAGGCTGCTTCTTTGTGCTTAACCCCTTGACCTCGCAGTATCTGTTGTGCTTTAACCATTTCCTCCTGTTAAACACATGTAGTGGGCGGAGGGCTGAGTAATCACAGAGCAGTACTGTGCCAAAATGCCCTCAGTATAGGACTGGTGTCACCTGTACCTGAAACATCCCTCCCTCACCAGCAGGTTCAATGGCAGCCTATCAAACGGAGAGATCAGTATGCACTTTATTTCAAAGGCCAATAATGTCCTGAAATATCACTATATAAATATGCTTTAAGCCTCGACTACATGATACAATGACATGTGGATGAAAACTGACTCGGTGGACTAATTATATGTCAAGGGCCCCACGTCCCAGCACCTTTAAATTCACATGGCTATTGTGATAAGAAAGTCCAGACTGTGAATAAAGCTGTTTTTCGAGGTGCAACAGGAAATAGCAGAGATGGGAGATATAAGACTTTTACAGTGGAAGACGAGACGGCACGTTCAGCAACAAACCACGCGTGTGTTGACAGTCCCACGATTCAATTTCCATTAGTAGTGCCAGGAGATTTCTTGTGAACTTTAGGGCATTGCAAGACATCATACCCGATAAACTGTTGTGTAAGGCACCTTTTTACAAGTGCTACTGGTCACGCATTTTCAAATAAAGTGCATGACTCGTGACTACACACAGTAAATTAAGTCCCAAACTGCACATTAGCAACCACTTGCCAGCTGACATTTGAGAAAGAGAGAAAATATAAAAACAATATAAAAAAAAGACCTGATTATTCTCTTTTTTCCACCTCAGGAGTAACAGTCTTTTGGTTTCAACTGAACAACACTTTTTGCATATGAGCAGGCTCAGAAATAAAATGATAAAAATTTTTAAAAACAGCAAAAGTTTGACTTAGGTCACATAAATAAACATATAAAAAGCAAATCATCTCCGTGGTATGATACGGGTCACAGCGTCAATCATTTGGAGTTGGTAGGTCATTATTACAGATCAAATGTGACTCTCTGCAACAGTACGTTCACAATATGTTGGGTCAATTCTCAGGATATCCCACGAATAAATAAACCAGGCAGACGGATCAAAAGTTCTTGAAGATCTCCAAGTCCTTCGGAGGCACAGGGGGGTCTTTCTTCCAGTCGTCCTCTGGGTAAACGTCAAAGTTGGAGGTGTCCCCCTCATGGGAAACTTTAGGCACTATAGGAGGCTGAGGACACAGAACAACAATACAGGTTCAAGTGCTGGCCTGAGATCACTGCTGTAATCAAAATTATTAACGCAATCAAACAATTTTTTTAATTGTTTAGTGTAGACAAATCACATTTGATGAGTTGTTGAGTGATTAAGTTGAGTATTTACACATTAAGAGATTTTTTAGGAATGAAAAGCAAGAATTACTAACATCCATGACACTAACAGACTGAACTACTGAATTCTCATGAAAGATATTGTAAGATAAGATATTAACACTTATTATTAATTCTCACCTTCAGTTTCCTGAGAGGAACTGCCTCCCAGTCAATTGCTTTGAACCAGCGATGCTTCTTCACATCATCTGCTCCATTCTGAAAGAGAAAACATGGCGTCATGACTCTGACCCGGTTGTGATCTCTTGAGAGACTTTAAAGATTTCTGTTGGGATTATTTTTTGTTTGTTTTGGTTCTCGACTCTCATTCCCTTTTTTTCCGTTTTTGTTTGTTTGTTTTTAAATGTGTCTCGTCTCCTAATTTAAATTTGAAACTCGCGCCACTGATCACAGTAGGTCACTTCACTTCCCATTGCTTCCCAAGTCCTTGATTACCTGCACCCTAATGTTTCTGAAATCACCCACTCATTCTCACAATTTCCACAAAAGAAAAGAGGAAGGGATTAAAATGTGAGTACAAAGACCTCAGTGTCCCTGGCTTTTGCCTCTCAGTCTCCTCACTGGTTGTCCTACCTGATTATTGCAGCGCTGTACAGCCTGAGAGCAAGATTGCAGGCAATCGAGCTCCAGGCGTCACGTGACTCGTTTTGTTTACACCGCCATGTAGGCGGGGGAAAAGCCTGAGTCAAAATGAATGGTGCCAGCGTTGATTTCAAGCTGTCAGAGTTCACTGTGCTTTTTAGTTCCAAGGATGTTGAAGGATATATTGCAAAACTTGATTGATAAAGCTTATAACTAGTATTGAAACGGACGCAACTGAAAATGTTTCTGACCTGCAGTATCCAGACATCTATAATATATATACCTGATTAGATGTCCATCCCCTACTCTGGAGAGACTTACTTTGAAAGGTTACAAAATTCGGAGGTTTAGAAATCTTGATTTGTGATGAATATTCAGCTATGGAGTCTACCGGCTAAAGATAGCTTCGTCATCACTGGCAGGGTAAGTGTCAGTTCACTGTAGTTACCGTTAGCATGACCATTGGACAGTGTAATGTAAAGGGTTAATCGGTTTGCTAACTTGTATGTTAACTCGTCTGTATCTTCGATTTACCAAAAGTCAACTACATTGAATGTTCCTCAGTTGAAGCTGTGGGTGGTGGTCAGGATTGATGGGGTTGTGAGTCTCCTGAGGTCCAATTTGTAAGGTTTGCAGATGCAGTATATCTCTGTGGGCTTGTGTAACTTTGTGTTGCTGAGCATTGTAAGAGAGTAAGGCTGCTTCTCTCATTAGGGAATAATAATATTTAGATAACAAGTCAAGCATATTACAAATATCAGCATTCACAGTCTGACAATATCATTTCTCTTCATTTATGACCAACTCAAACCACTTGGAACTTCAGTCCAGTGTTGACCCGGTTATGTCCTGATCTGGTCTCCGACTGCTGACGTCAGACTGCCTACGAAATATGGCGAGCTGCCACGGGGCTCGAGGAGACAGAGAGTCTAACCTACTCACCTTCATGTTGCCTAGACGTCTGGCTCTATCGATGACCAGAAATTTCTTGATGAGGTCTCTGGGGGCGGAGAGAGAAGCAGTCAGTGAATACACAGCTGTACAATAGATCTTTGAAAAGTGTTCTCCCTCCCTCTTTGTCAAAAGGAAATCTGCCAGAGGGTTGCACCCATGGGAAAATATTTGTATGTCTCTTAATGGTTTTCATTAAGAAAGACAAATATGAGAAGGGAGGGGAACTTTTTACATGAAAATAAATGTTCAGTTACTGTAACATTAAGTCATGGGCATGATTTGGTTGAAGGTTTCTTTATTATTACCCGAAGCTAAATTTGTTATGCAGACAGGGACATCACACCTTATCAACTCATAAAACATCACAACAAACCATCGGAAACAACAGACCTCAACACAATACAGCAGAGAGCAAGGGAACCTAATACCTAATATCTCTGTAGAGCTCGGTTGTGTTCTTACATTGGGGCCACACAACTGGCTGATTGGAAAATGCACATGCAAAATTTTACTGTGATGAATGTAATATGTAAACGTAGCATTTAAATCTTTTATGTGACTGACTGATGATTGGGGACCACTGCTCTGACTACTTAACTAGCTGCTAATTTGATGACTAATGCATTACAAGACTTTTATGGCGGGGTCACCCTGGGACACTTCTCCAGTGCTCGGCAGCCGCTGCTGCTGGAGACAAGGGAAGGCATTTCACTTTTTGATGGAGGGAAGAAGATGACGTGGAACTGCGTAACATTAATGCAAATGGTGAAATAAATAAAAAATCCTTCATCTTGCTGGACACAAAATGGATGGCTTAACAGTGAAGCTCTGGATTCACTGACTTGTCAGGGGAAGCGGTGTGTCTGGCTCTCCAGGCACACCGTATACTCTGTCGGGACTGAGAGCAAATTCACTCACTCACATTTTTTAAGCGGGCCATTAAATGCCCACTTTTTTCCTAATAAGGACACACCTTTTGTCTCCAATGGGACAAGCTGTGCTCAACTAACTGCCCTTTAGTCTGAAAATGCCAGCTTCATCAAGCTGTTCTAAAGGTTGGTGAGACTCGTGGGAGTATCAGGACAACAGAACGGCTATACATCTTCCGCTAAACAAACTAAAAACACATCTCTTCCGACTACACCTTGAATTAAAAAACTACTTTCTTGACTCTTGTTGATCTGGGTTTGTACCCTCATGGTTGACTGGACTTATTGTATGTCGCTTTGGACAAAAGCGTCAGCTAAGTGAAATGTAATGTAATAATCCCCCCTAGCTGCCAAACCAGAGTCATACTTGAATCCCACGCTTTGAACCACAGTGTTTAAATATACATACATGCAAGGATATAAAGGAAATGTATATGAAAATGGATATATTGATGTCCAGCACTTACTTGACGTAGAAATCCAGATGGCGAGGAAATTCCAGTTTTCCGGCCAGAATTTTCTGGTAGATTCCAAATGGGTTGTCATCAAAGAAGGGCGGGTACCTGTGGAGAGAAATAAATGTCGTCTCAAGCCAGTCCCTATGAAGCCGCACACCCCACAGTGTGCAAACATATTTTTACTCAGCATGATGCAAGAAAACAGGAAAGGCAGGTAAGAACTTAAGACACAATGAACTGTGTAAATCTGATCAAAATGGAGGATGGACATGTGGCGAGGTCAACATTTGAATTGGGGTGTTATGAAAACTTTCAGCTGTGGACAGAGCAGCCTTTGTTTACAGCTAGTTGACAAATTGTATGTGTGTGTGTGTGCTTGTGCGCGCGCCTCTGCCACCCACAGACCCTCTGCTGCTCCACTCCACTGAGTGCTCTCCCAGCTCTCCTGTTCTTCCCTCTGCTTTGGCCTGGACAAGTCATTACCCACAAATTGCATAATGGGACCAGCCACTAAACACATTACGCACAGAGCAGACAGGCCCATAATCGCGCCAGTTTGTCATACGCTGCTTGCCTTCCCAGTAAAAAGCTCCACAGTCAGTCGACTGTGGATGGGGGTGTCTGGGAGCTGGCTTTTCACCACAGACTGCCCTTGTGGATGTTTTTTTTTTCTTTTTTCAAAACGGATGCTGTCATAGCTGAAGAATCTGGGTCATTCGTGCAAAATGGGGAGAAGACAAAAACACAGGACCATTTGTTGACTTTAACTGACGGCCCATGAAAGAATAGAAAGTATCTCGTGACAAATACTGATACTAAACAATGTAGGAGTACTTTATGGGGGAATGTATTCATGACTGTTCGTAATTTGTCATTACATGGATAGGAAAATTCATTTAATGGGATATTAAATACTCTCTCTGCCTTCAGTGCAAACTGCATCCATTGAACAAAATATCTCCTTTACATTCTTTTAGAGTGGGATACTATAAATGTCAACACCCCCCTAGCTACACCTGACTACTGGGACATCTTTGTTATTCACATTCACTGTATGTTCATTAATCAAGAAGGTGAAAGGCAGAGAGAAGTTCTAATGATAGCCAAAGTGCAGTGTAATACAAAGTTTTTAAGCAGCCCTTTGCCGTTCAGTGTGGAGCATTGGAAAGCAAATTAGTTTTGGTAAAGGTAAAAATGTCAATAGTGTGGTTCACTGACATAGCTTTGTAATTGCTCACCCCAACCGGTAAGGGCACATTGAGTCTTGTCCTGCCAGACCATACGTGTCAAACTTAAGGCGGGTGGTAAAATTATATCCGTGATAAAATATCATACGTCTATCTTAACTGGCCGGCCCGTATAAAGGATGCACTATATTGGTGTTATTAAAATGTTTTTTCCAGATCCCCGTGTCTGGCAGCCAAGAAAGGATGCCAAACATCTGGCACATGTACATAAAAAAAGAATGAAGCCTACCTAAATATGTTTTCTTTTTGCACTTTATCCAATATCCTGTCTATCATGTTTAATAAGTGTTGACCCTGTTTGAACCTCGCCGTTGTCTAACTTTTTATCCTCTCTGTGATGACACCGCTGTGCTAGATCTATCCTTCCAGTTAATGAGTGCTCTTTCAATGTAGGAACTATTGGGTTTCTCTATACATGTTAAGGTTCTGACCTTACTACGTAAAGCGCCTCGAGATAATGTATGTACTTCAGATTGATGAACAGGAGAGTGGAAGGTCACAGTGTCTTACTGACATTTCTGTGACTTTTACCAACACTGAAATCACATTCACCATCTGTCTGTGCATAATAGGGCCGAATGGAAGGTTTGCACTCTCCTGACGCTCCACTGAGCTGAGATGGACCGGCAGGGTGTGGGGGGGATTAAGATTAACACAAGAGGCAGATTTTCATTATGAGACAAGTCTGACTTCAGATCCAAAGTCATGTACAACTCCATATACACAGAGGATTAGTTTCCATTAAGCACAGTGTGGAAAACTGACCAGAGAGTCCTCTAGGTAGACTCAGAAACAGTGTCCTGGGGTCTCATTTATAACCGTTGTGTTCGCACAAGATGGGGCCTGAAACGTGTGTACGCCACTTCTTAAGCCAACAGGAAAATTTGCGCATTTCCACGCAAACTCTGACCCACGCACACAAATATTATGGAGACGGGAAAGTGGCAATGCAGAAGTGAGGTGGTGATCTGAAGCCAGAATATTGATCCACTTCCTCATTGACCTTAAAATCAAAAGCTTTAGTTGTGCTCGCGCGACATACCTGTTCCACACAAACCCTTTTAATCTTACATCTTACAACAAATTACGTTCAGATACCATTAAACAGAGGAGTAACAGAGCCTGGTCATTAGTCGTTTTTTAAGACTATCTTCTAATACTGTGAGGGCCCCATCAAATTGCTGCAGTGAACGTGACTGCCATCTGGCGCTCAGAGTGCACAGAGCGAACTGGAGATCACTCACAAACAAAACTGTACTAAACTTAACTATACTTGTCTATTTATTTATGTATTTAATTATGATGGTGAATGCAAAACTCTGACTTTAGTGCCCCTCCCTGGACATGTCTGGTAGTTTGCTGAAGGCAGGACAAGGGTCCCCTCTCTGCTAGTCCTGCAACACTTCAGAGCCTGCCCTTAAAGGTCACAGCACCACAAATAATTCAGAGCCACAGCTTTCCTTACCACAGTATAAAGAAGATGGATGTCGGGGTGATGGTAGGCTGGGCTCGCGCACAGGTAACCTTTAAGCAGTACTGGAGAAAGCTGCTCCATATTCAAGAGTGAAAGCAATAATGCTGGACCAAAGGCTACATGATGGATGGCAGACATTTGTTTGATTACATTTTATAGCGGAATTTCTCAACACTGGATGTCTCCAAGAAAACAATAACATTTTAATTAAAAATGTGAATTACTAGCTGAGCTATTAATGAGGGGTTCCAGGAATCACCCGAGATAACCTGCTCTACGAAGCTGGTTATCAACTGTTGTCATTAATTGCACGAACCATCGAACCACATTAAGTCCATCGGATGACCTTTCACAAAGACAAATGTAAATGACGATCACACAACATGTTGAAATCAAACTGCAGAAATGTTTTTCTATTTACTTTTTCGATGTTGCTTTTGTTCAGTTTATTACTGACTATTTGTCTTTTTGTCTAATCAGGAAAAAAAATGTATGTATGTGACGCAGATGCAAAAAAGTTAAGTAATGTCTCTAGCTTTGGTCCTACTTGGTTACTAAAAGTCAACAAATATTAAAAATAGGATCACAGATCACAATATCAGCAGTGTGAATGTCTTCTGTAGGAAGTGGGTTTACTGAAAAGCCATATGTACTTGCCATATGTTCTTGACATACTATGCCAGAGGCAATACACCATTTTGAGGGTGGACATGATATATTCTTTTATTCTTGTGTATGAAAAAAGTCAATATAAAAACAAAACTGGTGAATTTTGCTAAGGGATAGAATACAATCTGCAGCCAGGGCAATGCTATTGTACTGGCACGATTAATTGACAGCTGGATTTTAGAATATCACTTGTCGTGTCCCTATAGCAAAGTCTCAATCAAAGTCATTCTCAACCTTCAGGCTCTTTCTCTTAGACACCAACGAGGCAAAGACATTATTCACTGCGGATGATGGAGAACATTCGAATAAACTCGAGTGCTTTCTCAAGGGGATCAACGTCATTGTTCTCCATCTATAACAATGAATCCCATTCACGGATTAATTTGTCGCAGCTCTGCAGTATCCTATAAGCTCGCAATGAATAGATTTACCACACTGATACAATAGCAGTGACTCTATTAATAGATAACTCCTCCATTCCACTACAGACTCCACCCCTGCTCTACTCTTTATAAGATAAGATAGGATAGGATAAAAAGTCATTTATTAGTCCCACAGGGGGGAATTTGGCAGTAAAGCAGCAAGAGTAAAAAAATATCAGCAAATAATAAGTAACATGCAATGCTCATGTGTAAGGAATATAAAAAATATATATATATCAAAATATGAATGGAATTAAACTAGTATATACAGTGTAAAGACAGGATATAAATATATGCAGTATGAGAATAATCTGACTTACTCTTACAAGGCATATAAAATGAATTTAATATACCTACTTTACTAATTCCATTTTATGGCATGTATTCTATTGTGACTCTCCACTTTAAAAGTCACCTTCTTTTTCACAAATAAAACGGACTTTGACATTACTATACAAATATAGAATTAAAAAAATTAAACAATATAGTGCAACACAATCAGTAAAGTCCACACAATAGCGGTCTCAAATGAACTTCGGCCCTCTAACACAACTGATCATTTACTCCAGGGAAGTTGTTCAGGGCTCTGAGTTAGATATGATTGAATTTTCTAATGTTATTCCCTCTTTTCAGACTTATCTGTTACAATTTGTGTTTCACTTGTGTGTTTATTTGTGTGTGTTGTGAAAAGAATCTGGACGCACAGTGTTTGTTGCTGGTTCTGCTGCTGTGGTGGAGGAGAGCGCCCCCCGATGTTTCAAATAGGTGAAGTCTGGTGTGTGCTGCAACATACCCAAGCACTTACCCAGCCAGCATTTCAAAGATGAGGATGCCCAGGGCCCACCAGTCCACTGCTCGGCCATGACCTTTGCTTTGGATGACTTCAGGGGCCAGGTACTCCGGCGTTCCACACAGAGTCCAGGTCCTGATCAGACAGAAGCAGATGACTTTGAAATGTGTGTCTCAAAGTGTCTTTGTTGAAATAAAGCAACGGTTTATTCTGTTAGCATCATTACATTTGATTTCCAGGAGTCTTTGTCAGATTTTCAGAAGCCCCGTGCATAAGGTTATGCATAAGCAATTAGTTGAGAGTATTTTGAATGATTTTTGATTGATGAATCAGCAGGTGTATAGAAAATGTACAGACTGTATCAAGGATCTACACTACACGATTATTTTCCTTGCTCATTAAGCTGCAATTTCTTTTTCTCCTTACTTCTCATCAGCTTAAGCTCAAATAGTATATACAGTAAGTAAATGTTTGGTGCTTCACTGTATCTTATATACACTTTTGTTGTAATCAAGATTCAAGCAATCACATACAATTATACCTAAAATGATTCTTAAAGGTAGGCTGCCAACATGAATACATTCAGACCTGTCCCTGTGCTTATTTAAAAACATGAGCATCCTCCACATTGTCACTTCTTGTGAGTGTGATGTGGCTACTACCGTTTGACAGGTGATAAGGGATCTTTATTGGCTCTACACATTCTATACTGTGTGTTAGAAGAGAGGCTCTTATTGCATGGGTAATACAACACACTTTGGTAAAGTGATCTGTCTGGGACATCCGACCTGGTTTTGTTATCTTGTATAGTACGATGAGGACACAGGAGCGGGCTATGGCTGCAGCAGGAATGGATTTGGAAGACTCGGTCACTACTTGCTGGACAGCGAGAACGTTTAATTAGGGCTTGAGCCCAGATACAAGTGTTGGAAGACAAGTGAAGAATGACCGGTGAAGTCCAAAGCAGATTGTGTCTCTGGCTTGTGGATGACAGAGTAGCTGATTGACACTTTGCATGTGTAACAAATGTGCCCACTGTTCTCCCTCAAAGACACTCGTCCTCTGATGAAGAGCACTTGGCCCGGTGCCAGCCTTTCATTGCCTGTCACTGATATCACCTGGGTAATGACCTCTTTCGGCCAGTTGCTATGGCAACAGTGATTTGTATGGTAATGATGTTGGTCCTGGTGTAGAATTAGGGGGCTGTTGCTGTCGGGGGAATAAAGCCTGGGTACTAGAGAGGCAGAGGCAAGGCCATGGAGGAAATAATGTGTTGTTGTTGAGTGATATCACACATGGCTTCATGTTTACATGTGTTGATGAGTGTGTTTGCCAGCAGGGGACACTGTGGTAGCATTGGGAGGGCCGAGTTTTGATGACACTCCCTCACACCCTGAGCATAGAAAGTACAAGAGAACTGGCAGCAATGAGGTAACTGTATTCCTATCCCAGGCAATTCCGCTACCATCCATTTATATAAGTGGGTCACTTGTACATTAGACATGTATCTACTCCCCATCTGTTTTGCTCTCTCAGTCTGGGTGAAAATGTAATCTTACTCCATTATGTTTACACGTTAGCGTAGGTCAACGCAGTGCTGGGTGAAACACACTGGAGAGAAGATGCAGTGATGAGAATGTAGGATAGATGGAGAGGTGTCTCTTGTACTCTACAGTGTATCTTTTCAATTTTGCAACGGTCACCAAGAGGCCTCACTCGCCGTGTATCTAATTCAGAGTAAACGACATCAGTCAGGGAAAGTTTGTCCTTGAGTGCCACTGTCGCTTGGAGCTGAGAGGATTCCCTCAAATTCCCAGAGGATAATATGAGCTTTTCAAGGACACTGAACACTTGCACAAAAGATGGATAAACGACGAGGATGGGTCCTCCTTATTTATCTACTGTTAAACCCTCCTAGTTTCACAGTAGTAATACACCGATACATAGGGGCTCAACTGGATTAAGGTCAGAAGAAAGGTCAGGAGAAACGTCACAATCCATGCTTGGTCATCCAGGAACTGACTACACACTGTGGCCACATGAGGCTGGGCCTTAGCTACAGAGCTAAAGATTTTGTTGGAGGAAAAGTCCTCAATAGGAAATGTTAGAAAAGAGGGTATCGGATGTCACTTTGTTTAATGCTTATGAAAGCCTTGAATGAATAGCCAAATTGCAACTGGTTCTCAGATTTTGTGCTGTGTCCAGCTTCATGTCTATGTCCGGCCCACGGGCTGTTTGACAGATACAAGCAAGTGATTTTAATCTACTCTTGCCATACATTTATATTCCCCCACCGGCCATTCTTAAGTTATTAAACATTGACCATCTTTTTCTCATCTCTCCTGTAGCTCCACGCTGATTCAAACAATGACACATCAATAAGGTGCACATTGCGGGGGGAATGGGGTCCTTTAAAAGATCCAGTGTCAGGATCAGAATAAAAGCTTCCAAAATCCTATGGTTTGAGTTGTTTTTAAGGTTTTCTGTCGATTCGTGTCAGTGGTGGTCAGCGATTTTATGGGTTGCATAACAGCATTACATCCTTTTTATTCAGCATTTAAGTGGTTTGTCTCTCTGTTAAACATATATATCCTATTATAATATTCTTCTGTCCAGGGGAACCGGATGTTGATATTGCTTTATCTGTTTCTCAATAGGTAATAATTTGCTTTTATATTGACATTCCAGGTGAAATGTCCACAGCACCAACCAAGGAGACACCCTGCCCCACATTTTTAAGTTTGATTTAATAAATCAAATTACCAACATTTCATTACTGTTCAGCCTTAATAATCTATCTCTGATGATGAATATGAGTAATCAGAACCACTTCAGAATGCAATACATGCATTTGTATCATGTGAGATTTCAACTTTAAGACTTTCTTTACCAACTGAAACTGAATTCAATGTAGCTTGCTACGCGCAGCCTGTGAGGAGATGTACAGTATGAGATCAGATCAGTGTGTACTGACAGCTGCCATGTCATTCACTTTCTACTGACAATCAATCAAGCATCAAACACTATGTGTTGAGAGCAGTGTATTCCCATCTGTCATTCAGCAGCAGACACACAAAATGCTGACATAGAGGAAATAAACCGCAACACCAGGATACTACATAGATCTTATTTGCAGTTATCCAAAAATGATACCAGTAAACATTTACAAAGTATTTAAATCGTCTACCATGTCCCAAACAAAATCCCTTCAAACTCGTGCCTCATGTTGAAACGCTGCAGGCAATCAGGTTGGTTTCATGTTTGAAAGAACCCTCACAGACCTAGTGCCGGTGTTAAACCTGCCTGTTTGAACTGGGCTGCTTGCTTTACCTGTGTTAATGCTTTGGAGCTTCTTCAAAGTATTCCCTTTCATTAGTGAGTCCTCCTCTACTATGCTGTTTGTTATAGTTATATAGTTAAAGTTAGAAAACCTTGTGTTCATTTTACTTGCTTTATCTGCAATGAAGATTTTATAGGCATTGTTTTTCAGAAAATGAAACTGAATTTTCTTTATTACTGTTCACTAGTGTGGATAAGACATGATTTATGAATTTGAATGATTTACTGAACTAGTTTTCATGCATTACATGTCATGTATTTCAGGCGCGTGTAAAGCTATCTACACAATTTTCGGACCCAAATTCCCACCTTTAAAAAAATAAAAGCTTGGTAATTGTGTTTTTTTACTTTGAAGAAAACTTGTTAAAAGGAATGATTCTACGAATGCCGTCGTCATGACATAGATCAGCACCAGCGACTCCCTTGAATGTGTGTGTCAATCGGACAAGATTAAGCAAAAATTATAAAATTATCTAAATGATCTGGCAGGACAGATATGGCTGCAAGGTAGTTTATCTGAGGACATACAAGAAGACGTGTTCAACTCCGTCCGCAGACTGAAGGAACCCTGCCCTAATTTGTGTGAATATTGAATGGATCGCTTATCTAAATCACAACCAAATACTTTCTTTCATACAATACACAAGGCAAGTGTGAAGCTGATAAGATGAACGGTTCAAGAGATGTGTTACACATACAGACAGAAGGAATTAGTAGGTAGACATCACAACAGCAATACTATCTGTTCCAGTTATGAACTGAGTGCTGTCACATTAACAGAAACAAATGCCGCACCGAAGTTGGAAATGCATATTTTTCTGTCATATTTTTCTTTGAATTAATGAAAAAATACCTCATTTCATTCTATGATTTGTCCCTCACCGTGCAGGATAAAAAGCAAAGAAAAGTATAAATACAATTCTACATTCAGCATTGGCTCTTAAAGACTGCCAATTTAATATCCTTCTGTGCTTGTTCTCAGACAGAATTTATTTTTGGTATAGAGAGTGTATCCGACTGAAGTCCTGTCATGTCTCAATTGAAGATGAAGCCCTAACAAATTTATGATAAAGGGAGCAACCCCTCTTACCCATCAAAAGTCAAAGCCAATGTTTTTACATGTGCGCTGATCATTTTTCCCCAGCTTTTCCACTTTGTTGATGGGAATTTTATACAGTTAATGGCCACATGAGTTTTGGGAGAATGCCAAACTGGTTGCACTAGAGTTTGAGGTTTCCTGGCGGCAAGGTCTTGTTGATGCAAATTACGTAAGCGGTGATATCCTTTTTAAATTGTTCAAACTGCTTAGTGGTCTTGAGATTTGCAATATACCTGCACAAGCAAACTGGCATTTCTGCAAGAGCTGGGATAGGTTTGAAATCTTGGATCTGGGACTTAATGCCTCTGTACTAGCTGGGCTTGATCTTTTTTCTTGCCGATGTGATGTTTTGATAAAGCTTTTTCAAAAGTCTCTTGGTTCAGGGGACAGTTGTTGTCAGTGTTATGTCTTCCATATAGGCTTGAATTGGTGGATCCACTGACCAAACGGTAGTTGTTTTCCTCACAACCCATTTTGAGGCTCTGATAATAATAATAATAATAAGCTCCAGTGCCATGGTTAAGGCCAATGAGGAGATGATGCACCCCTCCATGATGACTACACCCTGTGGCTGCCAAGCTGTGGTGAAGTCTGATGCGAGATAAAATTGCAGCTCCTCGAAGTAGTGTTTTACCTGATTTGTTATTGTTGCCTTTCATTGTAGCCTGTCAGTGGGAATGGCTATGAAATGTTCTTCAACCTCTTCCTGTGACACATTCAGGGATCCAATTTTTCTCTACTGTGAAAATGCTTTTTACAAATTTAAAGGCTCTCTTCTTCCTTCTTGCGTTGTTTCCTTAAATTCTCTGCTCTCCGCAGTAAAAAAAAAAGAGACTGATACACAATTATAGAAAAATCTATAAAAATGATGATTGTATTTTTTATTATTTATATAAGGTAAAAAACTAGCGTCTTTTAGCTATGCCCAGCAAATACTAACAGTTCTTCCTGCCCTTTCAAAACAAACCAAGCACCAGCGCGCCTGTGTATTGGACACCGTTGTCACTGTGGTTGATGCTGGACAGTTTCTACCCTGATCTTTACACTGTGGCAATCAACCGCGGCTTTAATGATAATTCAATTTATCGGTGCGGTAAAATCACCTCTTGTGAGTCTTGAATATTTTAGTTTATCAGCCAAATTATTAGCTATATATTGCTTGTTGGTGTATTTTTTCCTTCTATAGTAGCGATAATCGTAAAAGCAGTGAAACCGTCCTCTGACATTAATCATCGCCAATTCACAGAGTGTGTTAACCCTTGTATACTTGTGTTGCTGGAGCAAGTACACACTAGTGATCCTGCAGCCTGAATTGTGCGAGAAACAACTCTGTAAGGACTGATGTGCCTGAGCTCAAAATAATAATAAGCATCATCTACACGTCATGAATTTAACTCTTTTACTTGATTAATTTACTGGTTTATATGCCTTTTTTATACCTCAACACTTAAACTCAATTCATTGTCAATTTTATCTGTTTTAGGTTCATTCAGATTATTCTGTTATAGTGGTCGTCAAAATGGATACTGATATTATTTCCCTTACCTGTCAGAGAGCTTCTTTGCAAACCCGAAGTCGGTGAGGCGCATGTGCCCTTCGCTGTCCAGCAGAATGTTCTCAGGCTTCAGGTCACGGTAGACGATTTCTTTGGAGTGGAGGTACTCAATAGCGCAAACTATCTCAGAAGTATAGAAGAGGCCTGTGTTGTTGCTGAAGCGCCCGCGGCTGCGTAAGTAGCTGAACAGTTCACCTCCTGGCACATAGTCCATCAGCATGTAGAGGAAACGCTCATCATGGTGGGTCCAGAACCTAAGAAGCAATAGACAAGATATACAGGTGGAAAAACATGAGTTGGTCTTAGGCTAAACATAAGGAAAAGTCTTCTTCAATCCACAGTTGTCCTACATGTCCATTGGTGGTTACCATAAAATACTGTCTGTTGAGTTGAGGAAATCAGATAAAATCAGAGGCTGTATCTTTTATCCCCCAGTGTGGTTTGGAGCAGTATGTAACAACTACTTCAGCTGTAAGGGCACTTCAGAGAAATAAAAACAAGAGAGCTCTGTCACTGATGAAGACGGAGGAGGCTCCAGTGTTTTCCATTAGTGCTGGCTGCTGGCCACCGAGACAATTACTGCTACACTGCTATTTGTCTCCATACTTCCTTTTGCATTTTCTAAAGCACTTTTGTTGTATTTCTTAACATATGGCACATACAGATATACAGTATTGGTGAATTATGCTACCAAGATCAAACATTAGAAAAATCATCAGAGTTTAGTCCCTTTTATGATGTTGATGTGAAAACATGGTTTGTTATTTATTAATTTTTTGGTTTAAGAGCTCAATTATTGGTGGTATTAATTTATATTTGGACCATTCATTCTCTGTAGAAGTCACTTTGCTTGGTATTATTTGTCAGAATGATTGGATGGCCCACCATGTTAAGGCCAAAAGCAGTGGTATGAACGCTTCTCTAGATAAGCGTTCCACATACATATAGGCAGAAAGACGATTTTTTTATTTTCAATCGCAGTGTGGTGCTGTCTATCGCATCATGCTCCTTAATCATCCCGAAAAGGGGAAAAAACCTGTTCCCTTGGGTTATGTGAGGATGTAGACACGTTCAACTTCGTCTACAGACCACAGAACATGGTCCAAAGAAAGTGGGAAGCTGGTAAGATGAACAGCTCTCTTGATGCCTTCCGCATAGACACACGGTTCTAGAATTCGTAGATTAATATTTTTTTGCATGCATGTGTATACAGTGTAAAACAATTTTCCCTTGTGATTATATTTTATGCCCCACAAAAGGCACAACGTTTAAAAACATGACTGTGATGCCAGCAGCTACTGAGCTGAAATGGATGAATACTACATCATTAGAGAGCCGGAGAGACTCAACTTGTTTGGATCATGACTGGTGGCATAATTTGTGTTTTACTGAAATAATTTGTTTCGACATTGTGTTCATTTGCATTAATATCTTATTGATAGAGTACATCTCAATGTAATTAAGCTCAATCCATTAGAATAGCTCAGAAGTATGTATCGGCCTTTATCATATATGTGTTGGGATTCCCAGCAGACAATGAACTTTCTCCTTTTTCCTTGAAAAGGTTCCCCCAATAGCTCATACCCCAGGCCCCAGAGATTTGGTGAGTGGGGCTGCCTGTGGACTCACAGTCGGATGAGGAAAGGGTGGTTGACCTCTGTCAGCACCTCCTTCTCATTGTGGACGTGTTGCTCCTGCTTCAGTCGGATCACGTCAGGGATCTTCATCTGCTTCAGGGCATAGAAGGCCCTGCTCTTCTTGTCCTTGACCAGGAAGACTCGGCCAAAGGTTCCTGTGCCTGAGAAAGGGAAGGAGGGAGGGGCATTAGCCACAGTGACAGGAACCCACAGCCCCCTAACACTCCCACTGCGTGCAAAAACGAAATGACTGAAAGAAAGTTCTTCCAATTCTTACGCTGTTTCGAGTCGAATTTGAATGTCAGGGCTTCTAGACGCTTTGATGACACCACACAAGCAGTATGGAGGCATATTATGTTTTTTTACTGTTGTTTATTACGTCTGAAGGAGTCAACTGTTAGTTAAATTGTATTGGATTTGGTTGCAACCCTGCTTACCCCTGAGACTCAGCCTAGTGGTGAATGGATAAATTAACTTACGGTCCAAATATGATAAAAAAATCCTTCATCCAATTAAAGGTCATAGTTATAGGCTTATAACAAGAGACAGTGCTATGGCTCCAAAGAAAGTAGTGGGCTGATAATATTAATGCCTTGCTGAACAGCCAAGAACCAGCATTTATGGCAATCTTATAGAGATGAGGAGAGAGTTTTGGCATTTCAGTCCTATGTTACAGATGTAACAATAAATGGCTCATGACAACAGCCGCTCTGAGTCAGACATGGAGCTGTTGCAACTTCCTAAAGAAATGCTGACCGTCTGGTTCCTCCGCTTTACCTACAATGAACCTTTGTTGTGGGCCGATTGGCGTTTCCATGGCAACACAAAGAGCAGTACACCACTGAAGCCAGAGCCTTTTCCGTCGGAGTTGCTGAGAATTTCATTTACTGATGTCCTTGAGCAGAATCCTACCACACCTTGTTTTATAAATAAATTATAAATATCTTTATTCGTGGTACAGACCTCAAATAATGGCACATAATGAATAAAAGATCATCTTTGAAGAAAAAAACCATGATTGATACCAAACTGGTACAAAATGGGTTTATAATACCCTCAATATCACTCTTTAGAATGTTACACTTTTTCAAAATCTAGGGCCTCTGAGAAAATCTATGGAATATAAACTTTCATTGGCTCAGTCATATACATTTTTGCCCTCCACCCTACATAGTTTGGTGATAATAATGTTGAACACAAAATAGTTAAGTTTTCAGTAATATTACTTGAGGACATTCATAAGACTTACAGATGTCCCTCTGGAAATACACAACACAACTCATAGCTTCACTATGACTTTTCTACAGAATTAACTCTCAGGTATCTAAACCCACTGCCTTTAAGTACAGCGCACTAAACTGCTGTGAAACTTCACCTTGTTCAACAGCCCTGTCACGGAACAACGACTATATTGTTTACATATTTGAACACATAAAGGGTAGAAGAATAACAAGAACCTAATCTCAACTTAATTATGTTACACAGATCTGCCTCATTGGTATTACCCGGGTCAAAATTGTTATGAGAATCTATGCAGGGAAAAAAGCGACTGAAAATGAGACAGAACCAAAAAGAGACCATTGATTTCAGAAAGTAGTATACTGCAAGTGATTTACACCCCTCTCAAAACTACCAAGCCTCACACAACTCTGAAACTCCCCGGTGTACTCGCAGGATGCAACTCTGAGTAACAGATTCACACGAACCACACCACCAAATCCCAATGTTGGGTTTTCAGATTGTAATGTGGATGAAAAATGTATTTGCTGTGAGAGGACTAGCGTTCGAGTTGACTTTGAGTGATATTCTGCGGGTCGTACAGGCATGTGACAGCAGCAAATTAATCATGTAGTGCAGATGTGCCTCATGATTTCAATGACAATGAAACAACAGCGGACAGATAAAAGAGCTTCAGCTGATTTGTTTGAGGCAGCAAATCCCTCTCATCAGTCAAAATGGCTTGGCAAATTGGATTTATATATGGGGCTCATAAGAATGGGGCTCATAAGACTGGAGCCTCCTCCCCCCCAAACAGCACAGGATAAATGTGGTTCCATGCTGCACACCTCCCTGGCAGACATTAAGTTCAGGCTTTGTTGCTCTGCATGTAACCTCATGCATACTATTGAGATTACCTCCATGAGTACACAGCATGAGATGATAAATCAGAATGTTAAATCTGGCTGCAAAATACAACTACTACTGTTAATGAAAAAGGCTTGCTATCATTTCAGCTATTACCATTTGGCCTTTAAGGTCAGTATGGGCCACCATTACACTGTCAACAACACAGCACTACTCTACTAATGTAAAAGACTGAAAGGATGTATAATTTATCGTTATATCTGTACTGTTTGTGCAGAGATTTTGTTTTTGCTTTCACAAAAATATACTTCATTAAAAGTTAGGAGTCAGCGAGACACTATCGTTATGATTGAATATATCCTTACTGAATCTGGTTTGACAGTATGTTAAGGCTTAATATATAACACAGGATTCCAATTACTTTATGTGATGGGCAATTGGTTGAACATTAAATAATCCCAGTAAAAAAAAAACTAAAACACAGCAAAACATTTTTTTTATTTTACTGTTGTTTAAAAAAAATTACTTCAAGGATCTCTCCATCTTCTATTACAATGTATTACCGGAATGCAAAGGGTTAACAGTTCTGTTTTTGACGATTGAGGAATGAATAAAGATAATATGTCATAGTTATAAATTGTTGGTGTTTTTTATTGTAGTCACTAGATTTAAGATTCCAGAATCTTAGTGTTTCACACTCAATAACAGTGCAACCATTTTCATGAATCATTAATTTGTTTGTCTCAGAGCCAACTCAACCATACAAAGTATGCTAATGTTATGGACTTATTTTAGTTAGTAGACATACATATTCCAGCACACTATCCAAACTACCCTAGCTTAGTTAACCTCATAAAAACAGACATCCCTCAGCTCCAAACTGGCTATTGGAGATTGCAGTTGGCATAATTCGGTTTAAATAAATGTAAAATAAAAACCATGAAAGCTAAAACATTCATTGTTTTCGTAAAGTGGAAAACTAAGGCGTGCTTTTTCTTCCTCCCTAAATTGTACGCCTGAGTAACCCGATGATGTAGGTATGACTCAAACTTTTATCATGTGGATAAATCACACAGTAATGAGTAACTCCCTGAAGGGCAAGTCGGTGCCTGAACAGGCCGGGGTCCACGCCTCTGACTTGTGGAATATGACACTTAAGCTGCACTGAACAGTCATTGTCTTCCACTGAATTTGGGATTAGCCCAGAATTATAGTTAGTTCTTCCTGAGGACGGTAAAAACTTTAAGGGGGGGGTTTGGGTTAGGATTATTTAAGAGTCAAGCGGGGCCACGAATGTGCTACACCTCAGGTTAAGACACGTGTGTTTGTGTATCTTTCACTGCAATATTCTAAAACGAAACAATTTGCTATGCTGGCCTTATATTAATATAGTGTTGTCATATACCTTCCCTTCGGTTCATACCCAGTTATACCAGTCTTTACAGATGGTATTTGTCGAAAATAAGCAGTTTGAAAAATGAAATGACAAATGAGATTTCAATATACATTTAAATATATATTTTAGATGCTTTATTAGTATTGGGTCCCTCCAACCTGCTAACATTTGCATGTGTGTAAATTGGAACTCACCGACTGTGGCAACGGTGTCCAGGTCATCCAGGCTGTATATCCGGTGGTTGGGAACCGCTTCTCCGGGTGGACCGATGCCGCTGCTTTTACTGTCTTTCATGGGGGTGGTCTCACTGTGGACTCCTACCTTCGCTTTAGAGGACGCCATGCCTTACTGTCGGGGGTATCCGGGTTTATTAAAAAGATCCAAAGGGGCGCGTACAGGGTTCGTGTCAGGCATTTCCGGACGGAGGCAGGAATCAGTCCATCTTCTTTGTCCGGATCCGGCCGGCGGGGCAAGGAGGACGGCGGTGACGGAGGGACAGGAGCAGAACAGCTGATATCTGTCCCACGGAGTTCAGGGGACTGGCAACGAAAGGACGTGAAGCCGCCGACGTGGCTCAGACAAAGAGGCTGGAGACAGGTGCCTCGGCGTGTAGCGTTAGCAGCTAGCAATACATGGGCAGCTAGTGGCACAGTCGGGGTGTGGAAGCGGGGTCCACGTCAAGCTCCGTTCGGGTGAAAAGAGGTTTTTCGGAGACGCGCTAACGCCACGAGTCCCGCGGCTTCTCGCTCTCAACTTTTCTGGCGTTTCTCCATTATTTCCCCTCAGTTCCAACAACAGACCTCACCCAGCGTCTCCCTCTGTCCACATCGACCAGGAAGAGACCCGGCTTCACACGGTTTTTCAAAATAAAACATCGGCCAGCGTGACTGGGATAAACAAAGTCCCCAGGAGAGGGCCGCTGTTTCCATTAAGGATGAGCGTTTTCCACACGGGGATAAGTTAATGATTTTATAATGAAAACATAAGCTGGACTCCTGATTTAGATTCATGTGTTGTGCTACAATTGGAAACTTCCTGTATTTCCTTACTTGACTATTTGTGTCTTGACCAAGCTGGAAGACAGGCGCTGCATGTTGACAAAACGTGGCCAATGAAAGCCAAGCTGTCCCGGGACGTCAACCAATCATGTGTGCAGAAGGGCTTGACCACAAAGAGAGGACCATATATCTATGACCTTAACTGCCCTGACTCCTTTACAATTCACACTTTAAAACTGTGACATTGATACAACGTGGTATAGACCTGGTTATCTAAGTATAATTACTCCAAAGTGTTGAAACTATCAAAAGAAAAAAAAACTACTATATAAAATATGATATAAACCATATAATACTATACTACTGATACAAATATTATTATTTAAGCATTAATAGGTGAAGAGCATTTTACTGAATTCAAGACATTATTATTTTTATTATTATTAATAATATTTAAGTTGGCATCTATTTGGTATAGTTAATAATACATTTTATTATCGATTAATCTAGTAATATTTTTCAATTAGTTACTAAGTTGTAGAAAGAAATTTATCGAGGACTATGGGTTAGGGTTAGGGTTAGAACAAAGGCTGATCACAGCTTTGAAACTGAAACAGAATGGTAAAGCTTTGAGCCATAACACCAAAAAATTGAAGTAACAAAAGTCCGAAAACCTGTTTTGAATTGAGAGTAACGGCAAAGTATGTGATAACTCTCGGCGAGTTTGATATCTCACATCACACAAAGTAATATGATCCACTGTGGATTATTCAAAATATTGATTAACCGCTGGCTTTCATTTAGCCGATTTCAATTCGCTGTTAGTTTACACATATTCCAAAGAGTGTAAGTCTCTCTAGTAGCCTGTAGTTTTGTTGGCCACTTGGACAGGTGGTAAGAGTTGTGAGGGGTTAAAAGAGGAAACACAAGACGTGCGCCACTAACACAGACTTAAGATAGTCCATACGGAGTCAGCTGCTCTCAGGGCTCAGGTCACCCCCCAAGTTCTGCTTGACCTACAAATGTGTATTTCACATTTACAACTCTCTTTCAGCATGGCATTTGTCTCTTCCATACTTAATAAAGCAGGGTAATTATCCATATCACAGATATTTAAAAAGTGTATTTTTCTACATTTAATTTGTCTGTTTTTTGGGGGGTTATGCCAAACAAAAGAAAATGCAACAAGACTTAGGTTATAGGACCACGCACACTTTTTTTCAGAAGGAATACCAGTTTGAGAATACACCAATTAATTTCATTGACAGTGACTACCTATTAAGATTTTTTTAAAGCCTACTCTAGTGCTGTTGTCTTTATTGTCCACTATCCTAGTAGGAGAATGTGAGTGCAACTAAAGCCCAAAGGAGCGACTGGGCTAGCTGTGTGGTGTGAGGCCAGAGAACAGTGAAAACACTGTGAGTAACATGTGAAAGGCCGATTGTTTGAAAATCCTGCCATCATACCTTAAGAATTCAATTAATTATGACCGGACATTGACTAAAGTATTCATGATCTTATTGCTTTCTACAGTTATATGCATTATAACACATTGCCTTGTTCACAATCAAGGCATCCATGGCCTCATGAGCAATGTTGTTTGCAATACATTCAGTCAAGAATGGTTCCAAGTGAGATGCAGGTTATGGAAATGTAACAGGAAGCTCTGAGGCTTCAGATATTTAGCCATTTTAGCTTAAAGCAGGCTAATAGGGCAATCAAATTGAAGTCAAACGTCCTCTGATCCAAAAGTGAATTGATATCCTGGTCGTCTGTCAGTTAAAGTGTAGGGTAAGTAACAAAAAGCACTGTTTTCTGTCAACATCAACAATGCAAACAGAATGACTGCTGTCTGTTTTATTATTAATATTCTTTATTTTTCCGACTGTGTGTGGCGTGGAATAAAGATGCGTTTGATCGAGACAGAAGTGTCCTAACAAGCTGAGAACTTATTTATAACTCCACTATGATCCTGGCAGAGTTGCTCTGAAGCTGTCAGACCAACACAGAGAAAGGGAGCGATGGTTATGGGAGGATTTCAGTCTACAATATAAGAAGTGATGTCACTTGATGTGACTTAATGAATTGATGAGGTCAACATCATGTAAGCATATTAACAAAGAAGTATTCATAGATGTCCGCTAAAAGCCTGCTTTTATAGACCGAGTATTTAAAAATGAAAGGGATGCTTTATGAAATGATGTGAATGTGCCACTATCATGCAAAAAAAGATCACTAGCCTGGAAATGATAGCATGCTAATGGTAGCGCGGTAGCAATCTTTTGTTTTAAGGTTGTTGTGAAAAAAGTGACTATAATACATTGAAATTATATCAAACAAAGATATAACAATCATTAGCTTAATTTTTAAATCCTTATTAATGGAGAAAATACTACATTTGTGGGTCTTTCTCCCAGCTTGCCGGTATTATGTGTACCCCGAGGGCTATACAGCCCTATGCCTTAGCCCTACCCCTCTGTCCCAACAGGTATCGGGACACCCTGTGTTTCATGGGGTGAAATGGGATTGGGCCGAAGTGAGGCTGTGAATGTTGCCAGGGAGATCAGCGGCTGTGGCTTTGAATGTCTGTGTCAGTGGTGAATTTGAAAAGCGCCAGAAATTGTAACCATGGTTTACCAACCCTTGGGAGAATTCCGACCATTTTGATATGAAATAGGTCAACTCCCCCATCACATCATCTTTCTGATATTACTGCAACTAACTAGGTAGAAAAATTAAGAACAGGAGGAAAACTTCTAGAAAATATTTTTGTATTAATGACTTCGGGAATATGAGACAGATGGTGGCAGAACACTAAAACACCTACAGCGAGGAGTTGCACCCATGCCTTACATGATTGATGTTTGAGAAACACATTTTGATCACGGACATACTGTGACTTCAATGCTCTCAATATTGACAGAAATGTTGTTTATGAACTGTTGCTCATACTTCAGGCATTTCAGTGTGCACATCTAAATCTGTCTCTGTCGGCTGTGGAAAGCATCAGACACTTCAGTGAAGCTACTCCCCCTACGGATTCATGAAGTTCATTTGATCTTGTGATTTTCAAGGTCACCAGAGGATAATCCCTGACGATTTTTGGGATGACATGATTTTTCCTCATGAGCCACCGTGAGATCTAAAGGCCTTCTTATACACACTGCTCTAAAAAAGGAAATAAGATCTTGATGAACGAATTATTCCATATGAAAATCTTAACTCACGTACATTGTATAATTTGTGGTAAAAACCACACTGAAAATCGGAAAAAAGAATTTTTATGCACAAGCTGATCCAACTTGGGTGAATTTCATCAGTAGTGTGTATGTATGCACCCCCGACAATGTCTGGGCATCCTCTTGGTGAGTCGGGGGATTTGATCCTGGTGGATCTCCTCCCAGAACTGGTTATGCACACACGCCATAAAAATGTTAGTTTTCCAACCAGAGAAAATAACAGTAATAATCATACAGCAGCAAAAATGCTAAATGTGAAATGTTTGAATCCACAAAACAATTCTGGAATTTCAGGGGTAGACAGAGTAGCAGCTAAATCCAGTACAACTGAAGATATGAGGGACTTATTTTCAGACTTAAAAAAAAAAAACACAGACAAATAAACATTACATGCCTCCATAATGCTCCTGTGGTGTCATCCAAGTGTCCGCAAGCCCCGCTATTCATACTCTAATCAAAACGGCGTCATTTTGAATACATAAGAAAAACAAGTCTCTAAAATGTGTCACCTGGCAGGATTACCTAAGCGCTCCCATGCAGCTGCCATTATTATGAAAAAAACACCCACAGTTATAACTTCACATTGAATTAAAGCAGTAAGGCAAATATTCACCTTAGAATCTAAAGGCCTTTCAGTGAGGTTAATTAAAGAGGGCTGAACATCAAGATTTCATGAGATCCAGATATTAACTTTTCAATATCTCGGATTAAATGTCAAGGAATGAGGCATAGGCTATCCCCCAGTATAAAATGATGACATTTAATTTCTTTCACTCTCTCACTTTCTTTCACTCTCGTACAGTGTGCATTGTGCCCACTGCCAACTACTTCAGGAGGAAATCATCTTGAACAACTGGTTGTTTCTTTGTGTGAGTCAAATATCAACAAAAGGTAGATTTGTGATGGCAGCATCATGGCTACCAGGTGAGCTGGCGGACATGCACATACAGAGAATTGACCCTTTGCTGCATGCGTCCCTCACACTCTCCCCATTTCATAAATGAATTCAATATGTAGAGAAATTATTTGCAGTGTTTTAACTGAAAATGAAACAGATCAGCAACATAAACTCCTTGCAATATACGGACCGAAGCTCCGAATTGACTTGAATTGGATTATGCTTCATCTCCGACAAACTGATTTTATTTATTTTCTTACTCATACATTTCCACAGTAAGTAAACACAGCAGGACAAGTTGGAATTAGAGCTGTTCCGACAATTGAGAGATCCAGACTGACGGAGCCTGAGGCCGGCTAGCCATTCTCATTTTCCATCTGTCTCAATTAGGCTGAAAAAAAAACAAGAAACATGTCTGCATCTCCCTCATTTTAGAAGGAGACACATGAGATGTTTTCTAACAAAAGGCGAAATTGCCAGTTTCTCTAACTTTTGGGAAACTACAGTGTCCAAGGAGCTAGTTCAGAGAGAGTGACCACCACCGGCGGCAGGAAAACAGGAAGTGATTCATTCGCTCACATTAGTACGTCAGCGAGTAGTATTTATATAAATGGTTTGCATTTATATAGCACTTTACAAATGTTGATGACCACTCAGAGGGCTTAACATTACAGTTTGCCATTCACCCATTCACGTTCTACGAGGGGCATGCAGATGGGGAGAACTGGGGATCAAACTGCCAACCGTCTGGTTGGAGGACGAACGCTCTACCACTCAGCCACTGCCGCCCGCAGGAACCTGTGCATTGGGGTCTATTTTGATTTAAGTATGACTCCTTACTGGATGCTGGAGTCGGTATTGGAGTGAAGTCCCCTCCACCATCTCTAGAGGAAATAATTGGGAAAATAAGGAACGATGGAAACTGGAGAAGGCCGAGTCTGTAAATCAAAGGACTGAGCTGTGTAGGGTGGTGAATATGGCTGTGACAGAAATAAAAACACAAAAGCTGTAATACCTTCGCTGAGTCTATTTACCTCTGTTCAGCACATCAGCTATTCTTGTTTCAATGTTGTACATGAACACACTGTTGCACTTTATCCACATTACTCTTCCATCTCATTCTCAGAGCCTTCTATGTCATTTTAAGGGCAATTTGAGTTGGCCCATTTCTGACGCGCACCGCTTGATCGCTTTGCTGCAAAGTGGCTATTGTTTCGGTTACACTGGGATTGCCTGACCATCTGTTGCTACAAGGCCAGCATCTGAGGTGACACTGACGATGTTTAAGGAATTAAAAACTGATTCCCCAGCAGGGACAGAGCCATGCTGAAAGTATCTCCTCTCTTCGGAACAGGCAGACCGCTGATGGCTCGAAGTCCAGACGTGCTCCTATCCAACCACCTCTCGAGAGGAGCGTCCCAGATAAGCCCCGAGTGTTTGTCTCCCTTCCTTTATCAATCTCAAACAGAGAGCGTTTTTGCACCATTATTCTGCGCTCGGACTGATAAGGTGTGGAGAGCCCAGAGCGGTGTGAAAGACACATTGTGCAGGCCTGCAGGTTGCAGAGATAAAACGAGAGGGAACCACAAAGGTCAAAGGCGTCCGAGAACCCACTGAATGAGTCCTGCTTCTGTTAAGGCGGCTCCATTCAACATCCAAGGATCATGTTTAATTCTCAAGTGTTATCAGCAAAATTCCCTGTGTTCTTCGGAAACAGATTAACACAGTGAAGAAATGTGGAGAGTACTTTAATACTATATTAGTTTAGTTAACAGGACTGATATTGAGTTTCACTTCTACTGTTATTTACATTTTGTTTTCTATTATACTATTTTATTGTATTTAATATTCAAAATCTTAAAGAAGCACCCATTTATCTCAATAAAATCTCATCTCAATCCAGTGATCAATCTATGTATGTTTTTCCAACTGGCTCACAGTTGGAATTTATGTGATATGGTGTCCTTGGCTGCATTTGAAAAAAGCAACATGGGGCTCCAAATAAATATCATCCCGGGAAAGAAATGATATAGCCTTGAAGGTTAAGGGCTTGGGATCAGCGCGAAGAAGCAACTGAGCAAACCGCAAAGCCAAGCCACCGGTGCGTCACTGCGAACACGAGTTCAGTCACCTGAAAAGTAGCTGCGGGCACTTGAAGTAGAGTCAGCTCCTGTCAGGGTGTGACACTCCGGATGTTGACATAAGGCAGAGCAGCAGCACAGCGATTGGTGCAAGGGCTGAGGAAAATTTACACATTTACGGTTTCAACGCAGGAGACGAGAGGAGCCGTCGGGCTGCCTGACCTGAATCTCTAGTCGGATGCCCCTAGCTGTGCTGGGGTGTTTACTTTATAAAGAGCTGTTTTTAAATCAGCTCTCTGCCGCTGCTTGACAAGTCGAGAGATGTAACACTCGATGCTCTTTGTTCAGAATTCTGTCGGCTTAAACTTGATCTGCCTCACTCAGTGTCAATTTTCAGGTATATAACAAAGTGTTGACAGGACAATACAAAGAAAATATGACTTGAACAAAACCTAACAACTAGCAAAACAAAAACAAAACATAAAAATGCTGTCAGACAGATTACTCAATTACATATATGGTGTTTTGGACATCTTCTAGCAAAAGAGTTGTCTCGGAGGTAAGGCCAAGTCATATGAGCAAATGAACAGCCTGACGAGCCTGTTCCGTCTGACTGTTCTGCAGGGCAATGCGTGCAGCTTCCGACAGGTCACGATTCAATTGAAGGACAAAACCACTGTGACCAACAACAGCATCACTGGGAAGGGCACGCTGGAACATAACATCAACTGGAAACCCGGGAGTCCTGCCAAACATAGAGCAAAACCTGTTGACTCGTTGTGGGTACAGTTTCAACAGAAGGACAATATCTAAAGCATTTTTTGCCACCTTGCCTACTGATCAAGGTTCCAAGAGTCCTGTTGTAGCATTCCACAACCCTATTCCTCATAGGATGGTACGGGTCGGTGTGAGATTTCTGAACATCAGGTTCCAGGAGCTCTTTAATGAGTTGACTCCCCACAAGAATCTCTGCAGGTCTGGTCTCGGACAGGGTGGGTTCAAAGATGACTGCCTTTCCCACTGCAGATATATCAGAATAATGCAACTCAGCCCAGTCTAAATGTTCCGACCTCGGTTGTAGAGTGACTCATCATTTGAGTTCAGCCCTGCCGATCCTGTTCGGCGTCGCTCTGGCACGACATTTATCCAAATCTGACAAAGGAGACATTAAGTGGGGTAGATTATCAGCCTGGGTGCCATCCACCGGTGATGTTAAGTACAGACAACTAAAAGTCTCTTTCATCTGTGAAACGAGCCAGTTGATCAAGCTACTGCCAAGGATCATGTCATCAGTCTCGCCTGGCACCACCAGAACAGGTATTATCCCTCTCTAGCCATTAACTGGCGTTATGAGGTCATACATGGCGGAAGGCAAGAGAAGGTGACCCCCAAAACCAACAATTACAAAGTCTTCAGCCGATTTCTTTCCACGTTGGGGACAGACTGTGAAAGATTGATGTCAGACGCCATATTTATTTTGTGCATGCCATGGATCCACTGTCTACTAATGCTCTCAGGACTAGACCATTATCAGTGATGACATCTGTGTAAAATAGGCTATCAGTCTTTGAAAGTCTCTGCAAGTCTTGGTCGTATTCAAGGTGGGAGGCTGCCTTTCTAATTAAATTTGTACAATGAGGACCAAATCACAGCAGTTAGGATCATAAGTTGACAGCTTAATAGGATAGCAGCACGTTTTTATGCCGACTCTTAAACGTAGAGACGGTGTCTGCCTCCCGAACTGAAAGTGGGAGATGATTCCACAGGAGAGGGGCTTGAAAGCTTAAAGCTCTGGCTCCTACTCTACTTTTAGAGACTTTAGGGACGACAAGTAAGCCTGAATTCTTGGAGCGCAGTGCTCTAGTGGTTTGAAATGGTACTGATCAGCTCTTTGAGGTATCATGGTGGCATATTATTAAGGGCCCTCGAGGTGTGGAGGAGAATTTTTAATTCTATTCTAGATTTAACCAGAAGCCAGTGTTGGGAAGCTAATACAGGAGAAACCTGGTCCCTTCTCTTGGTTTTTGTCAGTTCTGTGTGTGCAGCCAGAGAAGCCAGGAGTTATTGAATGAAAATCTAAAGAGGATGCCGCACCGGAATCAAGCTAACAATTAACAAAATATATATATTGTAGTGTCAGCAGTGTCACACCCAGGCTCCTAGCAGTCTGGGGGCCAAAAACACATATTGTGAAACACACTGGGGGGGGGGGGGGGGGAGCTGCAGAGAACTGCAGAGCTCTCTATCATATCGAGACAATCTCTCCGCTCAATTACATATTCCATATTAATCATATGAAGACCATGTACAGTAGGCAAACAGAACTTTGGACAGTTTTGCAGATCAGCTGCTTTGATAGGACTAACTTACATTACATGTTTTGGCTAGCCAATGCAAACTCTTTAATTTGCACTGATTGAATAATTGTGTTTTATCTTTTGATTCTTTGGCTTTTATTTAACAAAGACCAGGCCAGTGACACTGAGCATAAGGTCAGTAGTACACTCCAAACACCTGAAGGCTCTATTTTTCTTTATGTCCCAGCCAGATGAGCGCGATCGGGAGATCATTTGCAAGTTATGGAAACAATAAGGACAACATTTGAGAAGCACTGATGATTGAGGTGTACTGGAGTGTTTAAAGGAACCCATAAACAAGTCTGTCACTTTGACTAGGATATAATATAAACCATTTGATCAAGTTATGTTTGTATGTAGCTTTTGGCTGTGTCTTTTAGTCGAACATCTATTTTTCAGTATGCCTTCATGACTTCTCCCTGTCATCACTTAAAAATAGAAAATATTATTACTATTCATTTTAGACAGTCTTTCAAGCCCTATTTTGTATCAAAATATCGTGGAACAATGTGTTTATCTAATTATGTTTCTGTTGACCTTTATTGACCTTTGGCCGATCAGTTGCCAAAATTAATTACCTTGAGATACCCTCTCAAATAATATTTCAACCAAGTTTTGTCAAACTAGGGAGCTTAAGATCCATCAAGGACCTGACTGTATGGTGTATATTGGGTTCCTGTCAACCTGAGAATTACGACACAGTACTCGTTAGTCTGTACAACGGGGATGATTAAAATACTTCTCATGCCCCTCTCCTCTCTCATTTTCCTTGCACACACATTCATGCAAGCTGTCTATCACAGAAATAGAGTACATAAAGATAACTTACATAATAGCTTCCTGACTAAACATAGCAAAGCCCCTCTGGCTAAGACTGAACTGCTCCTACTGCGCCTCACTACACAGGGGAGGGTCATCCCCTTCACATCCATGTGGGGGCGCTGTGGAACTTTGCCTGCCGCAGGTGCAGGATGCTCTTGTTGATTCTGCTCTGCACTTGAAGTTTAAATTAAACATTAATACACTGAGGAAAAGGAGAGGAGTGGAATGGGAAGATGACAAAAATGAAGAGAAAGAGGGATGGAGAAAAAACGATGCTATTCATTGAATTTCTCTCTTTCTTTCTTTGCAAAAATTGACATCAGACCCTTGCATGTTAAATCATTGTTCAGAAAATATTTGTTTCAGTAAAGGATGTGTATTTTGGCACCTTTCATTCCCGTGTGAGGACTAAATGTGATGTGATCAAGTGGTTCAAATGTCAAAGGTGCAGCGTGAAAGGATTAATGCTGTGGCCATGAGCCATGCGACCAGTTTCACTATCGTGATCCTGACTGGCTGCCAGTCAACTCAGACCTCACAGGGCTTCCTTACAGATACAAGGCTGTATCTGCCCCCCCGTGGAGATACCACATGACAGGTAGGCAGCAGTATGTAGAGTTTTTTTTCCTGTGAACTTCAACCCCTCTCAATTAAGAAATTTGCAATGGACAATTGCGGGACTTATTCATAGACACACACAAAAAGTGATTCTGTTATTGTGTAGCCAGAGGGTTTTTTGTCGAGAATAAAGTGAATAAATTAAAACACATCAGATAGAGCCTAAGTGCTTGACACTATTGCTCAATTAATATCTGTGAGGCCTGCAGCGCAGAGCACTGAAGGAGCCTATAGCTCTTTAATGGCACATATATGACAAAAGTGTGAAGCTTTCGACTTTGATAACCTTGTTTTAATTATGCAATTACATTACCGTCTTCTAACCCTGTTCTCTTTGGTGCATTTAAAAGCAGCCTCCAGAGTCAGGGCCATTTGTTTAGCATAACGACAGCTTTGAACTTGCAGGCAATATTATGCAAAAATCTCTCCTTTGATGCAGAGCAAAGTGCGCTTATTAAACAATTAGCATAGTTATTCTGGTGGTAATCACCCAAAGAGACTGTAAATTGGCAGGAGAGTTTAAAAATAGTCTTGTTTCAAATCTGTGCAGGGTGTTTATTACCTGTCTGCACACCCCGGGGCAAAACATTACGTGTACACTGTATCCACAAATTGCAGATATGCATTCATACAGTCAACAATATACTCTACATCTTTATAGTCGTACGGCTTCTGATGGTTTGTGTTGCCTGTTGTGTCAGAAAGGCTAATTAATATTGCACACTTGCTGCTCTCATGTCCGTGAAAGCAGCAGCTCTTTCTGATTTGGTTATGGATAAAATACCGATGAGGCAGGAGCTTTACCTTTACCTTGAAATGTTTTAGTTTTCAGTGATTGTTTTAGCCTACGTCAAAAATTCACAACATTCAAGTGCTTGTCCTTCAGATCACTGCTTTTCTTTTAAGTTTGTCTCCATCTGTGGTGTTCGGAGCCAAATGCTTTGGTGCTCCGATGCTGTACATCTCAGATATACCCTCAGAGGGTTTGAGCTTTGGTTTCTTACTTTAGGATTAGTACTATTATATTTTCTTACAATGACGGAGAACATTAATGTATATTAATATTCCTCAATGTACACAAACATTATAATAATTACATTAAAATACGATAATCATTCTAGGGCAGCCAGGATACCCAGTGAGTTAAACCAGTATCAAAGAGGAGAGTGACAATATCAAATAGGATTTCCAATCCTTGACCATAAGTTTCCTCCCTAACATGAGGGCAGTCTGGGTCAAATTAGCAAGTGGTGAACTTATTTTAGTTAGCTTGGAGAGATCATCCAAAATAAATGGACTGGGGGAGAAAGGGATATTTGAGCTAATCCTTTTATACACTGTACTATGTATGTCAGACAGCTCCAGAGCATGTGTGCTAGAGTACCAGCTTCACCCAGACACCTCCAGCATTCCCAGCCATCCATAAGACCTACTTTGATGGCGTCCAGTAGACTCTATTTATGATTTTTAAATTGGATCAGTCTGGTCCGTACTTCCCCTGACATTTTGTTTCCACTTCTAAAATTCTGCTTCATTCTTCCTCTGTGCATTATACGCTTCAGTCTTTTTCCCAAGGGGTTTTAAGTGATAACATGTTGGAGTCTGAGGCTGTGAAATTCATAGAATTGTAGATAGAGGCTTCATGGTCAAATATGTTAAGGTTAATCTCTAATGCGGGGCATTTGAGAGCGAGCCAAAAGTTTGAACCTATAGGTTCCTTAATTTCAAATACTTCCAAAATTGGTTCTGAGGTCAGTTCAATTCTTGTCTAAGGGCATCAAATAATTTCACAATGCCATCCATATATAAGTGGGATGGAACTGGAATACCTCTTTGTAGCCATGACCGCCTCACAAAGTATGATTTGTCTATACAAAGTCTTGGATTGAGCCAGATCGCAGCAGGCCAATCGAGAGAGGGATCAGATTTAAAGATCTGGGCCATTTTTCTCCAGGCTCTCTGAATATGGAGGGCATGAAAGCAGATAAGGCATACCCAGCCCTCCTCTATCTGCTGGTCTCTGCAGTTTTTGCAGTTTCATTCTTTGACGTTTCTTGTTCCATAAAACTTTCAACAAAGTTGGTCAATCTGTTTAAAATAGTGTATTTGGATTCGGACCGGATGAGCCTGCAAAAAGTAGTCAAATTTGATAACCTGAGATGGATGAAAACTATCCAATCATTTTAAGCAGGGTGGGCAGAGTGTAATCAGGATCTGAGACCAGCAAGACAATTTTATCTGCATACAAAATGAATGTATTCTTTATTCTGTAGAGCTTCATTGTAGGTATCGAGTAATAGTGGTGCTAATTCTACAGAATAGGCCTTGTAAAGCTCAGCCCTGGCGCTTATCTTAAAAGGTAGATTTTTTATTACATCAGTAATCTACCAAGCAGTGATTGGTGAAACTAAACATTGACGCTATTCCTCATACAACTGAGGGAGATTGAGAGATGAGAGAAAATAAAAGGTCCATTGTGTAAGATTTATGTGAAAGGGATCCATTGACAGAAATATTATTTAAAATAATCCTTGTGATGTTTTTTGTTCACCTTAGACTCAAATGTATAAAGTTTGACATAAAAGTCCCTGTCATCTCACGCCTAGGCTACTCCAATTCCCTCCTGGCTGGTCTGCCTGCTTGTGCCATCCGACCTCTGCAGCTCATCCAGAATGAAGCACCTCGACCGGTCTTTGACCTAAGTTCACTCACACTACTCCGCTCCTCCGCTCCCTTCACTGGTTACCAGTGGCTGCCCGCATGCATTTCAAAACACTTGCATTTGCGTTCCTTGCTGTGAAACGGATCGGGTCCAGTCTTCATCCAAGACATGGTCAAACCTTACACAGCATCCTGTCCACCCCGCTCTGCAACTGGCAATCTAAGACGGCAGATTTTGGTCTCTGGTTCGCGATTGAATTAAATATGTTTTTCAGTCTAGTCAGTCTGGTGAGATTTATAGAGGATGTGTTTTTTTAAGGTTGACTTTACAAGCTACTGTAGTTTAGCATTGTTTTTGCTTCTTCTAAAAATAACAGTATTGGATAATGTGACCTTTCCAGAAAGCTTTTAATGCCTCACAGGCTACACCTTCTGATGGTGCTGTCGGTAGATTGGTTTCTATGTAAAAGGTCATTTGTGATCTAAGGGATTCTTCAAAAGTCTTATCAAATAAGAGGCTGGAGTTCAATCTCCATCTGGTCTATCTGTCTGGACTGTGATCTGATGGAATTATATTAACAATGTCGCTGGACACTACAGAGGATAATAATGGATGGGAAACCAGAAGGAAGACTATCCTAGAGACTGAGCTGTGGGGTGAGGTGAAGAATGTGTAATCCCTTGATCATGGATTTTGTAGCCGCCAGACATCAACCAAACCAAGCGATCTGGACATGCCCATGAGTACGGCACGGGCTTTAGATGTGCAAGCTGACAGAGATCCACAATCTAATACTGGGTCCATTACATCATTACAATCTCCACCCATGACAGAGAAGTCTGAAAAAGGCAGGGTCGTCTATATTTGCAGGAATAATACCGTTGCTCTGGATCTCACAAATCAGTCAATCAGGATTCCTCAGCCTCATCTGCACTGTATTTCACCAATTGAAACAGTAAACTGGATGTTAATCCGTGTGGCTACCCCTCTGATATTGCTACTTCCACAGGATGCCCCCATGAAGCCCACCCAGTCAATGCACAGCTGCTGTGCTTCGTGAGCCAGTAGGTGGGTGTCCTGGATAAATATCACATCACATTTCTTGGATTTAATACAAGTTATTATCATTATGGAGGCCTATGATGTTGCAGCTAATAAGCTTCAGCCTGTTATAGATTGTCTGTGAGTTCCATAAGATCTTAGTGGGCATCACCAAATACTAAAAAGCAATAAATAAGAGGAAATCCAAATAAACAAAGAAAGGAAACTACAAGAATCCATCAGATAAGACCAATGCTTATTCTAAACTCGAGATGATCTGTGAATCACACTGGGACTTTGACGGTTCGGCCAGAACGTGAGAGCACAAATTTGCTCTTTGTAGGAAGCAATTTCACAGCGGCAATTCTTGAGACTTGGGATCTTACAGACACTCACGTGTTTCTTCTCAGAGAGTGCCCATAGATGCACTGTATGAATGTGTGTGTGGGTGAAAGTAAAACGGTAGTACTTTGGGTAATTATCAAGAGTACTATATAAATACAGACGATTTTACCGCTGATGTGACTTTGCAGACGAAGCGGAACCAAGGAGTTGCTGCAGCAACTGGACATATATACTGGTGGTGGTGAAAATGATGGGATGCAGGTGTGTCCACTTTTGGCTGACTCCAGAGAGAGAGAGAGAGCGGTTGAGAGAAAGCCCTTAAAAATAGAAGACAGAGTGAGGGGGACACAAGGACAAAAGACAACCATCATGGTAAACCATTAGAACCACCGCTTCTGATCTGGAGGGTGGAAAACTCACGTGATTGAAGAGACCGAAAAATAAAATGGAGGAACACAGACAACATGCCGGACATGCACTTTCTACTTTCCATGTTGCAGATAGTAAACAATCAGTCATGTTGTATACTTCTTCACACTGACAGAAGCACATCAGTTATTGATTGCAGCTATTACCAAATCTCAAATGGGTTATTTTCGTCGTCAAGACGGTGTAAACAGACTGCAGAAGGGCCCGAAGAGTAGCTGCCTTTGTTTTCCAAGGCACCGGCACCGCAGCTGCAGCCCCAGGGTGCCGCCCAGCACCTGTTGGTTGATGGATTAGCACCTATAAACAACAATCTGCTTAAAATAACCAGATTGGGATGTAACTCACACAATGGTTTCAAAACTGCTGTTTCATGATACCCATATATCATTTCAATGTCAGATTATCCTCATTTGTTTTCTTTTAAACATTTAAAAGCAGCAATGCGACGCGCCACAAGGAGACAGTGCATAGTTCTTTCGAGCAAACATACCCGTGGAAGTGAGGGCATGCAAAATAACCAACCTGAGAGCCCAGTATCGCAGTTCTACCTACTCATCACACATTCATCCACAGCCCAGCAACTTGCAAACGAATGTTCTCTAATGATAGCGTGGATTGTGGGGCAACATAAAAAAACAAAATGCTGGCACAGTTTTTAAGAAGCACTTGACGCCGTTGCCAAGACGTTACTTGAAGGTAAACAAAAAAAAACGTTGTGTGAAAAGAAATCCAGCAAATCCCAAAGTCAGCTTCATCAGCCACCAGAAAATCTGACTGGCACAGCTTGATGCAGTCATTTAGAGTGCAGCATGCATATCCTTAGCCATTAATGAATCTACAGATGTAACTGTGGACAAAATCGCTAGAGAAGAAAGAGCAAAGAGAGGACCTGTTGAGTGTGACACCACTTGAGACACAAACAATAGGAGAGGACGTACACGAGGCAATAAAGGAGAAGCTGAGAAAGAGGAAGACAGATCTGAAACAGCTGCTCCCAGTCACCACTGCCCCGGAAGGAAGAGAGAGGAGGGCGGTACCACGGATGAACGAGGATATCCCTGATATCATATCCTACCACTGTACATTATTATCCATCAGACTGTTCCGTGTGTCATTCTGTTACTTTGCTGAAGTAATTAACACAATAATGAAACTCATCAACTTCCTTTGGGCGTCTTCATCACATCAGCATCGCCCGCTGAGACCTATCAAAGGCCAACGATGTAAGATGGCTCAGCAAAAAATGTTGCAGAGGAGGCGATGCCCCGTTTCTACACGAGCACATACAAATATAAAATTCAGCAGGTTATTAAAAGAAATCATTATTATTATGCAATGTTCTACGTGTGAGTGATTATAAAAGAGCAGAGGAGCAGTCAATTGTTGACCGGCTCCAAATAATGCGCCTCAATGCATAAAGGTCTTTAGTATTTATATTGCTTTTTTAACTTTTTCCAATTAATACAAACGTCCACTATCCACAAATGAAGCAAATACATTCCAGTTATCTTACTGCAGTACGTTTTCACAATTAGGAAGAAAAAGAACCAAATCTAATCTCCAAGTACATTTTGTACAAGCACTCGCTTATATTGTTTTCACGGCTAAATAAAAAGATACTGGTGCCTGTTTGACAAGCCTTATATCATTCAGCCAAATAATGATGACAGTGTTTCTAGGACAGTAGGCCTAGACAGAAGTGACACCCAGGGTTGATGGAGTTTTTCAACTGCAACACAGACCCGGGTACTCCTTAGTAATACTTTTAGGGCCGTAGTGGGGAAGCAGTTACCCCCTAATGAAGGATCTTAGAGAGGGTTTTGTGGCTGATTGTGTCTTTCCTTCCCTAGCCGAGCATGGAGTAATGTCTCTGATCCATTGCCCCTCAGTCCCTTGTGTCTGCTGGACATCTGGCAACTCGCGATTCATTGGTTTGATGTGAAACATTAAACTCACATAGTGTCTTCCAGCCTCCAGGGCATGTTTGATCCTCTCGCTCTGACCAGGAAACACTGGTGGACAGCTAACTCTCCATCGTTCTCTCGCATTCTGAGTAGGTGTGTGTGTGTGTGTGTGTGTGTGTGTTTATGATGTGAGAGTTACTGGTCCGTCACATTGTGCATTACCTGCAGAAACATAAACCATACAATCATCTCACTCTTTGTGTGCAAGGAGTGTGCATTTTAAATGTTTTGGCAGAAAATTGGGCTTTCTTATATTCATAGTAATAAATATATCAATGTAAAGCCAACCTGGCTTAAACCAGCAAGGGATCTCCTCAATACACTTGGATTTGCAGGTGCACGTGTGTGTGTAAACTCCAGACACAGGAGAAAAGCCACACCTCACTAAATGGTGGGGACATTTTATGTAAATATACATGCAGGTATACATAAGGTTTATGTTTATATGTTGTACGATAAGTTAGTATAGTGATTCTTGGTTGGTGATACTTCCCGGTCAGCTCGCTTCCATTGGCAATTGCTCAGTATTCCCTCTGAGCCAATCATCAAACATGTTTGTGTTTACAATCAAGATCAGTGAGGCTCTGACACAACTTGCAGCATTTAGGTTATTTTGTAAGAACTGAAAACATGAAATACAGTAACTTGGAAAATACCACACAAGTGTATCTTGTCTATCAGTCACAGAGCCACACTCTCTCCTGTCAGACTATTGAAGCTTAATAATACTCCTCTCTGACAGGAGGCTTTTTACACAGTATTTGTTGAGCTCATCATCTGTGGCAGCTTTAATTTTGGGCTGTATGACAAGATTTCCTGTGAGTCTGTGTAACACTGGGTGGTCTTCTTCTCAAGTGTACGAGGATAAACACTTATTTTCAAACCTACTCTCCAGAACTATTACCTCATATCTGGGCCAATGTTATACTGTTGTGTATGTTGCTTAGAGTCATGAGTATGCAAACATCCAGCCTGCCAGCCTCCCACCTACCTCCCCTGAGACAACCAGGAATCCGTATTTTGGGACTCGTCTGGCTTTTTGAGGACCCTGCAGCCTCTGTCAAGGTTCCGGCTCTTGTGTCAGACGACAGCAGATCTCCAGCCTTCATCCCCTGGGCCATCCGCCTGAGCCCCTGTGCTTTGTCCCTGTGTATATACAGTAAGTCTCTGTGCTTCCCTCTGTCTTTATCAGTTTGTCGTCTTTTCCTGGTTCATCGCATTTCCTGGTCACATCATGTCGTCATCCTGCCACCGTGCTCCTCTTGTTCCGACGCATTCTGCATTTGGATCCACCTGCACATGAAATCTGGAACAATATTTGCCAAAACAAAGAAACCAGACAAAATGGAACATAGTTGGAAGTTCCAAGCACCAGCTAGACCTGGGAGTTTGCTGATCCCTGGAGTAGGGGCATTCAATCATTCCTCCTCAAATATTTCTTTGGATCTGCTTTGAACAGGTACATGACTCCATGTCCATGATGGAAGCTACAAAATATAGATAACCATCAAACACTATCTTTTAACGGTATCTGGATTCCTTTTGTACCCACACTGCTAATGGCATTATAATTAACTTGCTACTTAACATAAATAAATAAAGATTAGGATTAAGATTAAGATACATTTATTTGTCCCAAACACATGCACAGACATGCACAGGCACACTCATGCAGGTAGGGAAATTTAACCTCTGCTCTTAACCCATCTGGTGAAGGACATGCAGAGCAAGTGGAGATGCATAAACAACATCTCAACGTGTTTGAAATGTTAATTAAAAAAAATATTTTAAAACGTTTGGCCTCTTATGTATGTATCTTGTAGTATGGGAATAAAAAACACACATGTGACATGTTAAGCACCTTAAACTTAAACTGACCTCCGGTTGTCTGCCAACACACAGACACTAACTTGCACGCACACACAGATAATCATACTCACGCTTTCTGTTAAACTGCCTAGTTTATCACTGTTTAGACATTATTTATTCAATTATATACTAGGGCATTAACTAGGACATGTAATAAAACATGACAATAATCTAGTCAGGAGGTTACAAATGCATGGACTAATATCGCAGCATCTTTTTTAGATAACTTATGTTTCTGTCAATTTTAAGATATTGCACTAGTGGGAGAAGGCTGTTCTAGAGACTTGTTTTATGTGTCGGTTAAATTACATGTCCGGGTCAAATATAACTCTCCAGTAACAATAGAGCTGGGGGCCAAGCTTATATCATCCAAGGTGACTGTCTGGTCAGACAATGTTTCTCTAAGATCTGGCACATTACGCAAGCTTATTCTCCATTGCTTAAAAAGCTGTTATTATTATCATGAATGATATTGTGTATCACATTATAAAACTTGAATGACATTAACCTGGGTTTCATGCATCACTCAGTATTGAGGGCGTATGTGTATGTATTCTCAGCTGCCTGTAACACAATCTAAAAGTTTGCTGCAGTTTAATGGGTCGGTTTCATGAAAACAATATTTTTGGATTTAGAAAGGCATGCATATTTCATATGCACCAGCGGAGTATCAATCTCTGCCACATGGCATCAACAAAGGGGATATTGATTCAGTTTATTTTCTCATCTCAGAAGCGTACCACGGGGCTCCATGTCTGTCGCTGCTGCTGCTGCCTCACACTGTCATCTCTCCGCTGAATAAAAAAAGAGGAGCCATGAATAATTCTATAGATTTTCTCCCCTCTTGATTTTATTTGTGGGTGATTCAGAGCTGTGGCTTTACATTCCACCCTACTGTACACAGAGACACACCTGTAGGCATCACCTGCATTCCAGCCTGTGCCGACAGACACAGCAGGTTGTTGCTCACCGCTTCTCATCACTGTCGGGAGCGACATGAGCTCCATGTAAAGTTGTGTTAACACAGTGTTGAGACACAGCCATGGAGGAGCTGCCAGCGAAGTGCCAAGCATGAGATGGAACAACAAACAACAAAGGCGCTGTCAGAGTCCCCCACAGGGCTCCAATTCCATTCAGAGCCCAATAACAGTAATTTCTCCAGGCTGTACCGGCGTTTTTTCTTATGTGGTTCGGCCAAAGATTGTACGTATATTAACATTTTCTGACAATATGGGTGCATGGCGATAAAAAAAAAAAAAAAAAAAAAAAAATGGAATAATCTTGTCTCTTTTTCACCTTTTCTCTGCTAAGCTCTCCCACCAACGACTGGGAGCTGCCTTCAGCAGAGCAGCCGGAGGTAAATCAAAGCTTAAAATACATATGCCTTCTCATAAGCCAATAGGAGAAGTGCCAAAAACTGCTGTTTACAGACCCGAGACTGGCCCCAAAACCAAGTCCATACCACCAGCATGTTAAAATGCCAAACTTTACAGCAAAAATGAATGATTGCTGACAAGTTTCCTCTGACAAGTATTTGTGACCCAGATTCCTTGAACTCACCCTTTTAACAAATCAGAGAGGGCTAAAGTCTGGGGCAGTAGCTCGCAGCTGTCAATCAACATGTAAACCTGTTTCCAGTCTACTGCTACTCTCTGTGTACTCATATTGTATAAGTATAAATATAAATAAATACATGTGTGTAAATGGGACTAACCCTTACCCTATGAATAAGGAGTTTCAAGAGGTTCTTGCTAAAACTGACAATAAATATTGTTAAAATATTTTTGCATTTGATCTGTCAGTCAGTTGTTGATCAAATACAGATGTTTATACATATATATTTCTCTGAATCATAATGCTGCTTAGACTTTATGATGTTCCAGGCAATTGCATGCGGGTATTTTCTCTCTCTAGACCACTGTGAATTTGAATTGATTACCCCTTACTTAATCTGTCATGGAGAAAAAATATTAATTAAAACACACACACACACACACACACACACACACACACAGGAACAGAACATGACATTAAGACAAATTACACCTTCATTGATTTCCAGATCAATAAAGCCAAATTCAGCAACAGTGTCACATTTTAACTAATTCAGCGGTTCAAATTAAAAGTGTATCCACATATATATCCCGGTTCCAAAACAAAACTGCATCAAACTGTTTCCAAAAGGCTCCTTTTGATCACATTGTCTGTTGTTTGTAAGTGTATTGTATCATTGAACTGTGCTGATTGTGCTGGTTGTGTTTTTTTTCCCTTTGCCCCAAAAATGTACATTCACCTCATTGACATATTGTTGCCAATATGATAACAATGACATGAGTATATACAGTATATCGCATCAAGCATCTGCAATGCTTTTGGTATAGGTTAACTTATAATTCATATTAGTAAATAAATACAAGCAACAATACTATTATTAATTATTATAATCATAATTATCTTTATTGTGTGGGAGGGGTTTTTCCACACATAATGATAATTATAGATCTAAAGTTAAATGTTAAAACAATATTTTGTTGATTTAAATGAGTGTTTACTAGTACCATCAAATAAAACCACAAACATTGAAACATGATTATAAAATACCATAATAGGTCATTCATGGTCATACATTTGTAAAACAGAACCAAACCCTGTAGATATTCATGCAACTAGGATGAATCCTGTCGCATTTAAGTGTTCAGAAAAGATTAAACTGAGATATTAACACAACCTTTCACTCCATCGCTCGTGTTGTTCACATAACACATCACTGACTATATCTACTTTTGTTCTGTGATATGTGTATGATAAAGTGTCTGCGTGTGTGTGTGTGTTTGGTAGTGTTTTTGTGTGCGATTGTCTCCCAAATTTGGGGAAGTGCACAACACTGTTTGTTAATTCGGTCTTCATTTGTTAATTACCCTGTTATTTCTGATAACTTGACACAAAGCTGGATTGTGAGTGGCCAGTCCAATGTGTGTTATTCCTCCCTTGTGTTTCTGGGTGTCACCCTGGTGTGAGTAATGATCCCAGCGACAGACACATTTTTTGTGAAACACACTAGTGAGCCACAGCAAGGCGAGTGTGTCATCAGATTGTCTCGGCTGTCATTCCCAGCTGAAGGTCAGACCTCATGCTGAATTATGATAAGACTCTGACTTTATGCAGCAATACAGTTTAGCTCGGATTATTGATGACATTAATAATCGGCGATCTTGTAAAATGCTGCCAGTTCCTTAATGTGTGCTATATGTCAATTAGTATCTTGAGTGATGCTGGGTTTAAAACCAATGACACCAGTGAGGATGATATTAAATGCATATTTACCACAAATAGTAAAAAACATGTGACAGCTTTTGCCTTTATGCCTTTGCCATCCATTTTTCAAACAGGAAGTCTCAATTTACCATCATCACAATAATGACAGACTGCTGCTGGTGTGTGAGTGTGTGTGTGTGTATGTGTGTGTAAAATCCTTGCTGATAACAAGGTAAAATGAACTTGAGCATAATCAAGCCACATTACAAGGCGATCGCACTCCTGCTCAGACTTAGCTCTGATGATAGAGGAGGAATAATCAGCCCGATGAGATAAAAGTAGTGATCTATCACCGGGCCCCAGGGTTTCCAGGCCGCAGGGGTACGGAGGCCCCTTAAACTCCAAGAGGACGATCCATCATTTAACATACTATAAGAAGGCAAGGGATTTTAACATGAAAGATAATGCAGGTGCGGTGTTATCTGGCGCTCTTAGAGACCTCTGTTAGCGCTGATGGGGAATCCTCTCTTATCTCCAGCCGAGAGGAAACTGACCTTGTGACACTGTGTAAGAGCAGCCGAAAGAAAAGGCTCAACATCCACAGTGAGAAAAAGTTACATATGCTGTTTAACTAAAGAAAAAGATTGTAGGCCAAGGTAAGTGTATTATTTCTGTATGAACCAATGAATTAAGAATGAACATTCTCTGTTAGGTTCTCACTTGTTCATCATACAACATCATTATGAACAGACTGAAGTGACATTTTGTCTCACTGCTTTCATTAAGCTTACAATTATGGAGGGTTTCCTGGGCCAAAACTATATATAGAGTATTATACATAAATAATTATACAAAAACATAAACAAAAGGATACAAAAATAAATACCTAATTATATAATCAAATGCCTAAATAAATTACAAAATGTGTATTTATACAATTAAAAAAAATTTACATTATTTTATATATTTTTATTTATACATTTATTAATATATTTCAAGTTTCATCAATTTGTTTTATCAATTTCTTTATATATACTTTTATTTATCGCTTCACACTTAATGTTAGGGAACTTTTTATAACCCCTGTACGTATATTAATGACCCAAAACTGCAGGATTATTAAATTCAGAGCAGCTGTGATCTTCCCAAATCTATAAAATTTAACAAATATATTTTTATACTTGTGTTTGTACTGGGAGGGTTTGGTTCCGTCGGGTCGATCCGTGTGATACTGGACTCAGGTCAGCACAAAGATTCCAGATCTACCGAATCTATATCAGCCGATCAGTCATCGCTGAACCCTCGTTTCCTCCTGATTACTTCACACATCAGTGTGTCCTATCCTTACCTCCACTCTGGGATATTATTTGGAAATAGAAGTTTGAAAGTGAAGAGCATTTCTTTGGTTTTTGTGAGTGATCTCCAGTGAGCTCTTAGAGCCTGATGGCACAGTCACGTTCACTGCAACAATGTCACACACTCATCCTTAATGATACACACACAGTAGTAGAAGAAACTATCAAATGCTATTAATGACTTGACTCTGCAACTCTGCTGTTTAATGACATCTGAACGTAATATGGTAGAGTTTGTTTTGTATCTTATATTTCAATTGAAGGTTCATAGGGAACAGACATGTCGCGCGAGCACCACTAAAGCTGTTGGTTTTAAAGGTAATGATGAAGTAGATCAATAGTCTGCTTCAGTTCACCACCTCACATATGCACGGCCACTTTCCCATCTCCGAAAATGTTTGTGCTCATCGGTCAGAGTTTGCGTTCAAGTGCGCACATTTTTTCGTCTAGGTTGTTTTTCATAAATCCCAACGTTTGGGCGAGGACTGGCATATGCAAATTTCAGACCCCATTTTGTGCGCACAGCCCCAGGACAGTCTAAATCAGAAAATGTACACATTAGACCTTAGATATTGTGTCACTCAAGACACAAGACGACAATGTGTTGTGCCAATGGGACACAATCTATTGCCATTTCTGTATTAAAGTATGCGGATTACATTCACTCGCACCTCGTCAAAGTGAAGAAGTTTGAATCGAATGATGTTCCTCTCAGATGGAACTCTGTTAAGCTGCTTCAGTGGAACGCAAGATGCAGCAGAGTGTTGAAATCAGGACACGGTTGATATTGTGGAATCATTGTTTGATCTGCACTGATCTGCTCCTGTAGTGGACGTAGGCCGGTAGTGTTGTTATCTCCCACTGCATCGCAATGGTTTGTTTTAAAGTCAAAACTTTGCTATTACACATATATTTCACAGCACTATAAAGTGACTATTTGTTTTGTTCACTGAGTGACATAGACCTAACACTGTACAGTAGGGCCTCATTGTATTGTTCTGTGATGCAGAATGATGTACATAGGAACAGTTTAGTACACAAAGCTAATGTGTTTGTGTTAGGGTTCCTACCATGTAGAGACTCAGGACAACACAGGGACCCACTTTATCTGAAATATGTCTCTGTCTATTGCCCGATCCCCTGTGACAATTGACGAGGACACCGGGGTCTCCCACACACAGCCACGGACAAAGGTGTTGCTTTTCAGCATACTTTTAATTAACTCCGAAATAAACTCACAACAGTCAACCCAGATACTCCAGCAGCCTCTGCTGAATGTCTAGCTTTCAGCTCTCCCCATGCGGGTCTCTCCCTCTGGCAGCTCAGCTGCTGCCTTTTGAAAGCCAGGGAGAGTTGATTGGCCAACTAGTCTCAACTGTGCCAATCCCCTCTCCCTGGTTCACCTAGAGTAGCTCACTGAGCCACCTCCACATCCCTTTCTTGTTCCACATGTCTACTTTGTTCTTTGCTCTCACTACATGTGGCAAGTTCTTCTTATCGAAGATCTTTTTTGCAGTGTTAAAGCTCAAAATGATTATTTCAGGTGTCTCTGTGTGTGTGTGTGTGTGTGGGTGTGGTGTTGACAATTACCAGGTATGTTAGTACATTTGGTGCCTCAGTTTAAGTTATGATCACAATAAGTGTTGATGCTTTCGTCTAAGCATTCATTTTCAGTGTGTAAGCATTTTCACATGCTGCATCCTTGTTCAGGGTTTAGACAACAACAACACTTTGGATAAAGTCAGTAAATTATGATAGTTTTACTTAAATTTAAATAAACAGGTTGTGTCTGAAGTCACTATGAACCTTCTGTATTAAATCCGACCAGGATTTTTCACAAACCTTAACAAAGTACTGTGAGAACAGAACCCAATAATGTTGGATTCAATACAAGTGGATTGTAGTATTGCAAGATCTAACATCTGTATCAATATATATATATATGCGACTGGCCAAATACATAGAACCTTTCCTCATTGCACCTAATTACACATACTAAAATAATTGTTCCTTAAAAAACATTTGCAAATATACAAATTGTCTATATGTTAACAAAACTGTTTGTAGAAAAGGTGATAGCCTTTTATACGAACCTACTTGTGAACCTGAACTTTTAAGTACAGGCTAATGTGTGAATCTCAATCTCATGTCTCATAATTTAGAGAGCAATGGAAATGTTATTTGCTGCCTGATCTTCCTGGGAATGGGTATGTAAATAATATTACACGGACATGCTTGAGGAGCTACTTCCCAAGTGCTATTCAGTTCCCCCCCCCCCATCTCTGTCCGATCAATGCTATCAAAAATGTTGCCAGTTCTGTTTATTCTGCAGACGGACCGACTTTTCCAGAAGTCTAGCACGGAAGAAACACTCCCCGTCTCTCTTTCCATTCCATTCGCCTCTCAAGGACAGAACAGAGAGGAGTAGATACCGCACCGCAACCCGATCTATATTCTGGACAGGCAGTGCACTATATAAAGAAAGTGATGGGCCTTTGTAAGTCTACCTGCCTCACTTTCCACCAAAACTTCCTGAAGCCTTTCTTCACAAGCGAGTGTCCGATAAGGTTGGCTGCCGGGAGAGGCGGAGAAGTCCGTGTACCAACACTGCTGTCTCCTCCGAATGTCTCCTCGGCCATTCAAAGGCTGCACTCACTGCTCCTGTCCCTCTACTTCTCTATCTACCCAATTGGTATTGCAATACATTTCCTTGAAGTAAACTTGTTTGATATTATCATGTTGAGAAATGTAACCCAGATTTGAATGCCACATTTATAGCACACTGTGCCGTAAAAGAGAAGCAAGTTTCCGAGGAGAGAGTCTTATTAAGTTAAACTTCGGTCTACATTACGATGAGTTGCACTTAGGAAGAGGAGTGTGGGAAGAAAGATCTTAACAAATCTGTGTGATTAGTATAGAAATAATACACGATCATCAAAATAAGTTGTGTTGGCACCTTCACTTTTCCTGGTTAAAGGATTCTATTTTTTTAATATGGGCCATGCCAATAAGATTTTGATTGAGTTATTGAATTGAGGAAAACGTCAAGACTTTACACCTTGAAAGTATCTGCAAAAATAAACCTGCTTGTCTTTATCCTTGCGATGGTTCAAATATTTTGATAACAATAAGAAGTATTAAAGAAAGAAGGCTTTCCTCTCCTCCCTCTGCCATTTTCCTTCCTGTCAATGGCGCTAGTGCAATGCATGATGGTATATATTGCTCGTTGAGTGACCATCGGTTGCACACAGCTTTTCACGATGCTCTGTGGGATGCAATGACTCCACTATATTGGGTATACAAATTTGGATTGCACCAAAAAATGGCAAATTCACTGTATTCCGCACTATTTAGTGATTAGTCAGTGATTTGGGGTACAGCTAAAGTATATAATTTCAATGTAAGTCAGGAAATAATAAACTCATTCCATACAGAAATATAAGTTTCACGGCTGTTTTTGTTTTTTAACATTGTCCATTATGATGTTTACTCTCCCCATTGTAACAGTAAGGGAAACCCATTTGTCTATTTGAATACATTCAACATATTCTAACAACTGAAATGTCAACAACAATAATAATTACCCTAACCCTGATACTCCAAATAGCAGTGCTGATTCAACGTCAGTTCATAAGGCCACAACATAAGCCTCAAGGCCAGTCTCTGCAGTGTGCCACTCTGGTGGCTCTGAAAGCCCAAGTGCCGACCATGTAATCCGGTTAGAGATTGGGATGTGATTCATGATCTTTAGGGGATGTCATGCCTTTCTCTTCCTCTCCAATTTTTCTGTCCTCTGTATGCAACACTGAGATAATCTCAGACTCTAAGACTCCTCACTAATACGCAGTGTGAAATCCAGCCTTGTTCAGTGGGATTCCACCCACTGGGAGGAGAGGCAGCGGGAGCTATGGTGGGAAAAATGCAGTTTACTCTTGGCCTCAGCAAATGCTTCAAGCAATGTTTTCCCATATAACACACAAATGTAATAAATGTTTATGATTAACGTATTTGATAAGATGCTTTATAGGATACTTTGACACTTGTAGATCAATTGCAGTTCTAGACTTTTGACCATCCCTGAGAGTAAGGCCTTTACCATCATGTGTTACTGTTTTACTATTTAATGTAATTTTTGATCTAGGTTTATTGATGAAGAAAACAAATATATATACAAGTTATAATGTCACTTCATGAGTGCTATGCTCAAAATGGCATTTTAAGTTTCAACCACAGTCCAACGTCTATTATAAAGTTGCTTAGATCATCAGAGACAGTGAGAGATTTAAATGGCAGCCATTTTTCAGTATTTCATTAAATGCCATGGCTTTTGATCAAACTAGTTGTAAGCTCTAGTGGTCATTACTCTGTGTAAATTTGTCTCCATCTCTGCACCTATTACAACATTAAGACCAGTGAAGGAATCCACACAGGAAGTTAAGGAATCACTTTGCTCCCACTTTAAGATGTGTTGTTTGCTGTGCTCCTCAACAGGTCTCCCAGGCTGCCGTTTCTGTCTGCTGCTAATGTGCTTTCAGACAGTTAGTCAGTGAATGGCCTCTAATTTCTGCCCATTGGATCCTCAAGTCTTAACAGAATTGTATTACCTGTCCGTCCAGTGTGAAGCCCAAAGCGATTTTCCTCTAATGAAGAACAGTTGAGAAGCAATCTAACCCGGGAGTGGGATAGCACTGTCCCCCTGCGATATCCAATTTGCACCGGATTCATCTCAATGCAGTAGCCCTTGTAGCTCCAGATTAGTGAATATCTGCAATAGCAGGAGCTTAAAGTCCCAGACAATGTTGATTGATTGAGATTAGGTCGGGTACACGTCTGCCGAAAAGAAATCCCACTTATTGGCTGTTTTCTAGCTCGTCCCTCTGCTATCTCTTGACTTTTCAAAGACTGCAGCACAGGAGTGGTTTCAGTGGGAAGAGAACGTTATCTGTAGCTCTCCCTCCGGCACTGACTGACCAAACTCTCCAGTTGTGTTGATGGACTGACCTAAGGTGGGCCGCCGAGGGCCAAGGTTGTCATGTTGATGGAGCAGGTCACATTAGGGAGACGGCAGAGAAAACCAGCATCTTTCATCTCGTGAAGAAGAAGCACTGTTGACTGCTGATGAATGAATCTCCACGAAATTAGTATCACTCACTATACCAATAATACAATTACTGGCTTTTGTTGCGTTGTGCTTCTACTTCTTTTGGCTTCTAAAAAACAAAACACTCCCAAAATGAAATGTAATTTGGTTTAGCCATGCATATCTCATGTACACACAAATGCATCCATCAACCCCAATATTCTGTATATGAGAACTCTTCTGCAGGAGGGACAGTTTCTACTGCAGCATTTTTTCCTTGTCTGTCTAACACCTCGGTTCCCAAACTGGGGTACATGTACCCCAAGGGGTACGCGAAGTGGTTCAGGGGGTACGTGGGGAGAACATTTTATCTGCGTTTTCAAAGTGAAAAAGCCCATTACATTTTCAAACTGAGCTATAAATAATCGCGCAATATTAAATAGTCTGAATAGCCAACTCGCATTGCCAAAAATACCCATATTCAGCAAAATAATTACACTGCCAAAAAAAGTTACAGGTAGGTTAGTGACCGTTAGTCAAAACTAGGGATGGGCATAATTAATCGACAATCGATTAAATGATCCTTAAGAATTTCGTAGATGACATTATTTTGTCATCTACGATTATTATAAGTCCTGAAATCCCTGACAATTTCAAAGTTTCAAGTGTTATAGGCTGTATACGTGCGTCGGGGGGGTACGTAGCTGGAGATTGAATGTCTGAAGGGGTACGAGACTGTAAAAAGTTTGGGAACCACTGGTCTAACACATCCGTGGCAAAGACAACATTTTTGCAGATGCATTGTCACGCGTGTAGTTCATTTTGTATTAGGGGCGGTGTTACATGCAGACATGTCATTTTCAATATCCAGTAAAGGGTGGTTCCAGGCTAAGAATTATTTTGTGTCAGCTTTGGCTGTCGTATTACATTTATATGTACTATCGAGCAACACTTAAATGAACTTCCAGATTATTGAATGGGGTTTTATTGGGACATTCAGGGTGAGAGCAGGGTCAAGAGAACCCAAATGATACCTCCAAGCCAACGTGTACTGACTATAATCAGGGCAAATTAGTAATGTGCAAACAACTTTTTTGTAAACACTTGATATCCAATAAAAAGTAGGGACTATATCCTACTTAGTTCAATTCAATTCAGTTTTATTTATATAGTGCCAAATCATGATCTCAAGGCCGTTTATAAGGTCAAGTTGTTGTGAGCTGTTGTCTGCCACTTCTAAGCAGGCTTATAACTCAGTAACTAATGCTATTTTAGATCTTGATTGGCAGGACTGTGGCCTCCGTCTCACTCAAACTCACCCTGGATCCCGGTCTGCAGCTATGTGCACTCGCTGCAGACATTTGACGAAATGGACAGGACAACCTGAGGTCGTGGAATTATTTTAACCCAGAGAGCAGCATGCATGGGGTGCAGCATGTTAAAAAGAACACATGACTCGAGGAATATCTTTTCTCCAGTGGCGATTTTAGCCTGAAATTTCTGGTAGGGCAATTTTGTATGATGTCATGTCACCGTCACAAAAATAGAGGTAGCTGATTATTATAAGCAGTAGGCCTATATAGACCAGTAAGATATACTATGGGCTGCATTTTGAGTGCCAGCAGGGAGCAGAAATCCTATTTCAAATACATTTTACATGCTTTAGCGCTCAGCGCGACACAAATATGTTGCCTATAATACAGCATTAAAGTAAAATGATTGCAAAAAAGTAAAAAGATTATACAGACACATAGCTTCACATCAACGTCAACATCAATACTCTGAATAAAGAGCTTTAGGAGACGTAATGCTACTTCAAACAGCTGCTCTTAAAATGCAGATGTGACTTTAAATACTCACTTTTCAGTTGATCACAGTAGGAGAGGCGGTGGACTAGTGGCAAAAACTTGGACTATGGGCAGAAAAGGTCTCTGGTTCGTCTCTGGTTCGACTCCACGAAGAAACAACAAAAAAAGACGAACCTGGATTGATCTGTCCAAAAATCCAAGAGGATTCTCCCTACCCTTCATGTCGGGTCAATAACTGTCCAGGCTAGCAGAGCTAAACTAACATGTACAGGTACCTGCTCATCACTACCAACACATAAATGCAATCCTAAACTTGACTTACCACAGAAACGGGAGCGCAGAGATCTTTAGCTTCTCTGTCAGGAGAACAAACCGAAGATCAAACCGTATTATTCATCCGATATGTGAGTGAAACCTCTCCACATCCCCGGTCAGTGTTCACTGATGGGGATAGCCTGTTAGCTCAGGTGAAGCCGAGCAGTTTCGAGTCGCGTTTCGCATTATTCGAGTCGAGTTGCTAGGCAGATTTCGTGGGGCACATCTGAAAGTGCCTCATCTCCGCCCATCTCCCAATGTTAACTTCGGCCTCTGTGGTTCACGCTCATTGGTGTTTCCATGGTAACAGTCTTAAGCTTGCGCCGTTGCCCCCAGAGCAGAGACGGACGGCAAGAGAGAAGCTCATTTCACAGAGCAAGCACACAGACAGAAACACACACTAATCAAATGACTCCAAAACAAGACTATAATGCTTGTGAGTCAAGTTTATTCACACACACATTCACGCTACTTTGCACATAAAATAAAATAAGATATATTGTGCCACAAAGTACAGATGTATTGAGCTTTCTGCACAACATCGCATCTGGATCTGGTGGGGCAGTGCCCCAAGTACCCCTAATGTGGAAACATTAGGGGCCATTGCTTTCCTCCATTTAAATTTTCCACTTTCAAAACTTTTATGAAACTAATGTGGTGCAAGGTGTCCTTTGAAATGGACGTGTGCTTGCATCGCAATGAAAAGTCTCTGTGCCCTGTTTGCATTAATGCTCCTGCTGCAGGAGTGTGGTTATTATTCAGCCTGACTGGGCCAGTGTGTAGCGGTGGATAGGCTGGCTTGTTGTGTACATGGGATACTGATGAACATAGACTTTCTAATGTAATGCATTGCTTTATTTGACAAATAAAAATGTGTGCTATGACATCATTTGTGTGCGTTAAAGAGCTTAATGAGGGCTGGATTCAATCTAATTCATATTCAGGCATACAATACCTAGCCCCCTCTGACACAGCAATCGACTTTCAATGTCTACCTGTTTTGCATGGTGATGCTGCATTGCTGTATCTTGACATTGCAGGCCATTGAAGATCAAATAAGTTCTGGAAAATGGAGCCGGGCAAATGAGGCCCCTCCAATTACCTGTCTAATTAAAAGCCGAAGCAGTAGTGTGAGCCAGCAGAGTCGCTCAGAGGAGGTCCTGAGGGAGTTGTAACTTCGCAGTTGGCCAGATGTGTCTCTCACTTTCATCCTTCTCTCTTTTAGTGGACCAATGCTGAATTTTGGCCCGCAGCATAAATATCAGATCTGAGGCATGGCGCCCAGTGACACAGGAGGGAGGAACACAAACCAAAACACACATGCCTCACAGATCAGTAAACAAAGACAGCATAAAAGCCCAAACTTTGCTTGGTTTTAATTGTGTATCTTTCATGGCTTCAAAAGGGCTGCGACTGGTGGAACTGCTTTGATCCTTCTGTCTGATATTTAGCTCTGTAGGAGGACAGCGCTGTCACTACTTCACGAGCCAACAAGGAGCTCCAGTAGCATAGAATCAAATGGGAACAAACAACTCGGCAGCACTAGCTGAGACGGGAAGAAATATCTTTATTCCACCAACTTGTTTCTCCTCAGGGCCTTTACCGGAGTGATATCCAGAAGGTATAAAAATCATAGTCTTAACACTCTGCAAGCAGGCTCAATCTATTTAAGTTGTGAAATGACAGCCAGACACATTGATAGGCAGCCTGCAATTGAAGCTGTATCTCTGACAAAGATGTTTCACAACAGCACACATCGGATTCCATCAAAGGGAAAGGTACAAAATACCATGACAAAAAGAAGAACAAAATTGCATGGTGATAGAAAACAGCTGAGGGGATTTGATCTGTTATTTAACTAGAGCCTTCCACCTTCAACTGCTGATACTCTGCATTGCACAACATCAATAACGTCTAGAACAGGGGTTGGAAAGAAAGTTTGGCTGTGGGTCAAACTTGTCCTAAGCCTTTAGTTGACCGGAACATAATCAAAGTTTAATTCAAGATATATATTTTTTGAAAATTGTCTCGGAATGTCAGGTTCTGTGTTAAATAGCACTAACGAGGTGGTTAACAAGTTGGTCTGTTGAGTCTGTTTGTGGGATGGGTAGACCCGACCGTCTCAGCTGACGTGAGACGGTCTGATCCACAGAGGCTTTCTGTGATCGTGGTCACCAGCTAGCACTTATATGGTATTGCCTAACAACAGAGCTGCAGTTTGACATGATAAAAAAGTTGTAGCTTTTTAACAGGTGTCACTTGAGCTCTTTGAGTGGAAGCGTAATACTCAAACATTGGATGGGGGGTTCCCAGAACCAGTTTAACAAATCATAATCGATGATGATATAGTCATCTTAGTCAGTGTGTTTATTTTTTTGTTGTTCATGTACAAGGTCAGGAATGATCCTTTGAACAGATGATTTATGATTTAAATAATGATGAGTAGAATAATGTATGAATCATGCAAGAATTAATGATACTTTACTTACCATAAGGTTTCCCTAACTATTTTATAATAGAGGGGGGATTTAGATTAATCCAGATGTTATAGCCTGTCATTATTGTGCAGAAGAGTTCAACGGCTTATTGACTTCCTCCGAACTGTGTGCAGCTCCACGGGGACGTGTCAAACACGGCTGCTGGGTCTACACGAGGCAGAACCACAGATGTTCGGTTGGAAGTTCATCAACACTTAATGACTCCACGTTTAATTAAAAGTGGTGCCCTGAAGTGAAGAATCCTCCTGCCGCCCGAGAGAGACACCTGAGCAGTTACGCTGCTTGTGTTTAGCGTCACTTAAGGTACAATTAATGAGGGCAAGAGGCATTGAGGCAACGGAGCTTGATGTTTACACTGCGATTAACGGGTAAAATCTCACAGCAGCGAAGGGCATGCTGGGATATTTCTTGTTGTTGTAGTTCTTTGTACAATGTACTTTTCTGCAGCTGCTTTAGCACTTTGGCCCGAGGCAAATTTCCCTATGGGACAAGAAAGTAAATATGATATGATTGATTTGAAGGAGCCACATTCGAGAAGAGTGTCATTAACGCAGGCAGTATGTCTTAGATGAAGAAGTCACTTTTCTAAAGGACCAAACGAAAAAACACACAACAGGAAGTGACCCAAAGTCGATTGGAGTGTGTGTTTAGTCAGCCGCTCTGGAGCTGTGAAGTGATCTTGGAATCGAAAATGGCCGTGTCAGAGGCATTCAGCGTTTCTCCGTCCACTCTCCCCCAGACGGCACCCCTGATAGATACATAGAGGGAGCAGGTGTCTGCAAACAAAGAATAGAGTATTAATGAGGCTGTCTTCACAAGCAGTGAGCAGTGTTCGGGTTTATCCTTGTTTCCAGACCTCAGAGACAACAGGCTCTTTCATTTTGGGTTTCTGGACAAAAGCCTCCTTCAGTGTTGTTGCATGGGACTCATCCAGGTGAGTGAATGAATACAATGCTTTGTGTGTGTTTGAGTCAGAGAGGAGGGGTAGGAACAAATAGAAAGGAAAAGAGAGGGGGAGCTGACTGAGGTAATGGGGGGAAGACATTGACTGAAGTACAGAGTGGGTGAGCACAAACTGGCAGACCTGGCTACCCGGAGAGGTTGTGTTCTTACTATGTCCAGGGAAGCAGCAGAGGCCGAGCTGCTCCTCTTAAAGGTTCAGCGTATACTCATCCAAATTGTACAAAGTGTTGTTGTCTTTACTCTAGAATAGGCCATTCATTATTAAGTATATTATATATATTTACATCTAGACGTGTCCTCTCTCCGGAGCCCGCCAACACCTTTTGAGAAACTGCAACTACTGCAAAGACATTACAGATATATATTTTACAAAAATAACTAAATGTCTTTTATCTGCAAGACTGGGCAAGACTACCAGGGAAAGAGGGAAGGCTGCTGTAAACCTGCAGCAAGATACCACCTGTCCCACTTCCGTAATAATTCAGGTTATTGTTCCCTGTTATTGTCTGTTGTTTCTTTTATTGACGTCTATTATAATTCTATAGTTTGTCAGTGCTTTGACAACATTGTAACGTAATAAACATAAATCAAACAAACGACAGACAATAACAGAACAGGGGGATGAGAAAGACAGTTGGGGGGGATGGGAGACAGACAGACGAGGGAGAGAAACATGGGGTGGGGGGTTGGCGTGTGTGTGAATGCTATAATTTAGTGCTTGATTTAAGTTGGACGTGCAGTTCCTCCTAAATGTATTTATATATTCTTTTAAGGGGATGAGTTGGATGACACTGCACGTGTTGGGAATGTGCAAAGCATCACACGCCAGCGCTCCTTCCTGCAGCAGTGAGACTACCAGCTCTGGTCCCAGTAAAATACACATTCAGCACAATTATTATGCACTTTAAGTCTCAACTGTGCAGTATTCACTGTGCTTTATTCATCTGCCCGTGCAATATCAACTGTTAATGTGCAATCCCTGTGCATATTCTTTTACTGCATATATCTATTCCTCTCTCTGACTGTATAGTTTAATTACATTCATATATTTCTATATTTAGTATAATCCTTTACACCTAAGTATTGCATGCAACTTATTACTTGCTGATGTCATTTTAACTCCTGCTGGTGTAATACAGCAAATGTCCCCATTGTGGGACTAAGAAAAGGACTTCTTATCTTATCTTATCGGGCCATTGAAAAAAGAAAGGGATGTATTCTGTGTCTGAACTGTACCAGACCAGAGACTTCCTGTGAGACTTCAACTGTGCAGGAATTAATGTGTCTTTCGTGTGAGTATATTCAGTATATGTTTATTTTACAAAGTGGCACTGCTACCAACTGCATTTGCTGGTTTGAGTGTAGTTCATGTGCGTACATAGTTCATATGACACATTTTTTTCCAATCCTATTCAAAGTAGCAGAATTATTGACTGCCATAACTTACAGTTTGAGAATTAGTGTGTTCCATTAATGTATGACAGTGAAAATTATGTCTGCTTTCATCTCTTGTCAAACAAAGTGTTGCCTTGATCTGCAGTACAGTCTCTTGGTTGTTTAAAACTGCGTGTCAACTCAATTGACCCAAAGGAACTGGAGACCAATTCAAAAAAGGTATGAATATCTCATTGCATCACATGTAAAACGAAACGTACATTTCTCCGACACCATGAAAGCCTCACTTGATGTTCGGTTCTCCGCGTAAGGTTGGATAAACAAGAAGATCTCCTTCTAATTGGATCGTGGTTGGGGCCTGCCTCCCATAAATCTTTGAAATAGAGCCCTGCCAAAGCACAAAGTAATTAAAACAAAAATAAAACATGATGGTCTTCTAAAAGCCATGCCTTTAATGAACAAAAAGACTAATTAATTGCGCTGTGTCAAGGAGCGCACTCACACTGAATTATAGATGAGCTCAGAGGGTGGCAGATCTCACAGAGTAATGGGAGATATATGGCCTGGGGTGTTAAAACAGTCGCAAACACTGAATGCCACCATATAGTACAGGCGTCTCTGTACTGGTGTGGCATATGGAGTCCAGTCTAAATGCTGGAAACAGCTAATTCACAAAACATTTAATTTACATTTAAATCAGCTTATTCATCACACACTCATTCAAGAGGGTTTCTTTAAGCCTGGAGCTAAATCCTTAAGCAACCATTTGTCCGGATTTTCTTTACGCAACCTAAATGTCTGTTTAACAGCGTTAGTCAGATAATAACCAAAATACAGATGGTATATTTCAATAAGCCAAAATGGTAGGATATATCTGATATTCTAATCTTCTCTTTTCAAACCTATTAATACTGATCCTCTTGTGTAGTACTATCATTACTGTGGATACAATTTACAGAAAATATTAATATAACTCAAATAATTAGTTTACAAAAAACATCTTAACAGGGTGATGTAGCATTGTATTATGCTTTTTCTAAATCACTAAATTCTTGAATTTGACTTCATTTCATTCAAACATTGCTATCTTTATCTTATTCGTATTACAATTGAATTTGTAATTGATTCATTTTAAAGATTAATTGAGATGCTAAACTACACAATTAGCAGCTTGCTGACCTGACTGGCAAATGATATGTTCACACCCATGAGCTACAACTTGTTCATGTGGTAGGAACACAAATCAACCAACCACACACACATATGCAGTGACACACCAACGAAACCCATTTTCCAGGAAAATTATTCATTTGAGTGAGTTTTTCACACAACTTTCGATCATCCTGTCGAACCAGCACACTAAACAAGAGCCTTTCATCTCTGAGGTTAGCTAAAACAAGCTCTCTCTCTCTCTCCCACACACATACACACCCACGCTCACATTACAACACAACCTAAAAGACGATCAACTACCAGGCCCAGAGGCTATAAACAACAATCTCATCTATTCGGGTAGCCTGAAGCGGTCGGTGCCGTCACTGGTGCTGAATTTACATGCAAAAACACGTAGAGCCTTGCACATGCAAACAAAGACACAATAAGCAATACAACCACATCCCAAATTGCACACAGTTGCAAGGAACCTTTAGTTCAATTCAACAGGTGACCCACAACGAAAAATGGAGAGTACATTTAACTCCTATTTGAAGTGGAAGGCCATTCTCCTATCTGTCATTTTGGCAAAGCTAGGTTGTCCAGTCTGTCCTGTCCAGACGTATTCGGTGATTATGTTTTTATCCTCTTTAGAAAGGAGAAGGTGCGCTCTGCTGATGTGCTGGTAGCTGGTATAGTGAGCATAAGCTGGAGCAGTTTGTAGACCTCAGAGAGTGTAGGCCTGTAGGTCATCCTCAATAAGAAGCTGTACCAGGTCTCCTTCGGTGTGATCCAGTACCCGAAGAAAGCTCTGATGCTCCATATCTGCAAATGTTTGTGTCATGTGCAGTAGTATTCAATCTAGAAATAAAGACTCCGGATAGATAGAACAGGTTCCTTGTCTCCTTCTTGGTGCCTGTTAACCTCCAGGTCCTCCCAGCCTCAAAGACGACATTTATTTGGGAAAAAGGTTCTCCCCGAAATGAGGGAAGCGAGACGGGCTACGCACTAGGCTAAAGGCTAACCCATACAGATCAGGGCACTTCTGAGCCTGTTCCTCCCCAGCTCCAAGTCTCTTCACCAGGATAACCATTCTGTAGAGAGTAGCTCTTTGTAAGGACCTCCATGTCTCTCCCAGTTACGCCCCAAAACTACCTGCTGATAAGCAGTCATTTATGTGTTGTGACTCAGAGACAAGAGTGGGAAATTAGTTCTAGTTTTTGAACGTTGATAGGTCAACAGTGTTTATGGGGCACATCAAATTCTCCTGAGTGGTGACCACATTTCCATCCATTAGCTCCGCTGATTGTACCACATTCCTCGCTTCCTGCCGCACGTGCTCTGTTGGCTTTGAAATGTAAATATCAAAAGGCCCAAGAAAACAGGTCTTCTCACATTTGACTGTGTGGAAATAGGAATAGACGAGTACAGGGCCAATGAGTGGGCCAGATATGAACACACTTTTGAACTTCCTGTCAAGTGCGGCACTGAAATGCGACACACGTACGGCCATGATACCTATGTGATGGCTTCGCAGCGGGATACTTCTGCTCACTTTATATTAATTGGGACGAGCTCAGAAGCTGTTTCTCAAAGGGGGGGGCTTTGATCAGCTTTTTCTCTCTCTCTCTATAATGCACTATTCGCTTGGAGTCCTCGTCCATACGTGCAGAGGTAATGTGCCCACTGAATAAGATGAAATGACAATCTGTGGTTAATAACTGAACATGTGAGCTCAGTGTGGCATTAAAACAGTGATGGCATAATAGATATATCTGAATGTTTATGTTTCCTAATGCAGACATTTTCTAAGGCGAGTGTGTCAACATCTGCAAAGGCCCAGGGGGTATAATTATATCTTCTGAGCATGTGTCCATGAACCTACCAACCTGTTGTAACAATGGTTTTACTCACTGGAGCCATGTAATGATTATTTCAATCTTTGTCCTCAAATAATACAAAAATTAAGAGAAAGAAAAACAACAGGTTTTTCCGCCAGAAACTCAATTGATTATTTAAACAATTACAAATATACAATGTTGTTTTATTTTTCTCAGCTGAAGTCCTTGACTCTTAAAGATGGATTGACATGTGTCCTCCTCAAAAGTGAAGCCAGATGTTCAATAATCCCACCTCCTCCATGTTAGCAGATGGAACATTGACCAAACTAAAAAAGGTACACAAATATATTTGTGAAATGTGGTTTTTTTCGAAGTTGCTTTCAAAATTTTTATTTGATGCTATAAAAACGGGTAAAAATGACAAATATCTCCCGGTGTAAAAGTGATGTCATACACATAGAACACACTGACCGATGTGTCATTAGTGTTTGTGGTGATAGGAGCCAACACCAGTGTCTATGTGATCTCCACAGCTGAATGTATACGCTGCTTCTTGCCTCCGCCTGTTGCACCCAGCTGCACCACCCCTCGCCTGGATAATGCCAAGGATTTGTTGCTTTTGTGAATGCGTCCGTGCAGAGAAACTCCTGCTGCGTTGAGCTTGTGTGAAAAGCAAAACGCGCTCCAGACCCAATTCTCCAGACATATCCCTGATCCGATGCTGATGAGCTTTGGGGAACCACAAGTGGTGGGAGGAGTTCACACAATCATTTGAAATGTAGTTTGTCACAATTTCTTAGAATGACAAGTAAACACATGCAAGCTTTGAGATTGGCTGACCAGGCTCAGAAGAGGTCAAACATTTTCATTCCTTGATTTAGTTTGATTGTGTTTTGCCTTTACTACAATAACCTTGTATATCAAGGTGTGGCCAAGCTCCTCCGAGGAATATCCGGAGATTTTCGGGCTTGCAAGGCAGGTCTGAAATCAGTTACACTGTCTGAAGTACTAACTCCATTCATGTGATCAGTTTTACTGTAGAGTCTGTGAACATGGCCATGTAAATCGGCTCTTTTTCCAAAAGCCTATAAACCCGATTGTGTTTTCAATGATGAGGATCAGTGGAATTTGTACAATAGAAAAGATGAACCAAAATCCACTGCCATTGTTGTGCCGGGAACAAAACACTGCCTCCAATGCTTAATGTCCCTTCCCTTCCAATGGTCCTTGTCTGCATGTTACTGCATTTTCATATAATAGCTAAGCAGAGGTAAGATCGTTCACAGAATATTGCTCCATTGTTTTCTAACTGGAACCATTTTGAATGCACGGCTCCTCTTTTGAGCTCCACTAGCTTTGGTCTTTATCAGGTTTCTCACAACAGCACACTCACCCAGGTTCACTGGATGGAAACAGAGATGAATCCCAAGACAGGTTCAATGAAAAGCAACCACCATGGGGGATAATGTTGTGTGTGAAGTCCATTACGAGGGGGTTGAAGAGCTGAGCAAGACAGGAGAGAAATTTCAGCCTCGTGCCTTATTTTACTTCGCGGCACTCTCCTATTAATGTCTTAGTTCAGCATATGCAGAGCTTACAGATATGAATCCCATTCCCTCTGATGGTTACTTGATCCTGGCAAACCGAAATGATTCCTGTGCCTTAACAAGATAATTGAGCATTTCTGCCACTCATGAGAACCAACACTGTTTCTTTTTGGTAAGCGCCACAGCTGGGGGTAAAGGAGAAAGCTCTTTGCTCGGCTGCAATATGGGATAAGAGATGGAATATCCCCCAAATGAGGTCCTCAACCCCTGCATCTTGAATTATGCAGTAATCTTTTCTGCTGCCTGCTTGATGGCAGTGCTTGAATGAGAGAATAGAGGGCAGAGGAAGAGTGAAAGAGATAAGAAATGACAGACAAGGCCTGTTTCGATTGGGGGTGGAAAGGTCGTGATGCATTCAGAATCATCTTTACTTCAACACAATTGCTGTGACCCCGATAAAGAGTCAAAAGGAAAGGTTTGCGGTGGCGTTGAAAGACTCAAGAAGAACAATTGTGCAATAAATTAGGTTTATTTTCCCTTCAAGAGAAACAAATTCCTTTACAGTCTCACAATCCATGGTAGCCCATGCAGAACTGTGTAATCCTGTTCGACTTGAAACGGCACACCATGCCATTATTTCAAGAAGCAGGTTTTATATTTTAGGTTAAGGGTGGTTTGCATGCACCCTCCATGCTGGATTACTAATTGATCTTGTTTTACATTGCAAATGAGCCATTCATATTGGTGTTGGCTCTGGTTCAAAAGGAGGGTTCAGTGGTCTTATCCAGCCGCTGCAGGAATTGATTAGCATTGCACAGAGAGTGAGTCTTGGCAGCATCCAGCATAACCATGCAAATGTGAGTGAATGGCTAATGTATCGTAGGGGGGGATGTTTGTTTGTCTCATGCTGGGGACTTCTGAGGGGAATGCATTTGCAGGACAGCAAACAGTGCCGGCCCTCATCTCTTCTATTGTGGGAAGAAGGAATTGACCTCTCGAGCGGTGTGAAGCGGCGCACTTAGAAAGTGCATGGCGTTTCAGGGCCTGAAGCCGATGGTTTGTGTTGCAAATCATTCGCCAAGTGAGCCAGTCATATACGGCATCAGTGAGAAAGGAAAAAGACAGAGGGTGCTTTTCATTTGTGTCTTTCGCTGCGTCATTATGACAATAGCCCAGGCCTCCAGGCACCCATTGCAGATGCAGCTTGTTGTTTCGGTGAAACGAGATGTGCTGTGCGGTCATGCCGGGCTGTGTCTGTATCAGTTGTGGACAGCCAGCAGGTCCTCCAACGCAAGGGATCCGACATTTTGTGTGATGCAGAAATAACAACCTGCATGCTGATGCGGCACGAGAGATATTAAGTATTTCAATTAAATTTCTTCAAACACAAGCCCAGAAATATTTTATGCATTTCTTGTTCACATGTGAAGAACTAAACCAAAATACTGGTGTTGATTAGGGATGAGCGAGTACAGCATTATCTGTATCTGTATCTGTATCTGTTAACCATATCAATTATCTGTATCCGTATCCGTACTCGGAGTGGGCGGGGCCTAACCCGGAAGTGGGTGTGATTTAACCCGGAAGTGGGTCGGGTTGTCTTGAAATGGGCGGGGCTTTAACCAGTATGTTATTTTAAGCATGCAATTGATATGGGTTGATCAGAAATTGTTATATTTATTGCTGATTAGAAAACTATTACAGGACAGCATCAGCATCGAGCTTCAGATCAATGATTTTGATCACAATAGCAAACGAACTATTTACAGAACAAGTTTTGTAACAATGAATACAACGCATGCTGTTGCAATTATGAAGTGAAATGTAATAACAAGTGTTTTCATACTCAACATAACTTTCTTTTTTAACTTTGAATTTTTTTTAATTTATTTCCACACCAGGTGTGTGTGTGTGTGTGTGTATGTGTGTGTGTGTGTGTGTGTGTGTGTGTGTGTGTGTGTAAGTGAGTAAGAGAGAGACAGAGAGAGAGAGGGGGAGTGTGTGTGTGTGTGTGTAGCTTAATTTGTAATATTTTTTATACCACTACTACCTAGAACTTGTCAGACACTCAGTGCGTGAAGTAAAATAAAACTGGTTAGAGCCAACTGACGGTTGTTTAAACCGTTAAAGTAAAAAAAAAAAAAACTGTTTAAAAAAAAAAAAATCTCCGACAGGCAGAGATGCAACGCGAGTCGCTTTCTACCAACACCACGTCTGAACGAACCCACGTTTAACAGAACTCTACTGGTTAATAAGTAAGTACAAACTGAAATAAAAACAAACTTCAAGCTGAAGAAACCCTAAACGTTAACGGAAAAGACCCGCGAACCTGAGTGACTGAGAGACAGAGAGCTGTTCTTTGAGTGAGGCCTATTTAACAATTTGGACAATGTTGACCCATACAATCTGAAAGTCTGACTGAAACAAACCAAGTTAGAACTGGGCAATAAGTTAATAATGATAATTGATTAAATTGGAATCTTCTGAAGGATAATTCCCACCTAGCTTCTCTAGAGTTTAAACTCTGATGATTTACAGTGAACTTCACACACCAACAACTGTAACAACCGGAGCCAGAGATATAAGCCAGAGTTAGCCGCTAGCTGTAAGAAAAAATATAAGTTGGGGTGATTCATGAACATATTTTCCAAAATTGGCTACAGGATACTGAGGGAGTTTTTTTTAAGTAATACTTAAAAGTTGAGTCTGTTGGCCCAGGTCAGCTGGCTTGCTTTTTATGCTGTCCAGACACTGTACATTTCACAGTGTGTAGTTTGAATAACTAAGCAGCACATTTCCTTGCACAGTAACTTGACTCTGACCTCTGAATCAGCACCGGTGAACACAGCTTCCAAACCCATTACCATTCCTCCCTGATCCTGTTCTTAAAGAAAGTTCACTGGAGAACTTTGTGTTTGTGGTTTAATCTCCCTCGTCTTGTATTTGCTCCAGTACACATCGCACTCCTCTGCAACTTTTTACCCGCATACACAATGTGGTAAGGGCATTTCACTACAGCTGCGGGTGTGAAATGTCGAAAGTTGATTTAGGTACCTTACGAGCTGTAAAAGCTATAGCCCCAAAATGTCACAGGCAATCCAGCAGTCTAATGTATTCTGATGCATGGCTGCCTAGGGATCTGTCACCACCAACGGTTTCCAGTGTTTAAACATTATACAGGATTTAAAATGAGCCTACAGATGGCTGGATGAACCCTAATATACTGTAATACATGTTCTTACATCCAGCATTGCCGTAAGCAGGGTATTGCTTTCATCCGTGTGTGTGAGAGAGAGAGAGAGAGAGAGAGAGAGAGAGAGAGAGAGAGAGAGAGAGAGAGAGAGAGAGAGAGAGAGAGCTTTGAAAACCTCTGGGCCAACAGGAAGGACCCCAAAATGGGCATTTAAGTCAGGGGTGTAGGCAATGAATGACACCTTCTGAGTAACATTTCCAAGACCTGTCCAGCCGTACAAGGTGCGATTGAGGCCAACAGGAAGGACCCCAAAATGGGCCTAGAATTTGGAACCATAGATGCAAATATGGAAGGAAGTTTTACATTTTACACCTATCCTGAAGTATTTAGGGAAATAGGACACTGAGGGCACTGGCAAATCGCAGACATACATCACATATTTTGTTCATCTCGTTGGGGAGTACTTATGGTCAAATTTAAAAAACCCTTGCCTGACCCATTACCCCAAAAAAAACTTCCAGATTTCAAGTGCATTGACCATAGACTCTATATAAAAATGGACGTAGTCTCCGTGACGTCACCTGTTGGTTTCTGAAGAGTGAAAATGAGGCTCTCAGTGGGCGTTTCACCCAGCGCAATCTTGCCGGTGCTGTACCTGTAAGTCACCCTGAATCTCTACAACAAAATCTATGGATTTATCTATTATCATAATTATACTACATATGCTTAGATGCCTCAAGTCGCTTTTAATATGTAATTGTGTTAATTACTGATATCTGACAACTCTAATGAACAGATTGAAGCAAGTTAACTACCTCGGTCTGACTTTTCCCATCACTTTAGCAAAGAGTCGCATGATAGGTGTTCACTTGATTGTAATACAGTTACTGAGACATGTGTGACTATTTTTTACAACCAAAAATTCCTTTGTCCGAGGTGCTCAGATGTTTAAAATTCAAAACTTGGACACTTGGTGTCCAAATTTTTTTAGGCAACATCTTTATTGGTAGTGAGAAATGTTCAACTTCACCTTCGGTTGACTCCTTGGACATTTTGCTGTCCTCGCTGTCTTATTTCGAACCATCACAAATATAATCGCCAGTGAGCCCACTGAAGGAAACACATCCAAGCAAGACAACATGGAATAGAATGCCGTCCATGATGTAGTCGTCTCACCCTAATGGCAATATGTGATGTTATCAGATGCTTGTTTGGCTATTACAAAGGAACCTTATGCCTTCTGGCTTCCTTTATGCCTCAGTGAGATCACTCAGATCAAACATACTCCGTTTATCAGTACTGTAGTTTGTCTCTGAAGACAACTTAATAGTCCCTTTAGAAGAACACATCAAGAAAGGAGAGAAAAATGGCCTATTAAACTGTTTTCTTTGTCTATCTCTGGCACACAGTCAGCAGCGTATTATACCTTTATCAGAGATAAAAAATACTCCAAGAACCTCTGAGAGCAATATGTGTTTGATTGATGAAAAACCTGCTAAGGTAATTCACAACTGCAGGTGTTCTTTTCTGTCTGGTAACACATCTTCAGCTAACACTGACATACCCCAAATACACTTTTTTTCTGATTTGGAGAGTCTTGCTTGACATGGCAGTTTGAAGGTAATAAGCTCCAACAGTCCTTTGTCACTGTATACCGATAGATGGCTTCCGGATCAAACGGAGCTCAGCATTTCCAGCACGTAGGTGAAAGTCTGACATATCAAATAACTGAAGGGTGTTTGAGAAAATAACAGTCATTCTCCCAGACTACGAACTGAACTCAAGACAGATCCAGAAACATTACAGTGAAAATGCCCAAAAGCAGCTCCAGTGTTTGATTGCTATTGTCTGAGAAGCTTGAATCTCTACACGTTTATAGTGCAGTGGATGAAAATCTAAAACACAGAGGAAAGCACTTGTTTTTGTAGGTAAACTTGACTTTGTCGTCGTTATTATAACCTTTATACTGGCCAACATTGAAACACACAAAAAAAAAGACTTCATGTATCAACCCCAGGAGCCATTAGTCTGAAACCAATACATCATAAAATGATCCTTTGGAACTGTTGGTTAGTCTGACTGTGCTGAAGTGCAGGTAAGATGGTCACACAAGACCAATATATATTGGTTTTGCCCCATCCATTCTAATGAAACTCATAATAGAGATTTGAATATACACTTAAATCATCGTGGATCGTTATTTCACTTTACAATGAAAGCTGCTGAAGCTGCCAGTTAGAGAGAAGATGCATGCGGTGATGCTTTACTCCCAGGGACCGAGCAACCTGCTTGTAATCTGATGGGTAAACAGCATTTGGCTGCGCCTCAGCCTCTGCAGAGCATTTTGCATTTTGATCACACTCGTGTGACAGGGAACACCTGTGGACGATTGCCGAAGATAAGACTTGTCAAGTGCGCTGGGAAGAAGCAGAGTCTCTGCATACTAATAGCCGGGGGAGGAATGGCGTCTCAAGGTAATTCTGTTCTGAAGGCTTTCTCACCAAAATGGGCGCAGAAACTTTAATTAGCTAGGCTAATGTGGATGATTAAATAAACCTGGCACCGGTAATCCCTGAGCAAAGAAAAGAGCTTGAATCAGCTGAGATATTCCCTCCAGCTCATCTTCCGTCAGTGTCGCCTGGAGTGCACACTGTATGTCACATTTGGATTCAAGAGGAAATGCGTCCTTTATTTGTTTCAGCTTAGCAGGTATCAAATTGAAAGAAACATGTCATTATTGTACCTATAATTACCAGATAAAAAAAGCTTCCTGCTCAAATCCTGCTGCCATCACAATCTGTCTCTGTTCAGAGCTGGCATTGTACAATAGTACAGGGTCACCGCAGCTTTGAAGCCTTCAATAAAACCTGTCTCTGTCTCATTTGATTGGGATCAAGTTAGGCCTTCAGAAGTCGTTTGAAGGACTGTGCCCTTCACATTTTTTATTTAACTTGAAAGCAATTAAACATTCATAATGGGAAGGTAAAACGGATTGTTGTGGCATCAATACATACAACATTCATCGCAACATTCCAGTAGCTGAGAGAGTTATACTTTTAATTACAATTAGCTTATTGAGATTTGATTTGGGCTTGAAAACAGTGCAAAACTCTTATAAATGAGAATAGGTTTAAATAGTGTGTTATCTAATGATATGTGAAATGTCAGGCTCAGGGCAGGCCAGACTGGCTTCGGACAAAAAATATATAATAGGATTTTATTCAAGTGGGGTATGTGTAATTAGGTATTGTCTTTGTTTCAACATATTTTATAAGTCACATTTCTAGATTCCCCTAAACAGAGCACAGTAAAAGGGGCTCCCTGATTCACATGCAACCGCGTTAGAGGGACGGGTCAAATTGACGGGAGCACTTAGTTTGGCAGGAGGTACTATCACCTCAATCCACCTTCGTTCTTTGAAGATAAGTCCTACAAAGAATGCAAAATTATTCATTCCGTTACCTACTGGCTCCCCGAACTCCCCTGTATGTAAATCCAAAGATACATTCTCTCCTCATTACCGATAGTGGTAATGAGAAACAGGGAAAAGAGCATGTACTTGTCACTATTGGCTGGAGTGTGTTGATAAATAGTCCCAATTAGCAGTAACCTTCACGGAGCCACTTGAGATTTTACCACAAGAATCGTCTTTGTTTTGCCTGGAACCTGCCCTTGTGATTATAAAATCTCAAAACCGCAAAAAGAACTAAGTTTATCCTTGGCCGTGCATAACCTGGCTTCAAGGCAGGTCTGTCTGTAAGCGAGAATTGTTCCTTAACGTCAAGTCTTATCACAAGTGCCTGGTGCACAGGGAGAGATTGACTGACCAGAGAAAAGTACATGTAATTTACTGACAGATTGGATTTTGAACCACGTCAGTAATGACTTGCTGGTTGGCTCAGAAATGCTTCTCGTCTTCTGTTCTATTCAACATCCCCTGTACTTAACCCCTCGAATAAAAGTAGGAAAAGCTACAGAAAAAAATGTTTTAGCAGGGGAAGAAAACATTGTAACCTCAGAAAAAAATATATGTGTCTTACATAAATGGAGAAATTGATAGATTTTTGATAGTGCCAACAACCCATTCACAGTTGCAGATGAACAACAGTCAGTTGTTCCATCATTCAGATACCCGGGGACTGCTCTCTCTGAAGACAGCAGCATCGACAGACTTTGGGAGACTCCATTTGCATTCCATGATTATTAACGATTTCATTCAGAGGCTTCTGGTGGTCACAAAGAGCTCAGTAAAAGCCAGTTGGTATTGCTCTTAGGTAGCAAAGTCCCTATAGAGCACAGTTAACAAGCTTTGGTGCTACTTTCTATTGCACGAACACTTTCACGTGGGAGGCACATGAGCTTGCTTTATGTCAAATTCAAAAAAACGCGTGCTTCAAATAGATCCAACAATTATTATTCTTTATCATTGTTTTTAAACTAATAAATCACATTCTTGAGATGTGTTTGAAAAGAATAATTAGCTACACGCTGCACATATTGCACTTCTTTCCTGGGAGAGGGATCCCTCACATGTAGTTTGTCCTCACTCATGTTGAGGCTTAAGGACAGATGATGTTGCATCGTGTCTAGCTCTTTGAGACAAATTGTAAGTTGTGCATATGACAAACTGTGTGCTATCATTACAATTTTACAGATTTTTGCCAACCTTTTCCAGGAATCATATCATCATCAGCTAGCGGAGGAGAATGAAAGGAAAGAACTTTATTAAACATAATTGGAAACTCGTTTTCTTTGACAAATACTTGCACACCTACTCAATAGGAGGACTGTGTAAGGCGGTGGACTAGTGGCAGAAACTTGGACTATGGGCAGAAAAGGTCTCTGGTTCGACTCCATGGAGAAACAACAAAAAGACGAACCTGGATTGATCTGTCCAAAAAACCAAGAGGATTCTCCCTACCCTGTCTAGTGCCCCTGAGCAAGGCACCTTACTCCCCCAACATCTGCTCCCTGGGCGCCGTACATGGTCGCTCACTGCTCTGTGTGTCCTGCACCAGATGGGTCAAAAGCAGAGGTTAAATTTCCCTACCTGCATGAGTGTGCCTGTGCATGTGTTTGGGACTATTAAATGCATCTTAATCTTAATCTTAATCTAATGGCCCCCCCATTAGGCTCAGTCAAGAGTGAGTGAATATACTGGTCTGCTTGCAATCTCTTCCATGGCACTTACTAATTAGGTGTGCAGTTGTTTTTGGGAGATATTAAGGCATATGTGCACATTTAAGTGCACCACAATTGTTGTGCACTCAAATGCGGTGGCATAAAGGGTTGATTATCTGTCCCGATCCAGCCCTGGTTAAACCCTGTGGCTGTCTTAAACCCCCTTAGCCATTGTGCCACTGTTTTGTTTTGTCTGCCGGCAAAGTACAATTGTGTTACTCACTCTAACAGAGTACAGAGATGTGTGCCGCTTGGTGGTGGCACACTTAACCCAGCTACATTGAGTTTCTTAGCAAGCCCTTAAACTGAGGGGAGCTGCTTGAGATGTTCACACATCAAAAGTAATTAATTCCTCTAAAGTTGATAATTGCAGCGTTAATTATACTTGTTTACATCTTCAGAGGTATCAGAAGGCCCTATGCCTATTCATGAGCCCCTGATTAAAGATGCAGTTTAGCAATGAAGTGGGTTTAGTCCTAAGGCACCCGATGGTGCTAAAAGTAAATGACATTAATGCATGCTGATTAATGCAATCACCCGTTTGTCTAAACAGGAAAGTAAGGTTTTATGGGTAAAAAAGAGAAAAGGTTAGTATTAAATCTAGTAGTTTTTTCTATATGTCAGCCCTGCAAAAGCCCGGCCACATGTCCAGAGTAAACCCATCCTCTTGCACAGTGTTAGCTGGATAAGGGTAACTTAGCTGTTCTGGTTAGATGGGTCATACCATCTTTGGACTCTTGACCTCTGTTGTAGAGATTCGGCAAAGCAAACGCCCAACCACACAACTTTAATTATTTATTTATCATTCATTATATTAGATTATTGATAAATTTAAATTCTTTCAAATTATTATCTCCCAACCAAATGATACACAGAGAGTAAATCTGTAGTTTTAAATCCCATCGGAGATAACCCTGGCCAGTTGAGGTAAAGGTAAATTGGGGTCCACATGTCATTTTTTACCTTTGGGGTTAAATCTGGTTAACTTATCACTAAGTATGGCAAATAAGAAATCATTCTGCAGATTGATGGATCTAATAGAAAGAAACAAATTAAGACATGTCCTTGATAAAAATGTGTACAGGACAAGAGAGGAGTGGATTTTATTTGGACTGGCTCCCATCATCACGTTGGTGCGTGTGTTTCAAATTTTGAAATGATTGATAGACTTTACAGTTGAATTCTTATTTGAGTAAGCACTTGTAATGCAATTTCTGCATCCGGCAGGGAATAGCATCAGGAGTTTGACTCCCTCTGTCTCGATAACCGATAGCAGACAGCCTGCAATCAGTGTTTACATACAGTATGGACATTCTGGACGTGGTGAAAAAAAGTGATAACTTATAGCTATTCACTAAATCTACAGCTCTGGATTTGTGAGAAGAGGGTAATAGTTTCTTTTATAACTCTGTTTTTAAATGTATTTATGTTTTGTCCTCACATTCCACAAAAGATCGACAATCCACAAACTGCTGATGATGGCGGCATGTAATGCCTCCTCAGCCAATTTGCAAACAAACGGTGGTCGTAATTCTTTTCCAAAGTGCCTTCCAAAACCGCTGCATTCGAAATTGGAAGTCCCAAGTAAAAAAAATTGATATTTTGCTTCTGCCAGTCTGACAAAGGAATCAGTGCAAGTCAGTGGGTGCAGCAGTGCAGGGATCTCCCACTGCAGATGGCTTCCTTGTGGGGCACCCAGACGCCTGATTGAAATACATCATGACAGCCGCTTGTACTTATGTCAAATATACAGAGACATATCGTACACAAATGTCATGAATGGATACAGATACAAGTGCTTCAGCTATTTTCAATCTCTTGAGATGCTGTGAGTTTTTACCTGAAATCAGTATCAACAGCTTGTTATCTTAACCACTGATTTTGTGTAAGTTTTAGCTGCATCTGACAGAAATCTGAAAATCCACTATTTTCCTGGTTTACAAAATAGGCTTATAACACGGCCATACACACATACTACATGCGAGCACTGACAGGAAGTAAATGAGGCGATCATATTATAACCATAGTGGCTTTTCTGGTTTAGCACAAAGCCCTTAATGACCAAACTTTGTCTAACAGAGCTCACAGTGCCATACTAACCCAATATATCAGTTTGCTCTCTCCTTCTCCTCTTCCTACCTTTCCCTTCTCCTATTATTGCTACTGTTATGATTAATTACATCATTACATCATTATATTTATGAGTAACCAGTCTGAGAGTACTTAAAAACACTCTCACTCTATCTCTTATATAAAAAAACACTTTCCTCCCCCTCTTCTTCCTCCTCTATTGCTCATCTCGACCCTCCTTCGCGTGAACGCTGCAGCTGGTAAGAAAAATAGAATTGGCTGATTGCCAATACTTTGCAGTATATGCTACTGGTTGGCGTGCAAATATTCACATACATAATATTTGAGTTTGTATTTTGTAATAATACTAAGATTCTTACAATCATGAAATGTATTAAAAAGCTACAACTCATTAGTGAGTGTAACTTGCTGTATGCTGTATAGACTCCACGTGTTCTCGACAGGCTGTTCCGAGTGACTGACTAACAGTCTTGCTACAGCGCAGGGGTCAGGTGAGGCCATATCAATAACACGGCACAGCGGGGCACGGTGTTAAATCTGTCTGCAGGCTGTGGGAAGAGGTGTTGTCAACACTAAGTCAATCAGAAGAAAGCCTGGACACAGCGGTGCAGATGACTGATGGGGAGCCCCTCGCTGGAGCCAGATAAGCTCCATCTCAGCCTGTCACACTGTGTCAGAATCAGAACACTCAGCACTGTTAACATGATACTTTTACATCACTGAAACCAAGGGGAAATATAATTGACAGTGAAAATGTAGAATAGTACTGGTTATCCCCAGGAATACAGTTGAAATTGAGAGTAAAATACATGCATAATCCCACTGTTTCTAAAATGACTGCCACTGCTGCTATAGCTCTATTATCATACCATGGATGCATCTTTAAAAATGTGCTGCTCCAGAGCTCCATCTGTGCCACACAGGAGGCAGTAAGGTTCCATTTTGAGTCCAATACTTAATCATAATAGTTATATTCAGGTAAAACACAGATATAGACTCACGGTTAAAAGCTTAAGGTCACATTAATGTGCAAAGTCTTCTACATCTACGAGGGGACTGGGGATCGAACTGTGAATCTGCTGCTTGGAGGACAACCGCTCAACCCCTCAGCCCAGATGACATGGCTGCAACCCATTTTCCTATAATCTCTGAACCAATGTAATGTGTTCTTTTGTGCCACCATTTTACTGAAAGGAACAATGTTTTTAATGTCGTGCTGAGGTACTTATACCCTTGAAAGGAAGTTAAATACTGCGAATACTATTAATAAAACACATGACTGCAATCCTTTGTCCTGATTTGTGAACGAACATTGTGTTCTTTGCGGCTCAACACACAATTCTTCTATTTTACTGAAATGAACCATATTTTTATGGAGCACTGAAGTAGTTTTTCAATCCTTCAAAGGAAGTTACTAGGTATGAGCGAGTACACCCTTGTCAGAACTTGGTATATTTATTGATTATTAGAAAACTAAATACAGAACAGCCTTGGAATTGAGCTTCAGAACAATGTTTTTGATCACAAGAGTAAGAGAACTATTCAGAACAAGTGTTTTAATAAACTTCAGGGAATCCATGAATATAACACATGCAGTATTAAGAAGTATTATTTAAAATGCAGGTTTTCATAAACATACGTAGTACTTTGGCGATTAATTATGTTGTGTGTGGCTTTTGGGGTAAAACCATAGAGTTCACTGTATATTCAGAGCTGCTGATGATACGACAAGGATCAACATAAAAAACAACACATTCACATTCAGCTATCAGGAAGAACACAAATACTGTAATCATGTCGATAAGGATGCCAACATTAGTTTCTTTAATGCGCTGCACCTTTAGTTTTGGATTCACTGGGTCTTACTAATGCCTGATGCTTTTCATATTAGCCATTCAATAGCAACTACTAGCGAAAAATGTGATTTCCATTTATTATTTTTTGGGGTTTATAGATATCTTAGCTTAAACATTTCTATAAAAGCTGACTTACCGTTAAATTATAGCAATAGTAAATTTAAATCATAGTTATCACTTCCATGTAATCTGCTGCACAACATGAACACTGAGACATAGAGAAAAGTGGAGCATCTCTTTCATGAGAGGCAACATTCATGCATGCATAACCAACTAGTGGTCTGTTTGTTCAGCCATGTGTGCAAAGGAGCCTCATTTTCCATTCTGATCTTCTTCTCCTCCTCACTTGGCTGTTAGTGGATCACAGGATTTCAAAGACAAACTCTTCACTATGTAATTATCGACAGCTATGACACCCCCGATGATTTATTTTCATTATTTTAGGGGGAGATAATATGTAAATCTGGACAATGGCTGTCATTTTAGGATCAGTACAGGGAAACTTTGCATACATATTGATTCTGGTCTGTTAGCTGGTCAGAGTCAGGAAATTAAGCAGTGAGTCATTCGTCTGGTCTCGTGGAAGATGCTTTGTGATGGACCAGGCTGAGAGCACATTACCATTCCTTCACTAATTCTGTTCCTTAACCCACAAAAGATTCAGATTATTCAGGGAGGAGGGGAAATAGAACTGTTATATACTACATAATGAGTGTCAGTACATTTATCAGATGGAACGCAATGGCTCCTTTAATAAATCTACATTCAAAATGTAAGAACTGAGGAATGTGAAACCAATAACAAACTGCAAGATCAGCACTTGCAAACTGTATTGTAAGAAATGTGAGTTAAAAATTTGTTAGGCAGAGTTAGTCTAGAATATTTTCATTAAATGCAAAGGTCTTTACATAAAAAGAATAACATAAACAGTATTGCAAATACGGAAAATATATCACACCACATTTTTTTTTGCAATATAGACAAAGGAAAGGTATTTTTCCTTAAGAAAATTCCAGGGGGATTTTTTCCTTCATATACGTATGTTGTAATATGCCTTTTGTTTTGGTGATGAAACTGTTCCCTAATTGGCAATACCCAGTAAACTGTTTTGGTGGGTTTTAGTGAAAAAGTAAACAGGTCAGGCCTTATTATACCTCAAATAAAACTACTACTAAAAGTTTGCCTGAACACAAACCAAGAATTTTGACTTAAAATCTGCACATTTTCAAACATGGATACAATGGGTCAAATGTACGGAGACATTATTTTACAGTCACTTTCTAGGCTGGCTCTAAATCAAAGATAGACAGATAGATCTCAATTACTCAATCAAACTACAGTCAATTGTAGGCTTTGTTTTACCATCGTCCACAAGGTGCTCACCAATAACACAGCCTTACAGATTATAGGACCATTGTTATAATACTCCTCATCAGGGGAGATTTATAACAATTATTATAATTAACTGTGTAGCTTTGCCTCTTTGTGTACACAAAGTCTATACAAACAGCCCTCTATTCAATTGGAGTCTGTTTTGGTTCAATGCCAGATGTCTCAGCAGCCTCAGTGGGCACAGAACTGCTGCCTTAAGACTCTTTTGGCTGCGCTGGGTCTTGTGTTGAAAGCAGGCGGCGACTTGAGGGATTTAACACGAGGATGATGACGTTCAGTTTTGTTTGTATTTAGTTTTCAAGCAACTGGTTTTAAGAAGCATACAATATTGATAGCTACTTTCAGCTAGCTAAGTTAATGCTAATGAGTATTTCCACAATCCCTCTCCCAGGATGGACAATAGACAACGTAGGTAGTAGAGCACATCGACAAAATACCAATATTTTCAAATTTGATGAGAAGATGCAGCATCTAACATGAATTGAGTCAATAATGGTGTGAAATGTGTGAATAGGCATAGTGTATTGTATATCTGAGTAATAGTCCACGATCATCTGTCACCACAATTTGTCTCATTGGGCTTTAACAAGGGGTGACACCCTTAACCCTCAACAAGAGTCAGGAAAAACTACAAAAATGTAACTTTTAACAGGGTAAAAAGAACATAGAAACATCAGAGAGAGCCACATGTGAGGGATCCCTCTCCCAGGACGGACATAAGTGCAATAGATGCCACATGTAATGGAGAACGTCAGAAAGATAAGGGAATTTGCAGCATTGATTAGAATAACCACTTTGTAGCATAACTTAAGGTCAATGAATTGATGGATTCTTGTCAGTAATGGTCGAGTATCTGAGGAGAGATATTATATATCAAGAAGTCTTGTTAATCATAGTCCATGGTCAGCAGCCACCACGATTAGATCCACCATCAAGATTGGATGCCACCATAGTCCACAGTTATTGTCCACTGCCGCCATCAGCCCCCAATCTAGGCCCAAAGCAGCATAACTAAGAGCTGGTCCGAGACAAACCTGAACCAGCTCTAACTATAAGCTTTATCTCTAAGGAACACCGCCTTTAACTGCTGAATATGACTTTGCCAGGAATTACAATATATTGCAGGGCCATCTCAATAGGCTTAACACCCAGAGAGACCAGACAGCACAGTATTAACAAGCTGCTTACATATATCATGAGTAGCAAAAGCCAAACTGTATGCTGGAAAAAGTCATCTGTTGTTACGAAGGCAGAAACCTCCTTAGCACAATCTGTCAATGGGACACATTCCTACATTTTCGGCAATGGGTAAAACGTAATCATGATTGGTATTAACGGACTCAAAGTCTGACAAGAAATCACCACCAGGCCTGGACTGGACACAAGGCAGGTCGGGTCCAAGAAGTCATGCAGCCCATGCCAGATTTTGACTGTGCCATCTGCAGCCTGAGCCAGAATCAAATTCATCGGACAGTTCCACTTTTCAGTCTTCAACTGTCCAGTATTGGTGAGTCTGTGGCACAGGCAGCCTCGAATTAAATTTCTTGGCTGACAGGAGTGGAACCTGATGTGGTCGCTGCTGTTTTAGCAAATCCTCTTCAAGGTTACATGTTGTTCCTTCTTTGGAGGCATTCTCAAACACAGCTATAAAGATGGGTTTAATAGTAGCATATCGTTTATCTCACTCTTTATTTAGTTTTCTCTCCTAATCTAGAAGTACAAACGACCAATACTAGTACCCATGGCAGTCAAACGTAATAGGGTACAAGTAGTTGGTTGTTTAGCCTCTTGTTATAGTATTTGTGTAGTTATTTTTACTGTACTTAATCTTCAGCGCATCCGAGTCTCAAAAGCTTTTACAATACTTTTTTCAGCCCTCGAGTCTCTAACCAACTAAGCCAACGTAACAAACCTACATTCCAATTGGTGTGTCTCCTAACAAAGGGGCTGAGTGTGTCGATTTCTTCCTCATCCTTTTGAGTTTCCTTGCCTCTAACAAGCTGTTTCTGCTTTCCAAATTCAAGTGCATCTCCGACAGGCACCGAGCAGCCTTTCAAAGCTGCTTCCTCTGCCCCACTTTTATTTGTGTCTGGCCCTGCCTTAATTTCACAGAAGGAAAATGCAGAAAAAACAGGGGAGCCATAACGAGTGCGCATTGATATCCACCCCCGCAGATTTTCCGTGCACATCTATACATCCATTGTTATTGGACTCTGTGTGACCCCCTGGCTGTTTGAATCTCATCACCGTGCAGCAGAGCTATTTAGCGCCACCTAATATCGCCGCACATTTCAGTTCAATAACTTCTCCCTTGTTTAATGATTAAAATAAATAGAATTTTATTCCTCACCATAAATGGCTTCGGTGTGTTCCCTCTCTCCCCAATGCGTCTGTTGGCAAACGATAATGCGGGCTGTGAAAAGGTGCCATCTCCTATTTATAGGCTGGCAGCATATTAACATGTCTCTGACATTTCTCACTGAGGTATGATTGTCATTTTACTGCTCCAACAGGATCTGACTGAGGACCTCCTACTTCACCTCCTACACAGAACTGAGGGACGGGGCCATCAGTGAAATACACTAACTGTGCTGATCTCATGTGAGACATTCTTTGCAACCACATTAGTAATTAAACAGCTATCTTCACAGTTTAAGAAGATATGGTCATTCTATTTTCAATGGCATGGTGTATGTGTTATAACTACAACGATGGAACACATAAATACTGAATTACAAGCAAATGTCTGTTAAAAAGCAATTAAAGTCAACTTGTCGATTTGAAATTATTAGAAAAAAGTTTCTAACAAGTGTTGTAAGACTTGCTGCAAATGATTTAATATTACGCAACATCTTAAGCACTTTTTAGTGCCGTGATGGTAATATAAAAGTCACATGTTATTGCTCACTGTATAAAAAGGTCACTACCGCGAATCCAGGATTTTATTACTTTATGAACAGGACATTACATTATGAGTTTTTATTGGATTTTTTAAGTTCCAGGACAGTGTGTGCTTCTACTATATTACAGAATGGTATAGTGTTTAGCTCTAAGATGTGTCGACTGACAATGAGCAGCCGGCACATCCTCCAGGTTTTCATCAGTCTGGTAGTCAGCAGCTTGTTCTGCAGCATATGGAACCTTGCAACCATTCTCTGTCCATTAATTGGCAGACTAATCATAGGCCAAGTTTTAAAATGATGGGTTGTCTGAGGGGAAGGTCATTGGGATTGTTATGCTGATGGAACTACATAGAAAAGAGGAGCTCGTCATGTAGAGCAGCTTAGCAAAGAGGGAATGAGTTGAACGAGCACAGTGTGGCCGTTACACAAGAGCCTTTGATAGTGAAATGAAAATCCTTGTAAGGTCAGCGAGGAGGAACTGGATACATTGTGTGTTTACGCTGCTGAACCCTTTCACGCATTTGTGTTCAAAGCCATTGTCCTTTCCAGAGTGAGACGATACAGAGAAGGTGACGCAAATGACACATCTCCTTCCTTTTCAAAATGCATAACTGATGACGACAGGGTGTGATATTTTTGCAGCATCGGTCTTTCTCATCGTACTGTGGTGAGAATGAACTCATTTCATGGTCCGCTGGGTGTTCAGGGCGGCCCACAAATAAGTGAGGATTGCCACTTGTCCAGTGTTTGGCCGGGGCCAGACAAGGGAGCAGGGAGAACTGTGGAAATCAAGCTTAAGTAATGCTCGGTCAGAACACTCATTAGTGCTCATCGATATCATTGCCATATTAACTTTAAGACAACACTGTAATTACCGCAGACAAATGAGACCTTCACTGATGAGCCAGGCAGAATTAAATTGGATTTAACGTTGCATAATACACTGGGTATTACAGCAACATATTAAAGGATATATGGAAGATTGCCTTACAGAAGGGGACAGCAAGCAAGAGATCAACTTGAAGGTATTATTGTGTGCAGCCAAACCCACAACCCATTTGATGGGTTCAGTGAGTATCGTAGTGTAAGGCCTGTGGCACACTGGACACGGAACGGCTTGGCTTTCATTTCCGTGCCCATGTTAACAGATTGGACCTGGCACACCGGCTGCTGCTGAGGCGCTACTCACCCGCGGAAGCTCCTCTCGGGGAAGAGGTCTTGCGAATTTTCCGCCAATTTATTCTGTGTTCCGAGTGTTGTTCTCAGAACATAAACAGTGAAAATGATCTTTGACCACAGTTTTAATGATATATCGACTGTTTCTGAAGACGGATCATTAGCATCTGTTGAATATGTCCCAAACATAAATTTTTGCAACACTTCCTCTACCCCAGGGGTGTCAAAACCACGGCCCGCGGGCCATCTGCGGCCTACCATCCATTTTAAATTGGCCCGCCTCAAAAAAAAAAGAAAAAAAATTAAGAAGCACTTAAATGGTATTTACTTATAGTACTTTATAGTTTTGCTCTTTTTTTTTAAGAAATTGTACTTTCTTCATTCTTGTTGTTCTGGGTTTGTACCCTCAGGTACCCTTGAATGCACTTATTATAAGTCGCTTTGGATAAAAGTGTCAGCTAAATTAAATGTAATGTAATGGACTATGGCCCACTGTATTGTACTTCTCAGTTAAGGCCGCCACATCCAGCCGCCCTGAGCGACTTGATTGTCAACAGTCCGCTTCGTTTTTTTTTCTGTATGTGGCCCTCGGGATAAAAAGTTTGGACAACCCTGCTCTACCCGTTTACAGAATAAAAGCACTCCTGCATTCATTTGCTTTTAAAATGTTTGTTTCTTTACCTTGAATTTTTGCAGGAGCGGAAGATGCTTGGTTCCTTAATGTATATCTTTGTCAAAGATCTGTAATTTATGGCCATTTACGAGGCAAACCGTGAGTCAAAACATAGCGGAGCAGCAGAGATGCCAGTATGTACTCTTTGTGGCTGAGCTGCTTCCATTGTGACAGGCACACAGCCGCGGCACGCAGTTAACCAGCGTCCCAGCTGTTCTTCTGCCGTTCCGCATGCAGTGTGCCCAGGGTGTAAAGCCATTTATTATTACATTCCTCACTCAACTTGTCATTAGTTGCAAGTCAGATGCGTCTTCAAAGTGTAGCGGAATTGCTGAGAGAGACAGAGTGCCTGGTGAGTTAAGGATGACAAAATGTGAAATGAAGATAGCATTTAGCCTTGAGCAGGTTGCTAGAGTTGTGGATGGAAAATGTGAGGCAAGTAGCAGAATAAAGGCAACGCTCTTCATGTTAATGGGACATACAGTTACATGTAATTCATCATTACTTGGTCTGATATAGATTCATGTGAGTTTTGACATCTGAGTCTTCTTGAATGTCCTCGGACAAACTCAGAGGCTGGCTCAAACTGCAGGTCAGAAATTGCCCCCAGATAATTTCAACAATCTGATCTTATTTTTATTTCACAATTCCCTGATACAGACATTCACAGGAGGCATGGGTGCTGCTCAGTTTCCCTTTATGAAAAGCATTGATAATAAAATCTTCATTTTTAGATAAACCAGGTAGGATGAACAAACGGTTTTCTTAATTCTTTCTGTTTGTCTGTGAAATGGTTTGAAGAAATACGTCATCCAGAAATCCTTTGTGTTTTGACATTACTTAACTGTCCTCTAACCCTTTAGAAACTAGATCCTCACATTGCTTCTCTATTTCCCCTTCAATAAAACATCTGTCTGAAGGGATAGTTCACAATAAAATGCAGAGTGTTCCAGTGTATATTTGAAATCTTTATTTTGCCGGTCCTCGTTAAATTACATTAGATTGTGTTTGCCGGTCCTGCTGGCTCAATAGTTCTGAGAGATTAATACATTTCTGAATGAAACTGTTTCAGCCTGCTCACTTTTCAAATGCATAAGCATGCAGAACTTTGCCTCGAGCAGCAGCATGTGCTTCCCTTCAAGGGATGTGTCCATCAACCGAGCTTTGTGTACTGTGCTGCCCTCGTTTTCACTGGTTTCAACTCCGCCTGCTCACTTGTGCGTGTGCCTGGACTGAAATGGAGTCGCGTCTCTGTCAGTCGCCAGTGGGCAAAATAAGGACAAGAGGAGAAAAACACAGACGGTCCCAGTGAGCAAGGACTTGCTACAGTAAGTGCTGCAGATGGATGGGAACGGAACAGAAGAGGCAACGTGTACAGCAAGCACTTTCCATCAGCCAGTTCTAAACTGCTGGTCGTGTCCAAAAATGGGTCAGCTAGCTCGTTTTGGGAAACCATAATAAAGTAGGTTTCCATAAGTCCTAGGGCAGTGGCAATGTAATTTATTCCTTGAATCTTTGAGCCCACAGCCAAACTGAAAAGCCTAATGTCGAATAAGTATCTCATTTAGGCCCGAGGCTGAAAAGGTTTAAGAAGGCCTTATCGCAGGGATACTCACTGGCCCAGAATCCCTATTGAGTTTTGAATATCAAAGCCTCCTACAACGGAAGATATAGATGTTAGTGAACCTCGAGAGCCACATTTTTTCCTGCCTAACTTTCAACACTGCACTTTCTCTGCCTTCTGTGGGTTAACCTCCTACATACATAGGTACCTTGATGCGTTTCATCGTCTATTTCGGACTCAACTTTATAAAGCGCTGGCTCATCAGGGCTGCTGCGAGAGCCAGAGGCACAAGTGAGAGGCCATAACTCTGACGCTATTTTGGTTGCAAGGCACCTTTATCATTGTGAATGGTCTACTGGGAGCCGTGGGAAGTTGTTCTGCAGTGATTGCAATCCCCAAACTCGTGGTCATTAGAGTTGTGATCACCACTAATTAGTTTGTGCCCACCTACGTCTCCAATATTGGCAGGATTTATGAAGTAGTTGGAACCAAAAGTGTTTTTTTTATGAAAAAAAGTCTTTAACAGAAAAATCAACTAAAGGCACACAGGGGAAAACCACTGGAGGCTTACACAGGGAAGAGAAGCAGAGGACGGGAGCTCAGGAGACAACGCACAGGAGATCAGGACAGACAGGACAGGACATAACGACGACAATCTGACAAGGACAGCGAGAAGCACAGAGACTTATACACACACACAGGGAAGGCAGGGGCAATTGGACACAGGTGGAACACATGAGGACTGGTGCACACAATCACAGACAGGAAGTGAATCAAGAAAAGACACTAGGAACAGAAACTACAAAATAAAACAGGAAACAGAACACGGAGTGTGAAAACGTGAAACACAGAAACAACCCAAACAAACGTAAACACAGGGATGTACAAGAAACACGAGGAGGTACTCATAAACTGAAAAGACTTCTTCAAAAAGAGGTGGAAACTAAACACTGGAAAATACCAAACCATGACAAATAAGACTCAAAGTGAAGCTGAGGTCATCCAGGCATCTATGTCATCTTATTTTCTTTTGATTACGATTCCTAATCCTCAACTAACTGAAGGAGCAGTTTATCTAAGACATTTTAATAAGACAAAAAATAGTTTTATTTTTTGTTATTGTCGATGCTAGTTAATTGCCACCAAATTTGGTATAAATATTAAAGTCTCTTGGAACACTGGTGATGCGCTGACTTTTCACTTTGGTTAATAACAAAATAAAATACCCCTAACTTGTTAATACGAGGGGTAAGAGCACATCAACAAAATAACTATATTTACAGCATTTGTGAGAAAAGACAGGGAAGGTGTATCAATGTTTAAAGGATCTTTGCAAAAATTAAATGTCTGATAAAGGATGGCCGGGCAGCAATGACTTTAGACTGCTGCTGATTGAAAATTAAAATGACCTTTCCAGTCCTAACAATGAAGTTCCGATTCAAGTACCAAGTAATGTTGGGGAATTCCCAAGTCAAACTCCAGTCCAAGTGCTTAAGCTTATTTTCCAAGTTCTAAACAAGTGCACTCTTTGACTAATTTACTGCTGTTGCCTACAAATTAACATTTAGAGCTGCAGCTTTCGAGTATATTATCGATTATTCCTTTGATTTATCGGAAAATAAATACTTCTGCATAAGTGTGTGTGTGTGGGTTGAACCAACACACACACACCCCCTTGCGTTAGACACTGTCAAATTCACAGGGGTGCAATGAACAAGAAATGGTTGTGAAAACAAACTAAACAGAAAAAAACAACTAGAAGGAGATCTCAAGAAGCTTTAGCAGGAAAACATAGGAACATCACACTGCGGTAAACACAAGGAAGTCACAAGAGATGGAGATGACACTGAGCAGTAGAAGAGGCCATCTACACAATTCGCCCCCATCACGTCGATTAAACAGAGTGTTTCGTGATCGCTTTACTCGAGTTGCCCTAGGAATTGTTTCAGCCCTAGTAACACTAAATGTACTAAATTAACACAATTAAAAAGAAAAGTTCTTCATTTTCACTTTATCTTTAAACAGTGATTTTGAAATTACACACATTTTCAAATTAAACACACATTCTCTACTAGGCAAGACAAATAAACTATTTTGAAATTACACACATTTTCAAATTAAACACACATTCTCTACTAGGCAAGACAAATGAGAGTGTATATTGAATACTGATTCGGTACTGTATCCTAATGGTAATAAATCAAGTTGATCTAAGTTGCTGGGTGAGTGAGGTGCATAAGTGAAGTGTGGGAGGAGGTGAGGGGGTGAGTGATTTGCTTTCTACAGTTTGTAAGAATGTTCTTATTCATCAGATGGAGACTTAATATTTCAATAAAAACTAAATCAACGTTTGACAGGTCTTCTGAATTCGGAAAACTCCCAGTTGATTGGATCATACTTTTTTTATAGGGATGGAATTACACAGCAAAGGAGAAGACAGTGCACACAGCAGAAATGTAATCTTAAGTTAGGAGAGCTGTCATTTCAAATTGCAAACCACGGAAAAAAAGTGACCAAGGATGGTTATTTTCTCCTTTGTGGTTTAACCTAGGCATAACACATCACCCTCAAATCCGAGTTACAATTAGACTGGTTATTCTTTCATGGATTTCTGGATACTGCTATTTTACGATGAAGCATTGATAGGAGCACCGGAAGCAGGCACGACTAGGACCCTCATGGCCATAGGGAACAAGGATAGAGGAATCGTGTAGTCAGTGTCTATAACATATATCGAGGTAGTGACTTAACTAGAGCGCTGAAGTGTCCATAGCATCCATCTTTTGTCCATTGCGGTAGGCCTCCTCCAGCTAAATGGGATGGTCTTCTTCATCTTCCTCAACAGAGAAGATCACTTTGGTTAGACCCAGCAGTTTACCTTTCATTCTTTGAGCAACCTCCTTCTTAACATTAGGACTGACCAGCGAATGGTGCTCAAGCTACTGAAGGGAAAACGCTGGATCCAAGGCAGCTACTTTGAGGTACACTGGATCTAAAAAGGGTGCAGAGACTCCATCTTTGACATTTTCACACTGATGAAGATTCCAAGAAACGTCTTGCTCAAGGAGGCATAGAGAGTCCTGAGGAGTCCGCCAAAGAAACAAACTCCACACTTCAACAGTTCCAAGTGGTGATTTAAAAGAAAGGTCTGAGGGTATAACAAAGCTGAGGGTGACTCTGTTCTCCCCCTGTGTCAAATCTGTTGCTTCTCCGAATGATTTCAGGACATCCAACAACTCCTTCAGCAGATTCCACTCCCATGCTGAGAAAACAGCTCAGTGTGCCTAACTCTTAACGGGACTTGTCATGCTGCCTTCACCTGTCTCAGTCTAGAGAAACCAGAATGCCCATTTCACCAAATCCAGCTTCAAATGCCTCTTTAAATGTTGTGGTTAGGTGCAGGAGTGAGCTAATTTTGGATAACTTTGAAAGGGTAGGAGCTATCAGCTGTGTTTCCTTTAAGCCATCCCAACACCACAAGCTGGAGAACAACAGCAAAACACTCTAAGCACTTTGGGTTGGCCACAGCAGCATCTACTGTTTAATCCCCTTGCAAGGTGAGGCAATTCCAGAGCTCTGGGCCATCAAGGTCGTCATCATCATCCGTTTCATGTTCACTGGAAAAGCCCACTGTGAATGTTTGCAGTGTTTCACTTATGAAATCCGACATCTCTTTAAGGCCATGCTCATCACATATGGCCTCAAAGAGTTCTCAGATTCATTCAGCTTGTGTGCATGGGGGCCTTTGAAGTGGTTGCAAGGCAGGATATTGGACCTCAGCTGACTCTTTTCTCCTTCACTCGCCATAAAAATGCACTGCAACTCAAAAGAACCCCCTCATCCTGCGGTGAGAGCAAATTTCCACTGTGAAGGAAACCGTGTTCTCCGTTGCTGAGCTGAGTTTTCAATGTTACACGTTTGTCACCAGCGAGGTTTTCCACTTTTGCTGTCTTGGGCTGTATTTACTTTCAACCACTGATAGAAAGAAAGTGTTTTTGAAACTGGACGGGGGCGTGTTGCAGCCACTGACCCTTTCCGACAGTGTAGCACGTGAAAGGGCTTCATGTTGGTGAGGAGTTGAATGGTTAAAGTACTTTTTCAAATCTGTAGGAGACAAGCGTGCTCTTATCATTATGTTTCATATCCACACTTGCACTCACAAACACTCTTACAGTACAAACATTGTAAATAGATAAAATAGTAGTTTTTTTTTTCCAACCCACAGGTGGTAAGTCAGAGAAATCAAATGTTCCATCGGAAATCAGCTGGCTTTCACATTCAACTACAAAAAAGCGACCTTACTTCGCCCATAAATGAAAGTATAAGCGATTTTCGCCCTGGTAAACTAACCTGTGGGTTTTGAATAATCACATCTGCCTTACTGTCAGTGATGACATTGTCTCAAATGCTCTCGTTTTGCCCGACATAACTTTATAGTCTGGCTTTGGGTGGACCCTATGATCTTCGATACCCTTAAGAAGGTCAAATCTGATTATTGTAACATGGGAAGGTAACCGAAGCTAACACTTCAGGCATATTGTGGACGTCATGGAGAAAATAATCACATGCACTACAAAGTGCAACCATTTTTTTAATGTGTTTTATCCAAGGTGTAGTCGGAGGACATGTGTAGACTTCCTCCTGTCTTGATGTCAATTGGGAGCACGTTCCAACATTTAGGAGCCAGGACAGCCAACAGTTGTGATTTTGTTGAGTGGCTAGCGCGCAGTGAGGGAGCAACAAACTGATTGGCAGATGCAGAGGGGAGTGGACGGGCGGGGTAGTAAGGTTTGACCAGGTCCTGGATGTAGACTGGACCCGATCCGTTCACAGCACTGTACGGAAGTACTAGTGTTTGGAAACGAATGCGGGCAGCCACTGGTAACCAGTGAAGGGAGCGGAGGAGCATTGGAGTTTGGTTAAAGACCAGTCGAGCTGCTGCATTCGGGATCACATACACACTGCAGCACTATCTTGTTCTTTGAGGGGCAATTCGGGGTTCAGCATCTTGCCCAAAGACACTTCGGCATGCAGATGGGGAAGACTGGGGATACTACTGCTGAACATCAGGCTGGAGGACGACCACTCTACCCCTCAGCCACAACCGCCCCACCGAGTAGTGGGGAAATTTCACTGTGGAGTGTCACACACAGGTGCCTAGCAGTCTGGGTGGGGGGCACCACAGAGTTATTAAAGGTAATAGTCAAGTCATTGGTGGGAGAGCCTTTCCCTGGAAGGAAAAGTAGTTGGACTTGTCAAGGTTGATTTTCAGGTTGTGTGCAGACATTCACGGAGAGATGTCAGTCAGACAGGCAGAGATACGTGCTGCTACCTGTGTTACATCGATTTATGACTAGATACATCTGATCGTTTTCGTGAAGCGCAACAGAGACAAGCAGACACACACACACACACACACACACACTAACATATATTTAGGTGTATAATATCTTTCTTCACTGCTGACAGGTTATTCTTTTCAAATCAGAAAACAGAAGACAACATTTTGTGCCAACACTGATGTATCGATTGATAACAGAGTATTTAGTTTTACAGCTCCAGTTAGTTTCTAGTATCTGAGATGAAAAAGGAGGTGTTTAGAATAAACACAATAAATGAAGCTGCCAACTGCCATCTTTAGCCTGCTCGCCGGGGCTGCTTAATACAGAAGCACATTTACATCATTGCATTCCTCCACCGCATCTGCCCCTGCACTCTCGTCTGCCATTGAATATTTTCCCTGCGAAATTGGCAGTGCAATCAAAGTATATTAGGTGTCACTGAACAATGCATCTTATCGAGCAAACACACAAGCAAAGCAGATGAAATTGCTTTTGGACATCAAGAGAGACCAGACGCGGTGCAGCCACGGTGAAAAGTATTCGGTTGCAGAAACATTCCCCGGTTATAAATCTACCTATTTGTGTCAATTTCTTTTTTTTAAGCTATGTTTAAAAAATGGTCAGATCATTTTCCGATACTTTTTTTTTGACAGTCACTTTCACACAGCATATCCACTTTTGCATGTGCACACATGAGCACGATTAATCATTGGAAAATAGACTTCATATTTCACCCAAAAGTGATTTGAGCTGCCATAATAGTATGTGCTCTTTCACATAAGACCACTTTGTCACACAATTAAAAAAGAGACAAAAACAACTTTGAAGATATAATATACACATAGACTTCTTATGCATTTCCCCATCTTAATTTTATGGATCCACAAATATTTCAAGCCAGGCATAGAGAGGGAATTTGTAATTTGATTTTAAAAGCAACAGAAAATGTATTCCTGAATTTTGGGAGAAGTGGGGATTAGGTGCCTGTTGTACCAAAGCAATGCAAATATGCAGTTTAGTTCACAGTCAGGTTTTATGAAAAGTGGACATGGTTTTGTTGAAAAACATTTATTAAAAACTGTATTTAAAGTAAATCCCGAAATGAACAACTTTTTAAGACGTTAACTTGTTAATTTATGTTAATTAGACCATTGACCACCTTTTTTCTCTGAGACCTGAAAGATTTAATGGCGCCATCTTGCAAGTAATAAAATGCTTGACTTGAATAAGATAGAACAAATTGTATATGAAATAAGATTGTAATGTTATGGCTGTTAACTGTGTGCTATTTATGTATGCTACTTGTGTTTATGACAAAGGGTTTAATGTATCCTCCATTGGCAGTACTGTTCAAAGTACACATAGTATATTTAGTTAATTTTGTGGATTGCCGTTGGTGAAATACCATTAATGATCGGTATTGTGAGAGTTGCTGAGTAAGTTTAAAGTTAGATTTTTCTTTACATAATCGACAATGGATACCAGTGTAGTAATAGATTAAATGGTATCATTATTGGTTGTTGTTGAGAAAACATTTATAGATTATGATTAATAACATCATTGCATACATTTCCCTCTTATCATTCTCATTTTAACAACTAGTCTGACAGAGATTAAATATGATGCGTACCCAACTGCTCCTGGTCTGTCTCCCTCCGCCCATCTCTCTCCTCTTTTCCACCCACCTCTCCGCCCTTCCACCCTCTGCTGGTCACTAATTCAATACACATATTTAATGAAGCTACCCATGTGTGCTGCTCAAGGTATTTTAAGTCATATAGAAAATAGAAGTACATATAAGTCATTCATTTATGTTGCATATACATTTTTTTATTGATTCATTTATTAATTTATACATTTTTTGTCAATCTACTTAATCTTACCAATCTATTTTCTATAACACAGGGGTTCCCATAAAACCTTAAATCTGACCATAAAGCTGCTGAGAGCTAAGAGCTGAAATCTCATTCACAAGGAGAATTAGTGAAGGAGTCTGAAACCAGACAGTCAAAATGTTCCAAAGTGTCAGTTTGTCTTGAAGAACCATCACAGAGCAAATTAATGAAGTGATAACATACAAGTGCATCGAAAGACATTTCTAGTTTCTCTCACTGTAAAGAAACAATAGACAGAACAAACATCATCCAAATATGAATTAATGCATTCATGTTATAAGAATCACGATTGAGACAACTGTTTTTCTAATGTCAGGATGTGTTCTCTCTCTTTCACTCAGGGAAGCACCATCCATGCATGCTGTAGCAGACAAATGGGTTTCTTTCTTCACAGGAAACTAACCTCCATTCTCCTCCCTGATCCAAATCTGCAACACCACATTCGACTTTCATCGAGTCAAGTAGGTGTTCCCTCTGAAACCAGGAGCGGAATGAGTAGTTACTCCCGTCGGACCAGTAAATCTGAGGATCTCTGTACAAACCGATCCATGCCGATGTGAGAGTTGTTATCAAGTTCTGTATCTTCTCTCTGTCAGCGTCGTTCCTCACAGTGGCCAGATCTGTGTAGTGTTCTCTGCAGTGCCTCTGAGCCTCAGACCAAGTCTTTCTTGTATACACTCGCACAAACTCAGGATCCTCTAATGTTCCTGCAAGTAAGTCTGATAACAAAAGAGAGATTGTTGAGATCACACAATAGTTTTCAAAATCATATCTTATACATTATGTTGTATAGTGAAGATCAATATAAAGCACAACATTACCATTGTAGCAGACAAATGGAAAGGTTTTATTGCAGTTAATATCATGCCAATTCCCGTTTCTCTTCATGATCACACAGAGCTCATTGGCTCCATAATTGTTTGGTTGATTATCAACCAATTTCCAATATTTAGCTCCACTGTGGTTGAACCCATCTGACCACTTCCAGTCAATATGACTGTACAGGCCAATCCAAACCCTAGAGATGTGACCAGCTGCGGAAACTTTGTCTTTAAGTTTCTTCATTTCTTCAGTGTTTTCAATAGTGGCCAGGTCTGTGTACTTCTCTCTGCAGTAGCTCTGAGCTTCAGTCCAAGTCATTGCATCAGACACAAAGTGGTACTGATGGAGGAGGCCTGTGGAGAAGGTGAGGCACCCTGAGGATGAAACCAGTAATTTTTGTTACGTATGAGGACTCAAATTAATCTCTATATTCAGATTTCCTGTTAGACATCATATGAACAGAGAAATTCACTGACCTGAGAGACACAAGACACCAATGAAGATCCCTTCCATCCTGATGCTGCTCTGTGGACTTACTGTGCCAGTGTTCACATCTAACACCAAGCCAGTTCTAGTGCAGCTTTAGGGAAATGTTACACAAGCTCCTCCTCTTCTACTGACAGTAGTCAGTGTTCTGTCGAACTCTTTATGCAAAAAGGCAAAGATGCAAACAACATTTTTTTTTCTCGTTTACCTCTGGAGGCATCTCACTATGCAGATAGTTCTGATCGTATCTGACCCGGACTGGTCTCTGCCTCCAGCCCTGTGCAGCTGGTGAGTGACTGAATGTCTGTTTGTCTTGCTCACACCGTGGATCCAATGATACCTCTGTGACAGGGATGTTTGAAATGTTTATCTATTAATGTTGTGATCACCTCTAATTCCATCCAATATGTAGATCAGATGAACACAAAGATGAAACGAGAAGAAAAATGAATGATGAGTATTATTAATAATTATATTATTATTATTATTATTATTGTTGTTGTAGTTATTATTATTATTATTATCATTATTATTATTATGCTATCATCTATAAAAAAAAAAATCATTATTACAACCATTTTGACAATGTAACCCCACTGGATATTGAAGCCTGACTTCAGGTATCCAGTGTTCATCTTTACAACATGGATGTGTTCATGGAGACACAATTTGCACCACATGTCTGACAGATCCTTCCAGGCCCAAGAACCAACTCAGCCCCAGCATGTTGTGTGTTTCCTGATCTCAACCAAAAACAGCAGCTCTACAGCAGCAATGCCTAAAATAATTCAAAGTAGTCAACATGATAACTCTTCTTTCCAGTGTTTTGGCTGCTTTGCATTGTAAATCCTCTCTGGCCGGAGTTCTTTGTATTCACTCATCTCCCTCAGGGTTATTTGATGTCATCAGACTCTGTATTGTATCTGTCCTGGGTCGATGAATGTGTTTCAGGGTGGATTTTGGAAACTTGCTGATTTCAGAATATCTGCTTCACAGCTGGGTCATTCAGGTCCAGAGGACTATATGCTGAGGTCGCCATTTTTGATTGGTGTCCAAATGTTTACAGATTTTTTGTATACCCTATGTAATAGACTCATTGTTTCCCACAATTTATCTTGAGAAGTAGTGTGCAACCAATGGCCACTAACCAAACAATATATACCATCATGCATTGCACTCGTGGTGAAGAGACGGAGGAGCGAGGGCAGCAGGAGCAGACAACTGACGGGACATCACCTCAGGAAACATGCCGCTAAACTGGGAAAGTTGTGTGATGCAACAATATGATTGATATTTAAATTCCAATATATTAGTCTTCACTATACCTAACATTCATGGTCTCAATCGCTGCTTCTTACTGATATCTCTCTCGCAGCAACTATAATGGGGGAAGGTTCCTGATGCTCACAGAGGTATCAGGGCTCCTCCTTGGTTTTCACATCATGGACCATAGAAAGAATTCAGATAATGTTGTTGTGGGTCTAGGATTTTTTTAACTTTTTTAAAGATTGCTAGATGAGAGTGTTTGATAAAATGTATTGAGTATTTCTCAGGAAATAATTTATACATCTTGACTGAAAACGAAATCAATCATGATTGGTGCAACTTGGTTGAATTTAAGGGGACTGTTGGGCCTTGGTGGAGTTATGCAGTTTACTGCAGTGACATTGTAATATGATTATAGGGCCTAAAATTCCCTCCAGGCCTTTGTTTTAAAGCTGTGTTATGTTTGCAAGACATCCACAGTGAGCAAGAAGGCAATCGGAGATTTGTTGGTGGTAAAATCCACGAGTGCATCTGCAGGACTGTTTACTCCATTTGTCTGTGTCTCTGTTGGTCATTTTTAGATCTTCTCTTGTCTCAAATTCTGAGGCTGTGTTAGAGCTGTGCTGAACCGGGATGGAGGAGAACAACATGTTCCTCTGAACTACCCCCTGGGTTAGTATTGCTAGGGCATCTAGCAATATTGATCAAAATTGTTCAGAAATAGCCATTCACCAGTTTGAGTCTCATGCCCAGCTCTGTAGCTGGTTAAAAAATAAATGCCTATCAATCCCCCAGCCCCAAAAACAACAAGGAAATAAACTTGTTGGCCTGTCAATGAAAAACAGAATCCAGTTTTAACTCATTATAACCCATTAAAGCAGTAATTTAGATGTAGCTTCTAATCTGTAACAGAGTGACTTGCAGCATTAGGAGGTCGAAATCATGTTTATGTCCATTTGGCCTGAGTTGAATGTCATGAAGGTGACAAGGCAGCAGTAGACAAGTGGTGTAGAGCAGAGTCAAAGTCACATAGTTGGAAAGGGGAAGTTACGCTGAAAAATTTCCATACGTGAACATACTTCTCCCAGCTCATGGAAATCCAGTCATTAAAAATATCATACCCTGGTAAAACCTCACTGAGGTCGCAGAACTTTCCCGGCTGTGTTTCCCACTCATGCAAACAACTTTATTTTTAAGCTGCTGTATCTTTGCATTGAGCTTGTGCCAAGTCAAATTCATTTCTGAATAAACTCGAAAGTGAACTTGAGGTTGTCTGGAAAGCTCAGATCAAGGGCATTAATGATCCCAAACAGCATGATGAACCCCATTATCACCCTTCCTTAGTTGTCCATGAATCGGATGCATCTCTTCGGACAGTGTATGTCTCCATGATTGCGAGTGCAATGTCCCTCTCTGCACCCTCAGTGGCGGAGGCCTAAACAACCCAAATACAAAACACTTTTTAAGTACAATGCTGAGCAACACAATCAAAAAAAAACTTTGACGCCACGCCACGGTCACACGGTGTGACGAAAAATTGATCTTTAAATAACTTTTTATCTCCATCTTGTTGTGATGACACTCATCTCAATTTGAAGTTGATCTGATGAAAGCCCTGGTACAAGTATATGAAAGTAAAATGTGGAATATGGCCAAAATGGCCACTAAATGCAAAATAGCAGCCTTCCTGTTGCGTTTTTCCAATTGCACCTGGAGACCTTTTTGTTTGTCTGGTCATGATACACCTGTGTATCGATTTCTTTGATGATCGGTCAATGTGAACACGTTCCGGGGGTCTCGGGGGGGGCACCATTGAGACATTTTGCGACGCCCATTGAAAATTCCTCCAGAATACGTACATTTTCACCAATCTAACTTTCTGCAAATTTTGGTAAGAATTTGAGCATGTTAAAGCCCTCAAAAAGCCAATTCACTGTCAGTGCTCAGGCCCCAAAAAAAGCAATGTACAAATTGAGGATGTAAAAATGAACTACATAACAGAATACACATTAAAACATGTTATCAGCAGGAATACATCACAGGATTTCCTTCATGCGAGAGGATATTAAATTCCCCGTGTATATTTCTGACAAGGAAGTCACTTGACCTTGACCTTGACCTTTGACCACACAATTCTAATCAGTTCATCCTTGAAGATTAAACAATGTTTGGACCGAAGTTGAAGAAATACCACAAGGCAATCTTTAGATATAATGTGCACAAAAATGGGATGTACAGTCAGAGAACCTGAAATCAAAATGCCTCCAGCCATTGACTGCCGCATGATAAGAAGAGCCTTAATTCTGGTGAAAATCATTACTGTTACCTCCCTTTTCATTAATCCTGCATTCATCCTTGCCACCATGCCCAGCATCCGTGCACCCCAGTCTGCGTTCCGATCTTTGGGAATAGGGTGACAGCATCCCCCTGTCTCATAATTTAGCCTCAGAAGGAACACAGCCATTATCAATACCTCATTATGACAAACATGAGTACACATGAAATAGGAGCGTCAGTGCACATTTATATATTACTATGGAAGAAATACCTTCCCAAAGGGTTCATGAAATCAAAATGCGATTAATGGAGATGTGTGCATGTGTGTGTGTGTGTGAACCACAAATTTAAGACTTCTAATGTATGTCTACCTTCATCTTTTCTCTTCTCCCCTCCCCTGTCTTCTTTCTTTACTGCTCCCCTGAGCTTTTACTCTCCTCTCGTCCTTTCATTTACTTTATTTTCCCCCATCTCTTCTCCCTTCTTCCCCACTGCACTCCTTTCCCCTCCTCTCTTCCCCTCCTCGCCGTAATAGAGTAAGTGGCCCCTATAAACCTGCCTGCAGCTCTCCAGGGTACTGCTGGTGCATTAGGCTTTGGGTGATGGTTTCTGCCTTTTCTCTCTTCTTTCAACCTGGCTTCTAATCGCTATTCCAGTGGATAACTCCCTCTTCTCCCCTTGGATAAATGCTTTAAACTATTTGGGAGGCATAGGCTCATATCTGCTTGCTCTATACCTCAGAGCTAATGACAATGTTTAAAAACTTTTTTTTTTATCCTCATGTCTGTTTTTTTAAATATTTTTATGCTGTACCATCTGTAACACTTTTGCTGGTGGTGGTGGGAGTAGGTGGGCTTTAGCTGTCCTTGTTGGGTGGGTGGAGGTGAGATATGTTCATGCGGGGGACACAAGAGTTATGTGTCCACAGTGTGATAAGGACTTCACGTATACACAGACACACTTCTCTCTAAAGCTGTGAAGACACTTATTGGCATAATGCGTTCCTGAGCTCCTTACCCTAACCTTAACCATTACAACTAAAGGCCTAACCCTTTCTGTCCCCTGAAGAAGCCATTTTGTTGAAACGTTGGGATTCCTTCAGTACTCTTGCTTTTTTAGGATAAGTTGACAGATTTTAAACCAACATCTACAAACATGGCCTAGATAAAGATTCCTTGTATTCCTTTACAAGGCTCTGAACAGCACATGACTCATCCATTGTAAAGCTGAGACCATGAGGCTCTACCAAAACCAGACCAGCTACCTCCTTTTAAATCGTGGATTCCCCTTTACCTCTTTTTTCTCTCTTTGTCTTCCTGGTTTTTATTCAAACTTATTATATACAACTCCCTTTTGTTAGGTCACTGGTTTGTCTTAAAAATACCAGGTTTATGAACTACGCAGTAAGTTTTAAGTCAATCTTTTACTTATTTATCCGACATATTTGTTGTAATCACTGTCGTTTCTCCACTTACACTTTCATTTTCACCTTCTCCCTTGTATAACCCCCTTCCTTATCTATACAATTGTCTGAACCCACTTGTATTGAACTTTGCATCCCTTAATCATACTCCCCTCAACAGCCCTGGATGCTAATTGTTAGTTTAAGAGTTATAACACATTTAACCCGTGAGGTGCATCAGACAGTCAAAGTGTGAGACAGCACCACAGGTTCAGTCAGACCCAGATCCCAGGCCAACTAACTTGGCTGATCGAAGTGGTCCCCAGGTAACAGATCAGACAAACAACACATTTTAAATTGTTACAAGCGATCCACCATTCAGAATAAAACATTTCCTGGAGGTATGATGAAAAAAGCCAAGAAACTTCCCTCCTTTATTAAATCAGAATTTCCCAAACCTGCTCACGCTGGAAGGGGTTCAAATAAATACAAATTAGTGGATGTTTGGCAATTCTGGTGAACCACTTCGATACCATGGTATACATGACATAACATGATAACATGACTACAGCCTCCTGCCTCTAGCCTTTAGCAAAACCCTGAAATGAAGTAGATATGGTGCAGATTAGTTCGACATTCACAATCCCAAAAACCGGACATCACTGTTTGATTTCCAGCTCCCGTACCCCGAGGCGGTAAAGGTGCCTCTGTCCTCTACAGGCATTTTACTCAGATAGGGGCAAAAAACCTTAAATACAGAATCCTAGATAGCAAGCTGACAAATAACAGAGACGCTTCAGATGTTTGATTCAGAAACTACAGACCATCGATCCAATATTGAACAACGTTTGAAACTTCTTTTTAGCACTTCGGGAATATATTTCTTCAACTCCCTTCAAAAAGCATTACATGATACTGTGGATAGCTGCCTATGTGTGACACTATATTCACAGCACTACAACCCTAACCCTATAAGTATAAATAATTTCTTTTTTTCAGCCTGAACCGCTAAATCTAACCATTCCCTAACCCTAACCGTCCACAACCTTTACCATCCCTGACCATACCTGACCCTGTGCTGAGTGTACTGTACTGTACTATCTATTTTAAAATGTACTTTCAAAAGTCAATATTATCTTTAAGTGTGTAAAACTGATGTGATATGATGTTAATTAAATCTCCCACACACCAGACCTACACCTGATGTGGGAAGATGAGTGATGAATTAAATACTTATATCTGGAGGTCTAATTAGCGCTCTGGATTTGTATGAGGCCACGAGCAGTTGCCACAGAGATTGGTGAGATAAAAATGTACAGTATGTGTAGTGCCGTGCATTTATTTTAACTTTACTTTAATGTTAATGATATAATATCCAGAATGAGGGTTGGGTCTGTGTAGGTAGTGAAATTAGTAGAAATAAATATTTCTACTAACCGTCCACAACCTTTACCATCCCTGACCATACCTGACCCTGTGCTGAGTGTACTGTACTGTACTATCTATTTTAAAATGTACTTTCAAAAGTCAATATTATCTTTAAGTGTGTAAAACTGATGTGATATGATGTTAATTAAATCTCCCACACACCAGACCTACACCTGATGTGGGAAGATGAGTGATGAATTAAATACTTATATCTGGAGGTCTAATTAGCGCTCTGGATTTGTATGAGGCCACGAGCAGTTGCCACAGAGATTGGTGAGATAAAAATGTACAGTATGTGTAGTGCCGTGCATTTATTTTAACTTTACTTTAATGTTAATGATATAATATCCAGAATGAGGGTTGGGTCTGTGTAGGTAGTGAAATTAGTAGAAATAAATATTGCATTAATGTGGATGGTGCAGCCTCATATTAATACTATAAAAAAAAAACACAAGCTGGGTTTCATTATGAAATAGTCAGCTGAGCACTGTTCATCAAAACTACGTTCACAGAACAAGATGACAACGGCCATTTTTTTGACAGCCAATCAATTTGAAATATGTCACGCAATCGCGGAACAGTCAGGATCAGCCCCAATGAGCTGTTAGTTGAACGGCTGCAGATGGCAGGCAGCATACCGACTTCTCAGCAAGACAACAAACTCCTTTCATTGTGCCCTGCTGTTTGCAGACTCACGCTGTGTGCAGCAGAGAATCCAATCGAGGTGGCTCGGGAGGAACACCAATTATCCCCTGACTTTTAAATTAAAACCGCAACAGTTCGTTTTTCTGCCCCAAGAATTATGTGACATTTATTGTCGCCATCCGTATCAACCAGGACCAGAATCTTCCAGAATTCAGCTTTAAATTTGTTCGTAGTTTATGGTTATATATATTTTGAATATTATTTATTGTTTTATTAGTGTTTAAATAAAAACTGCATTCATGTAAGACTGTGATTATGTGCCTATTTCTAGGTGGCCTTGTTGAATGATAATGGGAGCAGTCAGACTATTCTTCAGCAACAAAAGGACACTGTGGAGAGGTTCGGCTAGACGAGAGTCGTTGAGGACAATCGGTGAAAAGATAAGTTCCCCTCATGTCTGGCCAGGGGCACTAAACTGTCCAGTAACAGTAGTGACTGCTCTAATGATGATGTTGTTGATGCCTCACTTGGTATAGTTTAATAAAGTTGCAGGAGCAACAATTAAAAACCAAGACAGACTGAGCACAGATTCAGAAGTGTCCCTCTGACCTTAAGATTAAAAACAGGGAGGCGGGTGAACGGATAAAGGTATACAAAGAAGGAGGATTAAGAAATTAAAGAATGGGGGGAAGAAAAATAGATTTCCTCATTGTGATTAATTATGCAGGTGGCAATTTTCTGACATGAAGCCTTGGCGTTCAGGGGGAGCCAATAAAGACGAGCTCATTCTTCTCCCTCTCCACCCTCCTCCTGTCTCTCTCTCTCCTACAGTGACTCATCTTTCCATCCTTTATCTCCTCTCTGCTTCATTTACTCCCCGCGGTGCACCTGAAATTAATGCTCCTCTCCTCTGATTGTGGTAATTACCCCTGCCCTGCTGCCGCAACGCAATATGCACAGCAGACACACAAAGTATAGAAGAGGGCAAGGCCAGATTGCTATTCATTGGCCTCTTGATGCATGCTTAGAGACGCTTACCCGGAGCTTCGTCAAGGACTGGGGATGATGGCTGACTTGTACACGGAGTATGCATCACGGCTGGCTGATGACGGATGTGTCAAGATGGAGACAAGTCTGACACAATGTCAAACCCGTCATTTGTCTCTCGGTAAAGACTGATTCAGACGATGTCCCTCGCCCCCAATATTTTCGAAGTGAGACATTTTCGGCTGTGATGTGTCGAGCTGAAGATGACTGCTCGCTCCGTTGGATGTTTCAAAAGTGTCAGGTTAAACTTTGTGGTGTAACATTGATTTTTGATTCAACGTGAATGCAGCTCTTTGAGAAGTGTTTGACCTAGGTGGCAGCTGGAGGCCACGTGTGAGCTGGTTAAAATGTTTTAATTCATCATGCCTTGTAATATATGCTGTGAAATGGCTACCTAGCTTTTAAGGTGCCAGCATACGCATGGAAATAGTTTCTTTCTTGCTGTAATTGTTCCTCTTTGTTTGTCTTCAGATAATACAAGGCTTTGAGGGTCAGATATATAATCAAATATAACTTTACTTTTAATAAAAGTCTTGAACATAAATACATTTGTCTGTAAGTCTTCAACGGACAGGGATCAGCTGCAATAAGGTCATTGGTCATCGAAAAGTTTGTAAATGTAAAGTTGCGTGCATGTCCTTTCCTAATTAAGTGAAGATGTTTGCAAATAAATGCTCAATTAGTATAGCCATTAAAACGTAAGCTTCAAGATTTTAGCTTGTGTTCTGATGGTCCCTAATCCTCCATTTGGGTTTCTCTTTAATATTGTAAGGTTTCAATGTTACCATGTTAAGTGCCTTGGGACAATGTATGTTTTGATTTGATGCTTTACAAATAAAATTGAACTGAATTAAATTGATCATTTTATCCCCTGTATGAAACTCTGCACTAAACCACAGCCGTTTCTCACGTATTTATAAATTCTAGTTTTCGGACGGTAACATTCCAACTATTGATCTTATTCTGGATAAGACATTGTTTTGATTATGATGATTACATATGTTGCTAATAGAATATTCCATTCATGGGCATCATCGGACTATGAATCACATGATGTCGTAATACCTGTTTACACTAGCCCAGGAAAGGTCATAATACTCCACATGTCTGAATTCGATTATTGCTAAGTCAGAGTATGACCGTATTTAGGTAAGGGTAATAAACAATGCTGTTTACATGGCAGTGTCTACAGGCTGTCGACTTCATCACGTTAAAATAAGAAAACAGGTCTCCATGTGGTTACACTGATTGAAAGTTAGCACCAGTAATAGTTCTCAACTTTAGGGACCTTTTGCTGAATAGAACATTATTCGCCACAGCACGACACACCATTACCTATTAGTAATTGGTCTGTATTTATATGGTGCTTTTCTAGTCTTGATTACCACTCAAAGTACTTTACAGTACAGTTTTCCCATTCACCCAGTCACACACACACTCATACAGTGCATCTATATGCAGCCCTTTTCTCTATGAGACTGGATGGGGGATGGAACAGAACAACCTTCTCTACCACTGAGCCACAGCCACCCCTATTGGTCATATAAGACTTAAAGAAAAAGAAAATAATACATTTTACTGGTTATTTTAATGTGTTATTCATTCTCTAAAGTTACAGTCTCACTTCTCACTCCTCTCTGAGACAGTCCAGAGTATTCAGAATGTGCTCTCATGTGGCTCTCAGGACTGTTCAGTGAGTAGGGGAGAGCAGCAGTACACTCAGCCAACCAAAACAACAATTCCCACATCCCCAGTGTCTGAGTAACTGCTTTGTTTGTCTCTTATACATGATTTAACTTGATTGTTTAAGATCTCAGTTTGCCGAGTAGAGTGGGTTGATTCCTGTGTCCTCTGTTTAGTAGAGATTGATACATAAAAATACCGATTAGATGACGTTACTTCTTCGTAATTACTTTGTGGGCGGCTGTGGCTGAGAATGTACATGTGGTCACCATCTGACAAGAAGGTTAGTGGTTTGATCCTTGGCTCCGTAAGATAGATAAAGTGCTGGACAAAGATGCACTGTATGGATGTGTGTGTGAAAGGGCGACTGGCCAAACTTTACTGTGAAGCCCATTGAGTGGTCATCAAGACTAGACAACTGCTACATAAATACAGACCATTTACCATTCTTACAAAATGTGGCACGAGGTCATTTTTGTTAGATTTTGGCAATTACAATCGCACTCAAAAACAGAGAGAGAAGGTAAAACAAGAAGAATGACAGTCATGACACTGGCGATTATTCCTCTTTGGACGAAACACTGCGCCACGAAACACAAAGCCGTAGCGCAAAAATGACAATATTCTACACAGATGTAGAGGATCTTTTTAAGATAGCGATCACTAATGCTGACCTCGTCATTCAAGATGCTCAGCCAGAGGGAGTAAGGCTTTGTAGGACCTCCACCATGGACTTTATGTTTCTGTCTGCATTTGTTTGTTAGTCAGCATGATTATATGAAAGAACTACCGAATTGATTTCCATTCGGTGGAGTGGCAGGGCATTAGGCTTTGGACCGTGCGTGGATGGTAAAAACATTATGGATCATAGGGTCAGAGCACAACCAAAAAGAGGCAACTGCGTTTACTGTATTTAGTAAGAGCTGACCCCCAGGCCAGTTTGTGCTGACACCCACCTCACTGCCTCTTCCCCAGTCACACACTTCCCATCCGTTCTGCTGCATTGCAGTTTACAAGGATCATTATCAGCACATTTAAAACACTTATTGAAAGCGTTGGGGTGAGAGCTTGAGGCTGCTAATCGTCGTTACCTCAACTCTTCTGTTGCTTAATGTGAGAAGTAATGGAACTGGGAGTTTAGATAGAGCTGGGGATGTAAGTAAAAGTACAGTACAGGTCCAGGATATGTGGATTCAGTTGACATCAGTACACAAAGTATTACCTCCATCAAGCAACATTTTTTGCCTTTTTGCCTCATATTCTCAGCAGGATAATATTTTTGTTCAGAAATCAGCCTCATATGCTGCAGCTTTAGAAAGTAAGCCCACTCACAAACTCACCTCTACCTCCCTAATAATTACACAAGCCCCACACACTGTCAGCAGGCATATACAGCAGGAGTGAAAAGGTGATGAATTTGTGCATCTAATCCAGCTTCATACAATGGCATTATACCTATAATTAAAAAGAAGATTAATAGCATCTTTAAAATATGACCTGCACAGAGTGCGAAGCTGTTTCTAAAAAACAGAGGCCTCGTAATTAATGGGGAACGTTTCACTTGCACATGACCTTGCAGTGGCGTGAAGTTAACTGGGAACATGTTTCTCTGTGAGGGGTAAAATAATGTGCTGACACTCTAATGCAACCTCTCCCCCCACTTACTGTCATGAATAATTAGATTAATATTTTAAACCAGGAATATGCATCACCGTTGAGATTCACACAGACGTTGTGTGCTGCACTGCTGTGGTGTGAGCTGCGTCTGTATTAGGACTGTGTGACATTTTAATGGTTTTACAAACATCATCTCATTCGTGAGAGGGATTTGAGTGATTTACCAACCTTGAGCTGAGTAAATCATTGGCTGATGGGGAAGGAGTGACTAACGTGGCCGGTGAGTGAAGAATGTTCTCAACAGACAAACAGCAGCATCATATGTTTGTTAAATTCCTGGAAATGACCCATGTTTACTGGGTTTATGTGGAATACAGGTCCTGGAAGCAATCGGAGACATCTACAATTCCATAACTGGGAAACTCCAGCTGCTGATGAAGCTCATTCGATATGAACATCTGCTAAACCTGGGCATTGTACAAATGTGGTATACTGCTTTACAAATATAGACTGCCACGCCGGGGACTATTTCTATTTGAACTTTAAAACTTGTGTACACATGATACATGTCATTGACTTGACTTCCTCCCCGGAGTCTTTGTGATTGCCGCAGATCCAGGACTGTGGCTGTCCCCAGCTGGTGATATGATACAATGATATTTAGGCAGATGCTACATTGCTGCTCATTTCATATCCGTCCAACATTTTGTAAAAATAAATGAACCATGCTAATGTAAAACCCATTGGTTCCAATAGCAGTTAGATTGCACCCATGGTTGTCAGTATACAGCAACTGCTGGTGGTTATGTAGTTGATATCTTACGAACCCCATACTCAATTTAAATGTTTAATTTGCAGCCACATTTTCATTTAAAATTGTTATGCATACTTCATTTATGGGGGTTGAGAGACAAAGACCAATTACGAATGATTTGTGTCTAAAATCTGTGTAAACCTCTTTATAGTAGATTTGATGTCAGTAAAATTTTAACTGTAGAGGCAGATCAGAACACCTACATGAAACATTTTTTATTGTCTTCTGTCAGTTAGATATTATGACTCTTTTGCCATTCCATTCTCTGTGGATGATGGGTCCTGCTCACTGATAAATGAGATGGCAACTATGGACAGCTGTAGCTCACCCACATAGCCCTGTAGTGTGGTTTGTGTGGTTACCACCTGCGCAGGCTAGAAATACGGCTCTTGCCTTGTGCAGGGCACATCTTTTACGTTCACTGGCATAAATCTGTCAATAAAATGCTGAGCCACGGGCTCACAGGAGAAGAGAGACCTTACACGTCATATTCAGACCCATAAATAATCTCTCTGTTGCCACTTTTATGCAACCTCAAGAAGCAAGGCTGGAGATGGGCCCCTGATGCAAGAAGAAGAGAGACTGATGGACCCATGACTTTGGTTAAAATCTTATGAAAACATTTTTTACAGACAAGAAATATCTTCGTCAGATATACTTCACTTGCACTTGCGCACACACACACACGTGCACACACACACACACACACACACACACACAGACACACACACACACAATGACACGCTTTCTGCTTGTCTTGTGTATTTCTAGTGATTTGTAGAGCAGCTTGTGGAGTTATCCACAGATGCTCATCGAAACAAGCAGAGAACCAAAACAAACATTGTACTTAACTCAAAGTCAGTAACTCAGACTTACATCTATGAGATCACATTTTGGGAGGGAAATGTGGTTCAATGAGTTCTATTTCTTTGTGATATTTATCCACACACTGCAGGATGTGGTAAAAGGGATACGATTGAAAGATTGATTAGGGTATCACTGGGAAGTAAAGGATTTAGAGATCAAATGCAGGACAATATCTGACATTTATTTATTGATTGGTTGTAGGAGGGAGGTAAGTGTTAAACTTCTTGGCAGGACAAAGGTCTTAAACCTTAAAAGACAGGAGGGAAATAGAATAATAGTAAAGTGAGGACTAATAAACTAATAATCATGCAGATGATATGAACTAGTCGATGGTGTCGGACACTGAGTCACGTCTTAGATAGATAGATAGACTTTATTCATCCCCGAGGGGAAATTAAGTCATCATAGCAGCCGGTACATTTGAATACAATAAAATACAATACAATAGAATAAATTATAAAATATAAAATATTGCGGTAGAAAGAATAAAAACAGAAACACAAGATAAAATAGGTAGATAAGGTGCAGTGGCAGATGATGGTAATAGTACTGATGATGATATGGTGGTAATGTTATTGTTAGACAGTATATAAAAGATAGTACAGTATGTATAGTATATAATATATATTTATATATGATAGTAATTATACCAATATAATAGCAGTATATAGTAATAATAGCAGCAACAGTATATATAATAATAATAATAATAGTAAAATATAATAATAATAACATGTACACATGTATAAATAAAATATGTGTATATAGACTTATAAAGAATATACAAAGAGTATGATATAATATATAGTACGGGTATCAATATAAGTATTTGGCGATACAATAGATAATATAATATACTGTGAGTGTAAGAATATGTAGACAGAGTGTGCAAAAGACAATATTATTGTATGAAATGATGAATTGAGACAGGTATGTTTAGTGCAGTTCTGTGATGGTGGCTCTGACAGAGGTAGAGGAGTTGTATAGTCTTTTGCGGTTGGGAGGAACGATTTCCTGTATCGTTCCTTAGAGCAGCAGGGTTGAATGAGTCTGTGGCTGAAGCTGCTCCTTAGCTTGTCCAGTGTTTTGTGGAGGGGGTGAGAGAGATTGTCCATGATTGCCAGCAGTTTTGCCATCCTGTCCTCCACCACCTCCTCCAGGGTGACAAGCATGTTGACCGTTATGATGTTTAAATGCAGTGTCATAAACTTTGGAATCAAACAAACACTAAGTTACTTCATGTACCGATCAGGTCCTGATAACTGACGAGTGTTTATAATTTCAAGTGAGAACAGGTCAACGGGAGAGTGCAGGAGGACACAGAAACTCCAGCACAATGTTCCCACTGTCCCCACTGTTCTTCCACAAAGTAACTTGCCTGCTGATTTAAGTGAACACTGAGCAAGTGAGTGGGGGAAGAGCGTGATGCTGTGTGTGTGTGTGTGTGTGTGTGTGTGTGTGTGTGTGTGTGTGTGTGTGTGTGTTGTGTGTGTGTGTGTGTGTGTGTGTGTGTGTGTGTGTGTGTGTGTGTGTGTGTGTGTGTGTGTGTGTGTGTGTGTGTGTGTGTGTGCACGCTGCCTGGGAGCACACAACACATACAATCCTGGTATTTCACATAATGCCATTATAATATTGAATGTGAAAGTGGCGAGATCATAGACATGGCATGATTAGACCACCAAGGTGCAAGTGCAAGAGCTTACATATGACAGAAGCCATGGAGATTGCATTGTGCAATGCCTGCAATTTTAAAAAAAACGTTTTGTATGAAAGTCTATCCGAGCAGTGTAAAAATGTTGAACTGGAATAATATGATTCCTGGTATTGGCTCAGCTGGACCGGGTCCTCTCTATGGAGGCCGCCACCTTTCGAGTTTGTATGACAACTTAAGGCTACTACAGAGTCCCTGTATACACCAGCATTTCTCCATTGCAATCTCTTCTTACCAAAGAGATAATATATAGACATATTAAAGACACCTAACAACACATGCACAAAAGACAAGCAATTTATTGTCGGTTTGACAATACAAGCATGCCAATTATTCACAACACAACCAACTATACAAATAAACTGCAAATACATATGATACAAGCAAACAGACAGATGTGAAGTTGTCTTCTTCAATTGCAGAGCGCTGAGGTCTCAGGACCGCTGTGAGAAACAGGAGCCAATATGTGGATCTTTTCTGAGACTGTGCCAGCACAAAGACCCTGTAGCTGTCCTCATAAACGAGGGACATCTGCAACTACCGTACGTCTCTGTTTGGTTGAATTTAAGTGAGCACATTTTAGGCTTTTGATGGCCAGGGGCCAGCAATAACTGCTGCGGCACCTGTTCTCGCCGTCAGTGCTTATTGCTGGAACCAAACCGGCTACAGCCAAATGACAACAGGCATTCCACAACACTAATGGGCTCATGGTAAGGTGGCAATCATGGTGCAGTATCACCACTATCAGGCCCAGCTCTCATCTGTGACATTTACTCTGACTGCAGCATAATATCACCTGGAGAAATGTGTATGAGCTGCATGGAGCTCCACCTCATTACAATATGAGCAGAAGGAGTGTGCAGGGGGGGGGCAACAACATCCAACTACACAATGATGCCTGTTCTCAACTTCACTCACCGCTGTCTGGCAACCAGCGGGTCAAATTAAGTCCAGTTCCCTCTCTTCCCTCACAACATGAGCAGAATCCCACATTTAGTTCATTACCATAATGAAGGACTTTATGGTTGTGCTGGGAGAATGGCAGCAGGCACTGTGCCCTTTGTCTTTGCCCCAGTAAAGGCGTCTCCTCATCTGTGTATTCTCCAGCATAGTTTTAATATGAAGGCAGTAAAACAAGATTAACGCTTCTCACTGAAGCAGGTTAAAGACAGAGAGGAGGCAGGGAAGGACACCATCTTCCTGCATTGGAGGTGTTGACTTTATCCTTTGCACTGCAAAGTCTTATAATAAATTGTTTGAAATAAAAATGTCTTCGAATCATCCAGGGTAATTAGATAAAGTTTTTCGTTTTCAAGTTTGAATTGCTTATTCATCACTGTGTAAGGTTAGGATGAAAGAGATCCACTAGGAAAAATGTAATGTTTTTAGTCGTGCGTAATCATCTAAATTGTATGAATTTTTGTTTTGTTTAGCTCAGAATAAACCCTATCTACCGAGGCCGCCATGTTTTTTTCACAGTTTTCCAAGCAAGTTATTATCACAAGTGAAGGCTTCCACACTCTTGAGGGGCGTCAAGCTGCAACATGCAAAGTCACCACTAGATGTCACTCAATTCTACACACTAAACCTTTAAAGAATTGATAAACAGATGTTCAGATTGATGCTCGGTTGATGTTCGGTGGACAGACCTGTTCAGAGGGCAGAAAAAGAAGGCGGGTCACAAACTGACACCAAGTCCAGTCATAGATGTCGCAGGAACAGGTAGAGAAGAAGGGGGAAAAGAGATAGGAAAGTATACACTTGTAGAGTGAAGAGGTTACAGATTAGATCTGCATTAATCAAAAAAATACCAAATATTTGATCAATTGTTTTGAGGCATTTGTTTTTGGTCAGCTTTGGGGTTTTTTATCCCAAAACTCTTTAAACAAAATCCAGAATGGTGGTAATTTCAAATGGGCAGCATTTATGATATATGCAGGACTGCAGTTACTGGACATAATGGGGAGGTCCTCATTCCATGGTCATTTACCTCTGCTCATGTGGCCCCAGTGAGTCATTAGAGCAAAAGTCAGTGGAGTCGAGCTATTCTCAGGGGAGCTGTTACGACCCCCAAAAAGGCTCTTTGCAAAATTGTTTAACTATCTGCAGCTATCAAGTAGTTGCTCCCAGTTGATTATTAAACAGAACTAACATTCACAGAGATCAATAGAAAGCAGATGGACAAGCCAGACTTAGCAAAAGAAAGGAGGCCACTAAAACCATCCCACAATTAGTCATAGAGGATTTAGTGTTGTAAATCAAACTTAAACAATCATCAGAACAAAATCTAGCAGGAATAAAGCAGTTAAAACAGGACTAGCAAAAAACATCGAAAAGACCTTCAGTCACGTCACGCTGAATCCTGTCCACCCTATTGGTCCTCCCAAGCACCGCATTACAGCAATCACTAGTCCCTAAATATTATGTGATCTCTTCCACCTCTCACTGCATTCCAACTTTTGTGGAAGTTTGTGGTTAAGATGCCTTAAATAGCCCTGAAACTTCTACTGAGACATCTATGCCACCCAAGAATGATCAATGGTTCAATTCTGGCTAGCACACTGGAAATTGAAAAGAAGACGGTACAGGACCACTGCATAGGTGCAGGTACAGGAGTGGGGATGATGGAGGGAGGAACAGAGGACTGTGGAAGGCCAGTGCAAACTGGGGCCATCTGCTGGGCAGGTATGGAGTGACAAGCGAAGAAAGGACCGTCCCGAGAGCAGGGGTATTCGATTAAAACTCAGAGAGGTCCAAATCCAGGAAATTGAAATGCGTATCCTTTCAAACAATGGTTAAAACCTTGATGTACAGAAAGGGAGAAGAGAGGGGGGGGGGGGGGAGCCATGGAGGCCAACGGAGTGCAAGGATAAAGCAGAGATCTAGAGATACAAAACATGATTTCTGATTATTTTAGAGTGGTTATGTATAGCACAACATTGAAAACAAATAATGATTACACTGACACACAGCCCTGCAGGAAAATGCTTCATTGCATCTCTGTGCGTGTCTCTAGCCAAACAGACTCATAGACCAGCATCATTTTACACACCCATAACACAGGCTGAGAGCAGGTATTTATAGAGTCCTGGACACTGTAAAGCTCGGTACACACTGAATGATTTAAGGCCGTTTTAGCACAGATTTCTGAGACATACAATGGTTTTCAGCTTTGCCGGCCGCCTTGCAGTGTACCAGGGGGAGTGAGCAGCAATTAATTGCACCCGACTGGCTGTCAGATGCTCCGATACATTTCTGACACGTTAGAAATTTGGGTTCGGCCGACTTCCCCCTCTTGCATAGTTGAAGCAGAGCCACCAGTCGATTCCCCAAAACCCTGGGCCCTTTATCCTGACTGCACCTGCGCTAAGTGGCAAAACGGTAAAAGCGAAGTGAACTGGAGGGGCCTCTTGGATGAGAGATAAAACGTTTCTTTTAATCACAGGATGTGGCCTCCATAACGGGCTGTAGTTTGACACACACTGTATACACTGACTCTGTTGGAGGCCACACTGCATGGGGAAACATTTGCCATTACTAGTCATCTAAAAGCCCCTTATACTTGCACTTTTATTGTCTGGTAAACAGAGAGCGTGACTGTGCACATTTGGCATCCGAGAGATTGAGATGTAGAGGGTGTGTTAGCATTGGGATATCTAGATATAGTTTTACACTTTAATCCTCCCCTTTAAGAAGGTTTATCCAAGGTATCCTTTACCTTGTGACTTGGAATTTAACATCATTTCTGAAAGCATACGATGCATGCCTCGGTTTATTGCTTTATCTAATGGGACCTTCACAATCTGAACCAAGAGGAAAACAGGGAGAAAATAAAATAAATTAAATTGTTTTTAAATACACCATCAACTACAGTGACCATTATTGGCAAATGTGGTCATGCCAGATCCCAATCTTTTAATAAATGAGGCTATTGAGTGATGCTATGAGGTGCAGAGCTAATATCTGGATGCTACGATGCTCGACATGACAATGATAACATGCTAACATGATAATGGCAAAACTGTAAATTTGACAATGATGTTATCGGTTGGTTCAGGCCTGATGAACTGAACTCTCCACTGTAAAGTACCATAGCTCCATATGTACAAAATTAACAGATACATGAAGAAGGCAGATAAGATCTGTGGAAGTGTGTTTGTTCCCCCCAGATGTCCCTATCTCCAGATGACACTGCACTCTCCTCATTGTAACTGGAGCTTAATGGCTCGATTTCATGGCCATTTGCCTCTACTTATATGGTCCCGGTGAGTCACTAGGACAGATTTCTGTACAGTCACAATCGGGTTATCCTCAGGAGAGCACATGCTACCTCAGATAAGTGGCACAGCGTAGGGGCCAACAGCAGTTTGCAACACTTGGCAGTGAGAAACATCATATCAGACAACACGTCCCACTCAGCCAGCACTGGCAGGGTCAAAACGGTGAGTGTCTATGGGGCCAGTCATTTATTTATGAGTGTTTAGATGGGCCTGGCCACTTCCACAGCTCAACGTGACTTTCTTTTTATCATCAGTTTATTTCCCCTAGGGTGTGTGGAGGGAAGAATGGGGGGGAGGACTGGAGGGCTTTCTGTGCAGAAGACTCTGTATCTGAGAAACAGACGGTCAGCACATTTTGCATGAAAGACGAGTAGCAGAGGGAATGAGTATTCCCTGTTAACTGCTTTCCTGCTGGCATTTATTCTGTACACAGGTTATTGCGGTTTGCTTTTGCATTTATTGAGAAAAAAATCCTAAATTAAAAACCTAACTTGTTCATATGGCCTAGGAAGCTTGTGGGAAATGGCATTACCATAAGATTTGCATAAGAACATTTTCAGCCATGCTCAGAGTAGTTTGGATTTGAGTCTCTACCTGCTGAGCAATAAAACTGCAGCCAGGCTGCAAATTAGATTGAAAGATTTTTTAAACTTAATTGTTATACTCAGTTGTGTTTGAATGAGTTTTGTCATTGGATGCCTCATATGAAGCTTCCCTAACTGGCAAGAGAACAAAAGCTGACATAAAAAATGATCTGTTTTCAGGGGTGCATCAAGCATTGGGAAATTTGCAGAACAGTCCAAACAACCTCAGAGGGCAACATCTTATCCTAACATCTGGGGCCTGGTTTAACATGCCCTGGATATCTTTCTGATTAATTAAACTAGCAATCGCATTTAGGCTAAGTGGTCACACAAAGCTAGACATGAACTTGTTAAGTCAACCCACGTTTGCCACATCAAGATCTGAGCAGGTGCACAGTGTATGAGACATGAATCTGTTCTTTACTAACAAGACCTGTGGAAGTGAACTGAAGAAGCCTCTTGGATGATTGATGGGACATTTCGCTCAATCCCATGATGTAGCCTATAGTAGAGGTGGGAGGTATATCGAATATACTCAATCTATAGCAGCTTGTTATACGTGAGATGTATAAAAAGACTATCGAGTACAAATTGTCGCGTGAATGTTTGAAGCAGCATGAAATTCTCTTTGAGTTTCGCTTCTTTCTTCTCGTGCCCCTCTCACAGCCGACTGATCATTCCCCCCCGCCCATCCAGAAGACTCTCCTGCGCGCATGCATATGTTTGTATCGAGAGAGAGAGAGAGAGAGAGAGAGAGAGAGAGAGAGAGAGAGAGAGAGAGAGAGAGAGAGAGAGAGAGAGAGAGAGAGAGAGAGAGAGAGAGAGAGAGAGAGAGAGAGAGAGAGACATATAGGGGCTGTCACAAGGTAAATCTGTGAACTATCACCCATTCCAAATTAATGTTTAATTTAATAGGATAAACCGACTAAAAGGGAAGGGATAAAAGTGTAAAACTATCACTCGTTATTCTGCCCGCTAACACACCCAATACATGAAAAAACTTAACTCCCATAAGCAAAGAAGCGTAGAGCGATACAGACAGTCTGTGGTGCTGTGAGCGCATTGCTCCTACGTGTCAGGTTGGTTATATTCGGCCCCAGCAGCTGGCAAAGATCCATCATTCCTTTAGAGAAGGATCTATGTCTCTCATTAAGACACTCATCAAAGTAGGTCAGAGGATTTCGTCCGGTCTCTAAAGACCCTTGTCCTCCTCAGAGACTCCAGCAATCCACACCCAGCTCCACGGGATCCTCCAAGAACGCTGATGTCACGGTTCAAAGGAATTGATTGGTCAGTGGGAGGGGCTTTTATAGTGCTTAATCGCTTATCTCCAACTTAACCTACTACAGAGCAGGTTACCATTCAGCATAAGTTACAACGGTGATTTACCCCAATAAGCGCAGATCTGGCTTCATAGTACAGGGCCCCGGTGGCTTAGGGGTCTTGTTAACAGAAAACGACTGCATAAACACAGCAAGGATGCAAAGAGAGAAGGTCAGCATAAAATCAAGGATTGTCCGAGCAGTTTGATCATCTGGTGAATCTTAGTGTTGGTAAGTGAGCTGCAAGTCCTTGATGTCAACAGTATAAAGACTTAGGTTTAAATGAAATAGAGAGGTTCATACAAGGTGTCACTCGACCCTGCGTAAAAACACAAATATCAATACTACTCTGTTGTTGCTGCTGACTTTGCCACACTGCTTTTGTAGTAACTCGGGTGTTATGTGATGTCAGAGTATCAACTGACTCTTCAGTTTGAAACAGCCAGTGAACAAACATTTGAGACACGTCAGCCGCTGCTCTACTTTGAGTTGACTACTTACTCGTCTTTCACAGAGAGATTTTAATCCGCTCATTATCTACTCACCACTACGCCGATGGAGCGGTGGGTGAAGTGTTGGAGTCCACAGAACACGGTGTGAATGACACCGTTTCGAGTTGAACGCTGTTTACCCCTGAGACTCCTGAAGTGTTTTTTTGAAGTGTAAGTGTAGTGTTGTCTCCGTATGTAGGAAAAACATATTTTCTCAGGATGTGTCAATCTGTTTTGGACAGGAACCTTGATTATGGCTGTCAGCGCACAGCACAGAGCACTGTATATTTTTTGCATAGCCTTTGATATAAGTAAAGTTGTTTAAAAATAAAGAAATGACTGTAACCTAACCCCTAACATCTTCTCCTTCACTTCTTTCTTAAGGGGATTATTTAGATTTTCTGAATGCAGCCCAATAGGGCAATTGACTGCCGCATTGGAACATCGGCCTTGCCCGCCAGGGACCAGGACCAGTTCCACGGGACATTTTTTATATCTAGTTGTTTCACTGATGATAGTAATTAAACTTAAATAACAAAAAATGTCACTCTTGTTTTTAACTCAGATCACTTCAGATTTGAATGAAAACCATTGTTGCCTTTTATTCAGACAGTCCTAGGAATAAATCATTTACAAATGTTTGTAATTATTTATATGTTAAGTGGTTTTTAGCAGCTTTTATTATTTTTATATCTTTGAATTGACTGTAGTGCCACCGACCACACAAAAGCACAATGTTGTTTTGCTGTTTTTTAATTGCTTTATTTTGAGGTGCATTAGGAAGCTTTTAATCTAAGAACATGAGAACTTTGTGTCGCTTGCTAATCCAAAATTAAGGTCAAACCTATATGTAGGCCAGTTATATGAAATGTAACACAACAAATTCAGATTTTATGAAAAAGACTCACCACAAAATGCTGGTGTATGTCTTACAAGTGCAGGCATGATAGTTACAATGGATCAGCTCAGCACACAGTGATGCACTCCTATAAGGGAAAAGTCGTCGTAATGCGTGGTGAAGTATGAACTTCCTCACATTGTTATATTAATATAACATTTTAGTCCTGTTTCTGCTATCTTCATTTTCAAATGAATGCTTTTAGTTTTGTCTTCCTATGAGTTAGTGATGGCTAAAAATGCCAGGTTCTGCACCGTGGTTCTCCTTTCTTCTTCACATCTTTCAAGAAACAGATTTTATGAAAGCAGATTATTTGGACTCACCCACGAAACAGGGGTTAACAACACCAACAATTATAATCAGTGGTGTATTTATTGAATGTATCTCAAACATCGGCTGTTGGAAAAATTAAGTGAACTCTTGGGTTGTATGAAATTGTAATTAAAGCAGAATACATTATGGAACTAACATTTCCTTAACTAATGTGTATCTTATCTAAAGAAGCAAGGCTTTGGTAATATAATACTTGTATTTGAATAGCACGTATCCAACATGATTCACAAAATCCATGGCATGAAATAAAATATAAAGTGTTCAATTCAGTTCACTTTTAAGCGCCAAATCATTACACAATAAATGTAAAAAAAAATGTAGAGAAACCCAACAGTTTCCACAATGTTGAAATAATTGAAAAACAATGATTTTAATAATCATTTTTCATCTCTGAAATTTATTTCTATGCACTGGAGTGAAGCCCACATAAAATAGGCCTTAAAAGTTAATGATGAATAGAATGATATTATGGGAAATACACTTTGATTTCCAGCTCTGAGTTAGAGGGAAGGATCGGTAGGAGTTCAGTCAGTGTGAGTTAAATGCAGAGATGTGTAAATAATACAAATTTCCAACAGGGAAAGTGTGAATCTGATTTCAGTCTGGAGCTTTGGTGCTGAAGGACACACGTCCCCTCAGATGACTACACTCTCATTCCCACTCTGTGCCAGATCTTAATAATCCCAAAAAGAATCAGTTTCATACAGGCGCCTGAAGTTTGCATTCTCAGACCTTTGGAAATTAATGTTTAAATATTGTCTTTTACATAAAAGTACCCTTGCTTTCCCCTTATTTTTTTAAGAAATAAGGAAGGCAGGAAGGAAGGGAATAAGGAAGGAGGAAAATAAGGGGATAAGAAAGGATATTTAACGTTAAAATGAGTACTTCATTGCATCATGCATCCTTATTTCCTTTGTTTATTATGTCCTTTATTATTTCCATCTTTTCTTCATCATTTCCATATTCTCTTCCTCGCTTTTTTGTTTAATTATTTCCTTCCTACCTTCCTTCTCTTCTTATGTTCTTCATTTATTATATCCTTCATTCCCTCCTCTTTATTATCTATATTGCTTTCCTTATTCCCTTCCTTATTTCCTTTCTCCCTCCTTGGGACACTGGGACACAATATTGTTCATGAAAGTGCCCTCATTTCCATTTTTGTTGGTGCATGCTGAATGGGCCATTTCAGGTATTTTGGGGGTCTTTTTGCTTTTAGAATTTGTATGACATCCGTTTAAGAATTATTGTAACAAAAATGTTGGCTTCATGTATTTTAATTTGTTTTCTTCCTAGCCGCTCGAGCCCCGACTCATTCCTCACCCTCCCGTCACCACCCAGTCAACGTGATCAACCCCTTTCACAACACACTTCAAATGTGACAACTTAGATGCCGTTGTTCTTTACAGACTTTATAATTGTACATTGTTTATTCATTATAATACTTGACTATTTAATTCATTATTTAACAGATTGTTTTCAGAGGAATTTCCTATTTTCAGAATGAAGTGTGGTAACAAAAGGACTTTGTCTGAAGTCACAGGGACTTATTTAAACACTGTAGTAGACTGATAGAAATCAATGAATGTAGCCTGAGCAGTGATGAGCAGGAAAAAGCAATAGGCCTTTCAATCCCCTCTGCTCCTCTTTAAGCACATTGTCCTGCGTGCATGTTAAAGCCTGGATGTGATGAGTGTACATTTGAAAAGTGAGGGGGTCTTTTCAAATGTACCCCCCCCACCCACACCCACACCCACACACACACGCCCACCTCAAGCGCAAATTATAGCCATTCAGTCACCTCTGTGCTGGTTTTCATGGAAGCCAAGTGAATCAAAGTGGCCTGCTATAGTCGTGATGGTGTTTCTCTCTCTCTCATGCTGCTGCCTCCCCCCCCCCCCCCCCCCCCCCCTTTGATGGGCTTGATTCAGTGAGCTCTCCAGGCCAACAATGAAGCTAACGCGGGCCGTAACCTGAATGATGTCGCCTTTCAGGTGATTGCATCAATAGACGGCAGAGCACCATTTTCAGGGCCTCACTCCCGGCGCACAAAATGAAGCTATTATTGCCATTGTAAGCCCTTTGTCCCGAGCTGGAGCCTAAATGACAGACTGTGCTGATAGTGCGTGTTAGGTGCACAGCGTTCTCCTCATGAACCAACACCTCTTTTAAGACTCATTGACTCGAAACTAAAATAGAAGTGAGGGAGTCATAGTCTGTCATGTGGTCTCTCTCACTGGATTCAGCAGTGAGAGATCTGACTGCAAGATGGAAAGCTTTCAGAGGAGCAGTTACGTAAAGTAGGCCTTCCCATTTTGGTTATGATAATCGGACCCCACTGGGAGCAACATCTGAATTCAAGGTGTCATTTCTTGTTATCTTTCACTGGACTAATCCGTCTTTTCATAAGAAAACACCAGCAATAGATCAGTTAAACTCAAAGACAAGCTCATAGAATACGTTGACGTAAAGAGGGACAATCTCTCCGACCCAAGTACCAGGTACCAGAATGGGTCAACAAGAAGAAAAGCTTATTCCCCCCCCCCAGATCTCTGGTATTCATTTACCAAAACAGGCAAAGAAACGTCACAGGTATGAGGAGTGTAAAGAGGACTCAGCTTTTAAGTGCCCAGTGCTATTAAGATAATTTCTTCATTTTATTTTTGGAGAGCAGCAGTGGAGCCTCTGACTGAACAGATGATATTAGCTCAGACGTTCCTTAATAGGCCTCCTTAAAAGCCCATGAATACCCGGAAGCTAATTGGCAACAGGACATAATGGATTGGTTGGACATTGTTGGAAAAACCTATTCTTTACACAGAGTTCCATAATTTTAACCACATGTTAATTATCGTAACCACCATGTCCTTTTTAAATTACATGTCATTTAGCTGATGCTTTTATCCAAGGCGATTTGCAATCACAATTCGTGCATTCAGCATCTATGAGTGGATATTTTCAGCATCTTGCCCAAGGACACTTTGGCATGGGTTGGGATTTCAGCCGACAACTGCTCTACCCCCTCAGCCGCAGACACCCACGTTTTCATCCTCATTACAATAATAGGTTGCAATGTTTGTTGTTAAATTACTGGTTCTGTTAAATTGGCCTACGGTGACAGGGAGGGGGGAAAATACATTTTTATCCAATTTGTAATTTTTTTATTTCATTGAGAATTTTTTTTTATCTGCGCTTATCATCATAGATTTTTCTTTAACACGCCAATTATCAGATGAAGCCATTTCACTATCAGTTTATTGTTTGCTGCTGTTACTAAAGCAATTATGACTTCACCACTATACTATGTCTCGCAGAGCTGGTCAGTCATCAATGTACAATTTAGAGACAGAGCAATAAAGAGCTAGAGGAGTGTTTGAAGACCTGAGATGTGCATCATGAACTCCTGACTGCAGAAGATCAGTGCTGTTTCGATAGTGGGCCCTTGGTGTGTTCCACCTCCTGGTAGTCTGAGCCAGGGGCCACATTAAACAACCCTTCTTTTCTTATGTTATTATTGCGTAAAGGAAGAACAAATTATATTTCACATTACTATTCTCTGCACTTTCACTGAATTGGAGCATTTTTACATCAGTCATTTAGCATGAGATCCAAGGGATGTCAGGGATATTAGGGCAATTAGAGTGAATGAGTGGAATGCTTTGAGCACATTTGAGGTATTGGCAGATGTGTCATGCCTTTTGTGAAATAACGACAGTAATGCATTTAAAACACTTGTGTTACATAAGTAATAATGGTTTAAAAATATTAGCTCTGCAAAATGAGCCAATGCACAAGAGACAAAGCTCATTTTAAAAAAGATGATTTATCAAGTTCATCATGTTTTGGTTGGGTGTGAAAGATAAAAAAAAAATACACCTGAGACCAGTTATTCATCATGTTTGCTCGCACAAATGATAGAACAATTTCATTCTTGGTTAAATAAGTGCAGATCATATAATTAGGGATTTTGCAGCAGATGGAGACGCATGTGTCATCTTTAATTCAATGAGCCCAATCTGCAAATGTCTCCTTTGTGGGGGCTCATTCTGGTGTCACGACACTTGGAGGGTGTCAAAATTAAAAATGGTGCTTGCAGCGTCAAGTGGTAGAGAGGGAGAGCAGTTTACTTTTGATGATCCCAGTGCTGATGTGTCTGTTTTTTCTCATTCTGTTTGATCATAGTGAAGGATGCAGAATATTTATTTTAGGGAGATAAAACCATCAGTGATCGTGTCCCACCAACAATTACCTGTATTCACAGCCTTTTATATCATATTCCTCTGCGCCACAGAGCTCCAGTGTTTCCAAATCACTATTTATAACAATTCTGTGAGCCACACTGTTGCACTCGTTGACACGTTACATCATTACCTTGGAATACCATTATTTTGACTCACGTACACTATCCTGCTGTGTCAAATACTTACTACCGCACTGAATGTGGATTAATCCACTGCTGAAAATAGTCCCCAGCAGATGTACTGTTTCCTCCTGTTTGAGGAACATCTAATAAAGACTGCAGTGAGCAGCCTCAGGGAATTACTCTAGCCTTTAACAAAACATAGCTGTGAGCTGAATGGGTGGAATATGATCAGATGAGACATAGAGCACTGAGAGACGGACTAACAAAATTTCGGTTGGGTCTTTTCATGAAATATATTATTTGATAATGACAATACAGACAATCACATGTCTTTATGTTGTACGATTGTATTTGTGTTATTAAAAAAAAAGAGGTTTTAGGCGGGTTCAAAATCTAGATGTTCAGATAAACGATCTGCTAAATCAATTATTTCTTAACTTTGCTGCATGAGCCAACATGACCGGAGTGGGAGTATAGAGGGACAAAAATGTTGTCCTCAGGATACTGTTTATTGTTTATTATTTCTGAGCACTGCCAAATGTTACAGTAGTGTGGCTTGTGTACCCAATGATTAAAGGAAGGATGCTACTTCTGCTGCAGAACGAATAAGATGCTCTCATTAAACACGACCAGTTGGGTAACAAAGTAAACAGCGAACATATAGCTGAAAGCAAGAAACCTTCAGAGGTGATAGATGTATTTAAAAAAAGCAATGTCATCAGAATCATGAAGTTCCTCTCAAATCTTGAGAACTTTATCAGGCTGTCACTGCCTTTTCTGTGGGCAGTGTTGAAGGTCGCGAAGCTGGTAAAGCTCATTAGTTTGAACTGACGCTGACCGAGTTGAACGTCTCAACATTTTGTATCAGCTCTCGTCCTGGCAACCTGACAGGGAAATCAAAGTGACACTGTAAAAATGAAGGGGACAAAGTAGGATTTTGGAAGGTGAAAGGGACGTTTTGATTTACGGCCATCTGCCACAGAGAACTGTTGGTGAGGAAAAAAAAAAGATGGTTTTCACATTAAACTGCTCTTGGAGCCATCATTCCAAAGTCTATGTCTATTTTAACAACAATAAACAAATTATATCTAGCAGGCTTAGCTAAAGCAGTCGGCTTTTGGGGCTTTTTGGCACTTATTTTGATTAAAAAACATATATTTAACATCCGTTTTATATGCTAAATATTAGGGTTGAGCGAGTACAGCATTATCTGTATCTGTATCTGTATCTGTTAACCATATGAATTATCTGTATCCGTATCCGTACTCGGTGTGGGCGGGGCATAACCCGGAAGTGGGTGTGATTTAACCAGGAAGTGGGCGGGATTTAACCCGGAAGTAGGCCGGGTTGTCTTGAAACGGGCGGGGCTTTAACCAGTATGTTATTTTAAGCATGCAATTGATATGGGTTGATCAAAAATTGTTATATTTATTGCTGATTAGAGAACTATACACAGCAGCATCAGCATTGAGCTTCAGATCAATGATTTTGATCACAATAGCAAATGAACTATTTACAGAACAAGTTTTGCAACAATGAATACAACACATGCTGTTGCAATTATGAAGTGAAATGTAATAACAAGTATTTTCATAATCAACATAACCTTCTTTTTTAACTTTGACATTTTTTTATGATTTTTGTATTTTTATTTTTTTTTAAATTTATTTCCACACCAGGTGTGTGTGTGTGTGTGTGTGTGTGTGTGTGTGTGTATGTTTATGTGTGTGTATGAGTGAGTAAGAGAGAGACAGGGAGAGAGAGAGGGGGAGTGTGTGTGTGTGTGTGTGTGTGTAGCTTAATTTGTAATATTTGTTATACCACTACTACCTACAACGTGTCAGACACTCAGTGCGTGAAGTAAAATAAAACTGGTTAGAGCCTACTGATGGTTTAAAAAAAAAAAAAATCCAACGAGAGAGAGAGAGAGACGCGAGAGACGCGAGAGAGAGAGAGAGACGCGAGAGAGACGCGAGAGAGAGAGAGAGAGACGCGAGAGAGACGCGAGAGAGAGACGCGAGAGAGAGAGAGAGAGAGAGAGAGAGAGAGAGAGAGAAGCCAGAGAGAGAAGCCAGACACTCAATGCGTGAAGTAAAAAAAAAAAATTCTCCGACAGGCAGAGACGCAACGCGAGTCGCTTTCTACCAGCACCACGTCTGAACGAACACACGTTTAACAGAACTCTACTGGTTAATAAGTAAGTACAAACTGAAATAAAAACAAACTTCAAGCTGAAGAAACCCTAAACGTTAACGGAAAAGACCCGCGAACCTGAGTGACTGAGAGACAGAGAGCTGTTCTGTGAGTGAGTGAGCAGAGCGGTGTGTGAAGGGGAGGAGCGCTGTGACGCTATGTGAGGATTTTCATTCAGTCCGAGCACAGATAATGACTCGTATTACTCGTATAATACTCGTGCTCGGCAAAAGTGCTTTATCCGTACCGGATACTCGTTTCAGCCGAGTATCCGGCTCATCTCTACTAAATATATAATATACCAAAAGCACTCATCCAACTACAAATGTTGAGGCCCTCGGAGTTTAATGCAATGCAACTTAAGAAAACCCCAGGAAATTACAGAAACATTTTCATCAACTAGACACAAACACTGTAAATACACACAATATAGCCAAATAGCCAAATACACCTATCAGCAGCAAGGTGAAGAGGATCAGGAGCTGATCCAGGAGCTAACACGTGAGCAGGATGTCCTCTGTCAGAAAACAGAGGGCCCTGAAAGCAGAACTGGAGCAACTGACCTCAACCAACCTCCTGATTGTCACCAAGCTCAAGGCTCAGGGCGAGGTCAGTCGAGACCTCCAGGGGGAGAAACCGTCCAGTTGAAGGAAGAGCTGAAGCAGCAGGAGGAAGGAGTCCTGTACACTGACGTCAGAGCCGGACATCTCAGAAGAGACAGCCTCGGAGAGAAAGAAAACATAACATGTAAGCTCTGCAGATCAGCTGGATATAAAGCTCGGCAGCAGCAAAACAGTGATCTTAGAAAATTGCCGACCAGTTAGTGATTCCATGAATGTTGTCGGTGTGACAGAGATCAGCACGTGTCAGTGTATGTGTCACTCTGTCTCAGCCAGTTGTCGACCACTGCTGGAGTTTATCCGAGGACGAAGAGGACACGTTCAACTCGCCCCACAGACTGAAGGCATAATGCCCCCCCCCCCCCCCCCCGACTGCTACAAATTGCCTATCGCTGAATTATTACACATTCAGTGCAACTGTGTCATTTCTTTTTCGATCAGAATCTTGCCCAAAAGCACTTTGGGCATGCGCATGGGGTAAACTGGGATCAGACAGCATACATTTGGGTTACTGGACAACCCACTCTACCTCCTGAGCCACGGCTCCTGATATATAACCATTTACTTATAAGTAAGGATTCATAAATTATCATGAATAGCTTTTCAGAGTATTCGAATACAGTAGTTCACGTACTTAAGCAATTGTGTAGCACTTTAATTTATGATCCCTAACATTGCTTGTCAAATCCATCAAATCAAATATATTTATTCATCCCCATGGGGAGATTATTCTTGGGCCAAAGTGCCACAGCAGCTGCAGACCAGTACATTGTGTAACAAACAACAAATGGCTGTACACAAGGACATGTATCATGTAACAGGCTTCTGATAAGGTGCCGTCAACAGCCAGACAATAAGGGCCACTGTCCCACTTGCTATAAATAAAGTAGAAGTCTTAATGCTGATCTCAGAACACTACACACAACCAGTTGACGATCATGTCACATCATTGTCAGCATCTGAGTTTTGAGTTGACGTGCCATTAATGCTGTGCTGAGCAGAGCTCTGACACCTTACAAATGAATGATGTGTCACCACAGGCGAGTGGCAGGGTGTGTAGAGTTTTGATTATAGCATTACTGTCTCAGTGTCGTGTGGTCGCCCTGGCTTTATGACCTCACCTCTATTAAAATGATGAAACTTGAAGTCATTCTGCTTTAGATCAATCATCAAGGCTGTCGGACGATATGCTTTAAGAAACTCAGGGCTAGTTATTGCACACATTTTGCCCTCCATCAGAAAAACCGAGGGCCCGGAGCAGAACTCGAGCAACTGACCTCAACCAACCTCAAGCTTGTCACCAATCTTAAGGCTCAGGGTCGAAATCAGTCGACACCTCCTGGGGGAGAAAGGTGCCCAGGTGAAGGAAGATGACAGCCAAAGAACGCTGGTCACCAGTTTTTCCAATTTCGCATCAGTATTGAACTTAACCGAAACAACCTCAGCACTGCCCCCTCTTGGCACGTCCATAAGATGAACTGCTCGTGGACCGACGAAGAGAAAGAGGTTTGTGAAATTAGTAAGTAGATGGGATCACAGGGGAAATTGAGTCGAAGCCAGTAAAACAAGTCTACCTGGACATCTCATGTGATCTGTGATCGACTGTCCTTCCTTTAACTGACAGGAGTTGACTGCTAAATAATAAACAAATCTTACGGGTGAACCTTGCTCAGCTGAACGTATTCAAAGTCAGAATCAGATCTGAAGAATTTGAGATTTTCTTTGATATCTTCAAGTGAAACAAAGACTTCAATTTCATTTTGTATCACAAACACACTAAAAGGAGTAAATATGACAGGGCATGGGCTGACGGGCTGATAACTCATTAAGTTGACAGGGTTGTGACGTCGTCCTCCATCATCAGAGTCACTCACAGAGCGAAATCGCACGGCAGCACTCTGCTGTGAACCCTGTTTGTTTTATGATCTCCAGCGTCACAAATAACTGACAGCGATGATTAACAGTCGAGACTGCAACTGGGTCTCATTTGTCATAAATAACGACGAATAGGAAGGAACAGGACAAAAGAAGGTCATGTACAGATTGCTTTCCTCACACTTCATGATCAGTGCATTTAACGGCAGTATAGCTTTGAATTATGCTAAAATACATATCATAAGAACCTGCCGACTCCTGCAGTTTAAGAAAGGTCTGTGTGTGGTGTAGTCGACGTGCTCTTATCCCATCTCTCTGGCGACGCCGATATCCATTTATTCTCATTTTCCACTGACAAGGTTATAAAACACTCAAAATAGCTCCTCAGTTTCATTTCGTGATTACAACTTTGTGTAATGTGGAAATGAGGAATATGGATGAGGCTGCCTTCTGTGCTGCCGGTGACGCCCCCCCCCCCCCCCCCTCTCCCCCATCGGAGCCCACAGAGGAGCTTCCACCTTGAACAACCTTGTTGCTGGACGCTGGCTCTCCACCGATGTAGGTAAACAAGGCGACGCTGACAGAATCCAAATGTCCCAGTGTAGTGATCTGTACACCTATCACACTGATAACACTGTTTACATAATTAATCATGTGGCAAAATAAATCTCCCACAGGTGAACGCTTGATACATCAGCTCTCAAATGAATGCCAGATATCTGGGTGCCCCAGTATTTAGACAAAATATCCCTGGGGCTCTTATTCTTTTTTGCCTTTAAGACATTTCCGTGTTTCGATCCCGTGAGGCTCCACCAGTTCAGGCAATCATTAATCTTCATTTCAGCACTTTGGGACTTGTTGTGACAGTCCCCTCTGATTTCACTCCCCTCGTCCTCTGTCAGAAAATCAGCCAGCAGCACATCTCGCTGTAAATTTAATGGCAAAAAAAAAAAAAGAAAAGGAAAGAAAAACCCAGAGCAAAGAGCGTGCAAAGGTATGGGAGATGAGAAGTGAGAGTTTCAAGGGGGCCTTTGACTCTTTGAATTAGAAAAATGGATGAGACAAATATTCACAACACTTTAGATGCTCGTATTGCACAGAGGCGATAGGTTCCCGGTGGATTCACGGATAATTACATGCCCACTGGAGACATTAAAAGCTTATATGAGAGGGGATGTAATGAGGGGAGATATAAAAGAAGTCATCAAAAAGAATACCTAAAATGAGACCTACAGGAATCAAAGGATTCGCCGGGTAAAATCGACTGCAGCTCCTGAAACATCCCTCAGGTTGTCGTGTTCTCAGTTAAACTCTTTCTCTTACCTTGGTGCATCGGTTTTATGAGCTCACCAGGTGGGCGAGCACATTTGCGATGAGACTTCAGGGGCCCAAATCATTCTATATAATAATCCAGTAAAATGGTACTGTAACACATACATCCGTTGTAAAGCTTTTAAAGCTCTTTGTTCGTTTTTGTTTTAATATTAATTTGATCGGCGGGACAGAAATGGCGAATCCAATTTGTTGTACTTTGGCTGAACAGTCTGGAGAAGCAAACCTGCTTTCTCCTGCACAGCCAGCAACAGGAAATAGGGCTTGATTAGTCTAGTAAATCATACATTTTGATTTTGTTGTTGTTTATAATCAAGTTAATGACATTTAATCCCGCCATTTTCCGCCATTTAGTACTGTATACACACAGTCACTTACACATTTATGATTTATAATTTCTCAACATGTTTCCCCTTGCCGTTAACTAGCATTTACATTGCACCTGTAATACATTTAAAGACATCAGGTCAGTTAAATTGTAATAAATGTCTTGTGTTTTGTGAAATGTCTAAATGTGCCATTGACCTCAGAATTAATTTACGGTAGCTAATGTAGTTCTATTTCTCAGTCGTAGGGGGACTAGTTATATCGTTGGCCAATGTCTATTAAAACAAACTTGGAATCAGGACTCAGACAAACATGAAATATTCATAGTGGGTAATTTGCTGCCATAGTTTGCATAAAGGCACCAACAAGATTTATGTCAACAAAGGAGATGTCCTACACTTTGTTATAGACACCCAGAGTCCTTCAACAACCAAAGTTGTTTGGGACCTTGGTGTGGCGTCTCATCTCCATACAACCCTAGACGGGGCCTTAGTTAACTGGCCACAGCCTTTTATGTGGAATAAATCATGAGGACTGGCTATCGAATGAGGCCACATCCATAAAATCTCAGATCTCATTGTGAATAGAGCCTTGCTATTTTCAACAGAAAAACTTCTAGTGTAAAGAAACAAAGGAGTTCAGTTTTTTCTGGGAGTATTACTGTTGAAAGAACTGGATGCAATCCCTGAACTATACAGGACCACAGTTTGAGATGCCTGCATGGAAGCTGATTGAATCCCACTAGAAACCCTTTGGCTTTTGATATACATATTTAACTTGTATTCTGACACTATGAGAGGTTTCTCTCAGCCGAGCTGGTACAGGCCAATGGCTGCCTATCCAGAGCCAGCATCAGTTGGAGACATGTCCAGGTATAAAAGAGTTATTTCTCGCTACTATGGCCCAATGCTTGCTCACACTTGCCCTCAAGTGATTGCAAACGTTTCATCTGTCATTGCAACGGGAGCGCCAACCAACCAGGGACTCCCTACCTGAACACAAGAAGTCTTGCGGTGGAGAGGTGAAATGGCAAACCCGCTAAAAAGCGATTGACCCCTTTCCTTCTGACAGCAGGTTAACTGGTGCTCTTTCAACTAGCTGTCTCGCGAAAGTTCCACTAACAGTAGGTGTCACCTTTCCATTACTGCCGATCGGAGCCGGAGCTGATTAAAACGCATGTCTACTGCAAAGTCATTTGACCCGGGAGTGAATGCCGATGAATCCAATCCCATTGTAGACAAAAGCCAGATGTCAGTAGTTTTTCTGACCAGTGGAGAGGGGGCTTTAGTTTTTATTGATATCAAAAACATGTCTAGGCCTGCTCCAGAGTATCAATACTTTGAATGAAGTAATTCATTACACTACAGGATTTCTAACCCATTCAGGGTTCATACACATTTTGACGAATGGATTTCCATGACTTTTCAATAACTTTAAACCAAATTTCCATGACCGAACATTTTGTGAAATCTCGGTGTCTACGCGAAAAAGTGTAGTATTTAAACTAACAATGAGAATTCCAAGGCATACAGTATACCTTAAACGACACAAACCCAAGTATGCCTGCTTATATTTTGAGCGTTTTCCTTTAAAAGCATATGAATAATTTAAAACTCTGAGTAAAAGACTTTTCCAAAACATTTTTTCCCATGACGTTTCCAGCCTGGAAAAATACATTTTAAAAAGTCCATGACTTTTCCAAGTTTTCATGACCGTAGAAACAGCCATTATTAAAAGTTAAGTATATTACCCATCGAGCTATACTGTGGATTTTTGGGAAGGATTTACAGATAATTCATATTGTTGTTATTATTTGGCTATAGGGTGCCTATTTTATTATCACAGGATATGTATATGACCAACCTCATAATCTGGAGATTTCAGGAGAAAGGGAGTAATGATTGAATCTGAAGTTGTTGTTGTAATACTTAGTTGATTATTGAGTGTAATCTGGTAAACATGGGGGGACTGGGAATTCTTGGTCGGCCTCAAACACTCCGCTTGCCATAAGACTGAGTTCACTCTTCCTAGATATGTTTATATTTGAATCACATTTGACGAATTTTTAAGTAATTCAAATGGTCTCTCCCACAGTATTGTGTTCAACCAAACAGCTCCTCCAGGTGCAAGCTTAACTATTTACAGCTTTGTGCATGGTCATCTTTTAGGAGATAAATACAGATATAGCTCCATAAGACACAGGTCAAAATCAAATCAAATCAAAGCCACTGTTCTCATATTGTTCTCTTTAGTTATGGAGTAAGTTTGATGTCTTTGCAGTGGTAGTTCCCTCCTTTGACATGTATCTAAAGCAGTTATTATTATTTTCAATATTCTGTAGTACTTATTTCAAAGCATCTGTATTCGTTTACATGTTTACATTCCCTTCTTGTGTTCACCCCCTGTACTCACACGGGTCCATAAATGCAGAGAGATGCACGTTTGACGCCGTGCCCTTCGTTTGTGTTTTGAATGCGCGTGCCATTCAGGACCGTCTACGGTATTGATGTATCGAGCTGTGTGTCTCGACCTGGGCTGGGCCACCAAATTGAGCCATCATCAGTTTAACGTATCTCTGAGGCCTCTCAAATGAGGCTGATCCTGCCCGGACGCCGATAACGTCCGCGGACGGCACAATGATTTCGGGAACAAGTGGTATCGATAAACATGTCTCGAGGTTTTGCGAGAAAATGCCAAACGTGCTGTCCTTGTACAGTCATCTCTGCTGGTGTTTCACATGGTTAACAAGAAATCCAGCTGCTTGCGGAATGATACTGGATAGACTGGATATTCTGAGTGTCAAGAATGTCCACCACTGCTGGACTAATAAAGCTACCCCTTAAGTGTTTTTTATAATAGGATGAGGTGGCAATGTATCATGTGAAAGGTGCAAAATCTCCACTTCTTCATTTAGCAGCTTAGGGAACCAGAGATTTCCCTGAGGACGAGGCAGAGACCAGAAAGAGGGCTAAGAGGAGAAGGCATACTGGAATGAAACACCAGCCAAAAGGTATAATCCTCCTGCTCTATGTCTGCGACATGTGGCGACAACAAGATTACCTAATCAATTGTCTTTTAATAGTAACTTTATTTAACTAGTAGTCTGTAATTGAATCGTAATAATCTTTAACAGGAGTGAACGTGCTCTGATTGTAGCAGAATAAGACCAGTTTGGGTGGTGAGCACCAGTCTCACTCTTTCTGTGGCTACGTGGTGGGGACCAGAATGTTGGAACACTTACAGTATGGGCTTTGAAGTAATTTAGGAGGCGCCCTGTGGAGCTTTCTTGAAGAAAAGCATATTTATTTTAGGTCTCTCAACAAAACACATTAAAAGTCCCTGGATACTAAGACATATGATACACTTTTTCATCCTCAAATAGAGTCAATCCATGTAATTATCTATACCTCTTGTTCTTCGAGGACCGCACGCGGGGTGGGTGCTGGAGGAAATCCCAGGCTGATTTGAATTGGAAAAGTTTCCACCAGAAACATTTGGAAAGTAAATTTCTTGAATCTTTAAATCCTACAATATTTACGACCATATTTAGAAGCCTGCTGTCTTCTTCTTCACCTCCTTTAATAGTGCCTGACAAAACTGGTCAAGGTCTGAAGGTCACTGTTTGGGGAATATCTAGATTTATCAGGCATACATTGATTTCTCCCTTTTGTGTCTGTGGCATGTTTACTCTTGGTTTATTTTGGCAATGCATATATAAACCTAGCACAGCATTGTGTCCTCACACAGTCCTTCACAGGTTATGTCTAACATGTTATCATACTCTCATGTCAAATTTAGAAAGTCAGCTTGTGTCAGGTTGAACAAAGATTGGTACAGCATGAGTTTGAAGCCACCAGTTGGCCAGGCAGGGTTTAACTGGTCATATAAGACACGGTATGTTCTGCTCATGGCATGTTTTAATCATAACCTGACAATCAAGTGGTGTTTATATACCTGATGGACAAATAAGTACTGAGTTACTTCACTAAATATGCAACACGATGCATTGAGATGTGACATGAAATTTACATGCAAATCTGTCACGAAACAAACAAATGATCTGTGGGACTCTCACAGGAAGAATTTGCTCGAAATTCAAATCCCCTCCGAGAATTTAAAGGTGACCTTTGTGTTATGGGGGTGCACACCACCCTGCCACAGCTTGTGATTAACATCTGCACTCAGTCAACACAGCACTCACACAGCCACTGCTATTAGGAGAGAAATATGGACGAACAGTGTGAGCCCACTGCGTGAGGCAAAATCTGCATGTTGGTAGCTGCATAAAAACCTCATTACCCAGACATCCCGATCGTGTGTTTGTAAATCAAATGTCTCCTGTACTTTATGTTTCGAAACCAATGCACTGACATGCAAGAATAATGTGGCAGTGTAATTATGTGTCCACCTTATCTGCATATGTTATAAGCTGTTCAGATTTTTGTGTGTACCTGAAGCATTGCCTTGTGTTGCTTATCTCAAGTATCAAGAAGCAACCTGATTCTTTATGCGGTGAATTTTGACTCAGACATTCTTACGGGGTTTATAGAGACAAATCTGTATTCTTAATTCCTCCTGATCACTGGCTTCGTGCAAATACACTTCCTGATGGTGTAAGTTTGCAAAGTACAAGGTCCAATAGCCCAATTCCTTCACTCACAACTTTGCCTCTTTTCGTTCACTTCAATTTACTTCTAACTTTGTTTTTTTTAATTACTGTTAAGCTATATTCAGGGAAAGTCAATACTATATTTTCCCTTTCCTGGCAGGCTAGGCTTATATATTTTTTTTTTAGGTGACCATCTCTCATGACATGGTTGTGTTTTTGAAGGTGCATGTAATCACACGTGTTTCCCCTTGTAGATGTTAAACTAAGTGTGAAAGATCATTTTTGAACTGATCATTTTAGAACGTAAAATCAAATAGATAAGAAAAGTGCTAGATTGAAAACAAATTTCCCTGCTCCTGTTGCTTTACCAGGATTACCAACCTTAGCTTTGAAAACAATATTCAACATTAGTGTAGCAGGTCTGGGGCTCCATTTACACCAGAATTCAAAGAAAAAAGAAAGGCCATTGAAAGACAAAATGGGAATCCTTTCCTCTCTTCGTGGCCAAAGTCTCACGGCCTTCATCTGCTGTACATTCAACATCCCAAGAGACCTCGGTGCAAACTGCCACAGAGTCTGTAGACAATCACGGCGGCATTTTAATTTGTCCCCTCGATATCTTATTTGCCAAGGTGGGACTCTGGAGGAGCCTTGGCCCAAAAGAGTGTAAGGCATTATTGAACCAGCCAAGGATCACATAAAGAGCTTAGTATTGATGCAGACAGGGAAGATGGGTGACAGAGAAGGGAGGGCCTGGCTAGGGGAAGACAGAGAAGATGTAGGAGGGAGGAAGAAGAGAGATGGAGGATCTCAATTGTCGTATGTGCGGTTGGGAGCATTAGGAGAGTTCTATAAAGAAGTACGAGATAATTAACAAGAAGCTTGGTAAAAATTACACTTCAAACAGGAGTAGGAATATATTTTTTTGTATTAAAGTGACCCCACCCCCCCGTGGAACCAGTCTTTAGGTACCTTTAGGCTCAATCCCAATGCAAATGGATGGGAATGCAACATCTGCTGTCTACACCCGGAAAACATTTCATCAACCTGGTGGCCATCGTGCAACCTGCTCCCCGATAAACAAATGTGTATATGCATATAAACATATTACACTATATAAACACAAACACACAAACATTTATATTTACATGGATACAGACATTGCATTACATTCCATGCATAGGATACGAGCAGAGGTTTTATTTCAAGAGATGCAAAGAATGCTTTGTGTGACTTCAGATGGGAAATGAGGCATTGAACCATAAGAGGCCCAGTTGTCTATGGCCCAAATCAATATTTCAGTACCAAAAACCACAGGATAATTGTTCATACCTACTCGCACTACAAGAGGATTATAAAAAAAATTAAATCATTAAGGCCTCTCCTGGAAAAAGCTCTCTTCCTTTTGTCTGCCCCTTTATGAGATCCTCTAACTTCAGCTCTTTGGTTTGCATCAACCATTGAGTGCATTTACCAAAGCACTTTCAAAATCAGATAATTTGATTAAAAACTTACACCAGTGTAACATCAAGCTTTATTACACTGCAAATTAGACTAGCTGAAAACTGATGAGATGTTATTGAGGAGAAACTTTACCAAACGAAAACGCTGGAGTCGAACTTGTGAATCAAAGACAAAACTCGAAAAGTACGATATAAGTGCAGTCCATTTTCGATTCATTGATCACTCAAAGCACCTTACAGTACATGCCTCATTCACCCAATACCACACTGGGGGGGGTTTCACTTATGCTCTGCAGATGCCCGGGACGGAACTGCTGATCAGACAATTTGAGATTGACCCCCTCTATCCCCTGGGCCACAGCCGCCCGCAAAACCAAGTCGTGTTATTTTAGCTATTAGCGCCTTCACTTTACATTGTAACCACTAAAACAGGCAACCATCTGACATCTTAATGGGTAATTATACGGAATGTAAAAATGGATAGCACTGCAAAATATGTTCCATCCTTTCCTGCAAAATAAGGACTGATGGTGTGTGTGTTGACGTGAGTTGGGAGGCTGCTCTAATTAGCTGCAACATACTAAATATTACTGCAGTGATACAGATTGTCTTCTCTTCAAAATCCCTTTAATATGTTGATTTCCAAATAATTTGTCCATGTGACATCAACATACACTAGGTGCTTATATATATATATAACATTTACATCTTCAGATGCTATGTAATATCGTTCTTAGTGTGCTCATTTTGAAAATATTTGTACTGGATTTGCGTCAAAGACAGGGGGGAAAGTCAGGCCTTAATCACTTAGTATAAGCTATACACTATGGCTGGAAGACATTAGGGTGGACAGGTTGCTGACTCAATGCCTGCCTAAATCACCCAGGTAAAGCCTGTGCCGTCTGTTTCGTTTTATAGGACAGATACATCAGTTTAAGCAGGCGGAGACCAATCAAACTAGTGACAGATGAACCAAAGGAGCCAAAGTGCTGGCCGCAGGTTGGCAGGGGGTGATACCTGATCATGAGCTACGATTTAATATCCAACTCTTTCATGTCAGCCTCCGATTATTTGTCGATAATATTTATCGGCAAAACTTGTTCCCACGGATCAATTTTTGTGTGTATATATATTTTCAAATGTCTAACATTGTATTGCATGGTTATTTGCTGTAACTTATGCTGAAACTCATTCAGATCCCATTAAATATAATTTGTAATACTACTCATCTTAACCCCCCCCCCCCCGAAAAAAAATAAAGAACCCATGAGCAAAACCTTTCTATTTAAAAGGCACAACTAACAGAAAACCAATTTCAAGGCATTCTGCTAAATTATTGAGAAGACTTTGTTGACCGACCTTTCTACTTACACACTATAATAATAATTATTAGTATTATAAATTATAAATATACTCCATGTTTAGAGGATGTACAGTCATCTACTATTAAACTAAAATCTTGGGAAACATTGACCTACGAAAGCATTCTAGGAGCTTAATGCATTGAATGTAAAGGTATATCCCAAGGGTATCTAAACCATTACTTTATTGTGACCAAATGACCAGTTCCTCTTTCCATTCGAGATCAGTGATTATTCACTTTGCGCTATAGTAATCTCACACCGGTATAAAGATATTACACTTTAGTTCTTACTAGATGCATTCAGACTTTTATGCATCTCCTTCTCTCTAGGAGGACAACGCTAGTTTGAAATACTCATCGACAAAGCAAATCAATATCTAATTACAGGCCGCACATTACGTTGCCTCAGCAGGGGAATGGGGAGAGGCCTTCCCTTCCTTCTTAAACCAAGGGCTCAATAACACCTTGTAGATTATTTCTTTGCCCGCCATTTGCATTCTGCCCTGGTAATGGCCCCTCACTTTGAGAATCTATTACCATTTTTGCCTTAAAGTCAGCAGTTTTCAGGGAACAGAGATTTGTCTTGCCGTGGTCCATCACTCAGCCTAAGCTGCATTCGATTTACACCACCAAAAGGTAATAACGTGGCCGCCGACGGCATGTTTGTCTTGCAGAAATTTAAGTGCTGTTCTCTGGCTCCAGATGTTTAAAAGAGGAAGGACTTTGTACATCACAAATCACAATGATCTATCTGCACTTTTTCTTAATGCAAATAATCCATATGTAATAGCAGTTCCATGAAAATGAGCCATTTCTGCCTTTAAAGTGGTTTAAACGTGTAAAACTGTGGAGGACGGTGACCGTGAATAAATGCTTCAGGGAAGCTGAAATTGACTATTTCCTGTCATCCTTTAATATGTGTGAAAGTGACTGCCGTAGAAAGCTCTTCGCCTCAACTCTGCTTGAGGTGATGAGGTCAAGAGAAACAAAATTGCGTCTAGATTGGTCTGACCAGATGGTGATCAGCATACTCCCACTGGGTGATCGCTGCCCGTCCATAGGGACCGCATCGCATCTGCTGTTCTAATTAAATGGTTGGGAAGGCAGTGACACCTGATCTAATAGACTTTGCTAAGTACTTCTTAGCACAAGGACCAGCTGGGCAGAGCACAACTCTTTTAAAACCACATCATTCAGAGAACTGCACAGCTGAAGGGCAATGGGCCACCCTCCTCAAAATGACATCAGAAAATACTGACATCGATTTCAGCGGAGGTTCCACTATTAATAACAAACAATCACCACCGACCTACAGTATCTCTACTCATGGAGCTTTACCAGTAGTAGAGCTGAAATGTAGTTCATCCTGGGGATGGAGCTAAGGTTATCAGTTCATTAAAATTAAAAGGCTTCATCCATGTGAGAGAAGGAATGACGATGTGCCCTTTTGACACTGATAAATGGAAGTCTTTTATCAGTCTGTATTTCCTGGTTAATTTTCAGGGAACTACTGATGTCCACAACACATTTAACAGAGTTTGTTATAAATCTCATGCTCATACTCTGAACAAAAATTCCTCAGCCTCTGATGTGTGCAGAGCAAAAATCTGGCTCAAGATTGCATAACTTAAACATTGCACAATTTATAATCTAAACAAGGCTCTCAAACTGCTGCACTTTTGAAGACTGTACCTCAACATTGTTTGGCACTGCCCCACCTTTCTTGGGTCACCACGGATGTGGCCCAAATCCCACCTTTCTTCGAGCAGGTATTTTCACAGTGTAATACCAATGCTAGGGTTCAGAAATTTGAAATAAATCATTGTATATTTAAAATTAGGGTAAACTACTCCTTGTTAAGAATTATTTCAAGCTAAAGTATTTTCAAACAGTCTAGCCGAACCTTTTCGTTTGTGCTCTTCTCTTGTTGCCACTATATAAAGTCAATATATTCTGTATTGTGGTTGCATTTGAAACGTTTAACAACATCATCGTCAACATTCTGCGCTTTCATGGAGCTGAAGTGTGCATTGTTTGCTTTCAGACACACACTGAACTCTTGCAGATCCTCCAGATGTTAGGAGGTGCATGTGTGAACGCAAAAGTCAGAGTGAGGGGCTCTGGATTATCTGCAGGCTTTCTCCTCCTGGCCACCGAGTATAAAGAATCTCATGTGAGAACACAGCTCGGTATCCACCAGAAGATAAAGATCCCCCCCCGGTTAGAAAATCAAGTGATCTCTGCAGCGGTATTAATACGTCACTTCCTGCCTCTGCCCGCATGCCATCTGACTGGCAGAAGTAGAAGTAGCTCCCATGAACTTGCAGGTTTCTTTTTTCTGGAAATTACAGCTTAAGTGAAATATTAACAAATTTTTGTAATAAGGCAAAGGAGGTCAAATGGAGAGAAGGTAGTCGTGCATTAAAAAAGCAAGGAAATGTATTTACACCCTGTGCTCCTCTTTCACCTCACTTCTTATCTTGCCTATCCTTTAAACACAAATACGATAATGACGTAATGGATAATCAATTAATCAGTAGGTTCCGATTTTTTGGGTTTTATGGCTGCCGGGGACAAATACTGGTGAGTGAAAACAACCATAAATGTTTTGGTCCATTAATGTTTAACACTGCTGAGTAGGTCTTTTATGGTGTTGTAGACCACTGTGCGTATTTAACATTTGAAGAGATCTCATTGTCTTGTAAACTGCAGCTATTTGTAAAGGCCGTGTATAGTTTTGTACAAATAGGCGTTGAATTGTGTTTGTTTGTTGATATCTATGAATGAAAAGAGTAAGACATGCCAACGCTAACGTGAGTGATGAGTCCGACTCCTAAAACAAACTGTGACGGCCCAGCAGTGTCACCAAATCAATATTATTTTACACGATGATCTTTAGACATGAGCTAAGGTATCACTTTATCGAATGTAATTACGGCCAAGACTATATCCTTGAAGGAAACAAATGAGAAGTAAATGTGACATACGCATATAACTCTTGAGAATGTGAGACCAATAAATCCTCTGCGCTCCATTGAGCAACAGCCAAAGGTCATTGTAAACCTCCGCCGAGCAGCACCGGGCACAGGAGGGTGGACAGAGACGTGCTTGACGTTTCCAATAAGTCACCCCTGTCAACAAAGAAGGTATATAACGTTCAAACAGTCTTTGCAGAGGATTAAGCTGGGTACAGTCGTGTTTGGACGGCTCCATCTATCAAGCAATAGAAGTGAAGCAGATATGCATTGGGTCATCCCTCTCCTTGTCACACCATAAGAGTAGGCGAGTATGTACATAAATCTTCACCCTGTTTGCCAACGAGAATTAGCTTGAGGATTTGCCACGATCCCGAAGCAACAGATGCTTCACTTGATATTTATAAATGTATGATTATACACGCTGCATCATCTGATTATGCACGTTGACTGTTGCTCTCCACACACTGGCACAGCCCAAGCAGCAGAAACATGTGTAACTGGGCAAATGTCACATCTCTGCATGCACTGTAATGTTTATGATAAATAGAAATGTTGGACTCTCTAATGTTATTAGACACTAGATACATATATATACATCTATCTATCTAAACCGAAACTATCCTTACCTAATAATATCTACATCTATCTTACTTACTTGTGTATAATTTGTATTTATCTTGAATGACCAATCAAGTGGAAGAAACCATTTTCAAAGTCGAGATGTTTCTCGATCCAGATGAAACTCAGCATGACACATATATGGTGTTGAATTTGATTTGATCTTTACATAGCGGAAAACATTCTGTTAATTAGAAGAGTGATTTGTCAATCATAAATATCTATTCATAGAACCACTGTTTTTTTTTTTTATTATTGTATGAGCTTGTATACCCAAGGTACTCTGTGGCTCAGGAGGTAGAGCGGGTCGTCCAATTACAGAGGGTGAGTAGTTCGATCCCAGTTTCCCCCCCATTCTTCTTGCCAAAGTATCCTTTTGCAAGATACCGAACCCAAAGTGATGTATGATAGAGTCAGTGCTGCACAGAGTGGCAATGTATAAATGTGTGAAAATGGAAATAACAAAAATATACTGTAAAGCTCTTCGAGTAGTCATCAAGACTAGCCAAACGCGATATAAATGCAGACATTAATCATTACTGACAGGCAGACCTGGATCTCATTTTTCTATTTTAACCGGCCCAGCTTTTCTAGCTTTGACGGCACTGGATTAGCAGCTCCAAACACTCACATCATACTACACAGCAAATCATTGTGAATCAAGTCTGTGAGCGAGACACTGTTCACTGTTTTGCATTTTGCATTTCACTTTTTACTTCACCTTTTATATCTTTTATCTTTTATATCTTTTTATTTAGATATGTTTATGTCTTAATAAATGTTTCTTTGTATAAATATTAGAAAAAGTGAGTAAATAAGTAGTAAATAGTGAGTAAATATATATTGTTTCTTTTTATTGCTTTTCTTATGTGTGTTGTATTTATTGTGTTTTTATGTTTTTATGTTTCTATGTTCATTGTATGCACCAATAACCAGAGCAAATTCCTTGTAGGTGTAAACCTACTTGGCAATAAATACTTTCTGATTCGGATTCTGAGACCCACAAATGTGGAAATCTCCCCAGCGTGTTGTGAACCTGTGAAGTTATTTAACCAAACTCTTTAATCTTTTGGAACCAACTGTTTGGGAGCCCTTAGATAAAACCGTTAATTATTAAATAAATAAAGTAATAAGACATTAAGAATGAAAAGGTGGATAGAACCAGTGAAACTATGCAGTGTTGCAAAACCATTCGATACATTTACAAATCATTTAAATCGTATGATATGTTAAAGGGAGTGAGTTTAATTGCAACATTGTTTATTTCCGTATATCCTTTAAAATAAATGTTGTACTCCATAATGCACATACTAATTTCACTGAACCTTTTGTTTCATACTTGCAGCCTCTGTAGCTACTCTCTGTTTATGACAAACAGGGCGGAGCTTGTTTTATAGTTAGCTGTTTTAGAATGAGGAAGGACCAATCACACAACTGGTATAATGTTATGCTAACCTGAGTTTGGATCTGTTGGAGTACTTGTTAAAAGATGAGGCTCAATCGCTCTCCCGCGACAGTTGCTATAATTAGGTTCATCGAAGGAAATCGATTTTTCTTTATAATATACTGTTAGGTATTTGATATACAATTAAGATTGAATTGAAAAAGATTGGTAGCGATTTATCACTATTTATCCCAAAAAAAACACAAACAGAGGTTGGTGTTTATTTATTTATTTAACCACCTCTATTTACCTCATGCCCAGGCTCCTGCTGCCACGTCGGGTTACAGCCCACTGGTTAGGGTTAAACCTAATAAAGCCACTAAACAATGACATCGCTGGGTGGAAAGTGGCACTGACAACCAGTGCCGGGTTGCCCTGACATGATTTAGCTCTAGTGAGTGCAGCAAACACAATATTAAGCCTTTTCAAAGGGTGCTGCACCTGGCATTATGACCGACCTTGTCTGCACCAGCTGTTGACAGATTTTCCTAGCAAGCCTCTTCTGGTCAGCAGTTTTTACTTAACACACAGTGGGTTCACAGTTTACTGGGAGACCAAAATGGATGGATTTCTGAGAGAAACATAAATTAAAACATCACTTAAGACAAAATCTGGGGTCTGAATCTGCATTAATTGAGACTTAATCCACTAATAATCTTGAGAATTTGGTTAATTTCTAAACTTGAGTGCAAAGAGTAAAGGTTTGAACAGAAAAGTGGTGTCAGTTGTGTTAATGTTAGTGTGGAATTGATAAAATTCTGATTTTGCTGTGATGGAAATGTTCTCCCTACAATTTAACAGTATAAAGATTGCTTGATGTTTCATACAACTTATTTAAAATGCATTGCAGCTGAATTATTCATAAATTATGGAATGTGTTAAAGGTGGCACAAACGCTGAAGGAGAATTTAGATGCACCTGTACAATACAGGGCTCTGTTTTCATTTCAAATGCAGCGGTGCTCACAGTGACTGAAGCAGAAATGATTTATCTGCATCCATGGATGGTGCAACAGTAGCATCATGGTATCATGAGCACAAGAGAACCCCTCACCAACCTAAATAATAAATCTTTGGAGACAAAGTTAATCAAAGTCCCATTTAAAACAGGGCATCAGTTATACCACAATGACATTGCTCCGGTGAGTATTGATGTTTTCATGGTAACATAAGTCAGCTGGTGTTATCTTGCTAGCTTGAGGTACAGTCAGGTAAACAGTTGTGAGTTTTTTTTTTTTTTTTCCAGATTGTCTCTGAATTCAATTGCTTTTTAATGTGAGACGGGATAAAGTGGGATGCTGCTGCTGTAGGCATCCATACTCCATATTCCAAGGGGTCAGTCACAAAAGTAAAAAAAAAAGAAAGAAGCTCTGTTCAATCTTTCCCACTAAATTACCTTGGCAGATATCAAACAGAGTCCTTCACCCCTGCTGAATGATAATTGTAGCTGTCTGCAAGGACAAATACTCAGGGGGTCATCTGTGGCAGAGAGGCTGGACGCTGTGAAGAAATATCTGCTGCCTTCCTCTTTCCCTCTCTCTACTCTGTCTTTTCTCCCTTAGCTTTGCTTTGAATAACGCAGCTCCTGAGGCAGCTCAGTAACAACTGTACACAGTAAAGATAATGACTCATACGTGTGGCATGAAGATGATCAATGGGCTCATATTTATCAAGCACGTCAGAGTAGGAAATCAGTCGATCCTAATTGGGTCGAGCGTGCTACAGTATATATTCAGTTTTATTCACTATAAGGGTTCAGTGTGTTTACATTCTAATATTTGCTATTTACCACTTAACGTGTGCGATAGTCTGGCTTAAGGGTGTTAGGCAGATAGACTCTAGCTTGTTGTTTCAGAGGTGAATTGTTTTATTTTGTGTGCTCACCAAATCCCCCCGAAAATATAAAAGGGAAGAATAATCAAAATATACGACTAGAGCTTCACCTCTCCGCTCTTTTTTATGGAGGTTGTCAAACAACTTTTAGGTGCACCACCCTCTAAACTGGAGCATGGATCAGACTACTTTTTTACTCCACACTATAATATTTTATTCTTCCTGTTCTAGTTAAGACAAAGAAAATACGCCTTATACCCGATATGCCCAGAGCCCAATGTAAGCATTTCTCCCATGGGAGATTTGAACTGTTCAACCCTTTGAAATGATATTTTCTTCTTTTTAAGGTCTGGTTTTTCCTACCTATTTCCTTATTTTTTTGTTTAATATATTAGAATACGGTGTGAATCTTTAATCTCTGCGTCTTCATTTCTGGTATTAATTGGTTTATTTTAAGCAAGGGCTGTCCCTCAAGCCAGACTGGGGCAGTGGATGAAATGGGGGAGCATAGAGAAAATAAAGATCAGCTGGAAGGACCTTCAGGGGAATGGAAGCAAGCAGGATTAGCTTCCTGCTTAGAGCAACCAGTGACGTTCTTCCCAAACCCAGCAGTGGCTGAATGAAGATCCATCCTGCCCACTATGCTCAACTCCAGCTACCCTCAGGCACATCCTCACTGGTTGTAACAAGTGTCACAAGCAGGTACCAGGCTTACTGTCCAAGTAAATGCAAATGAGGGGGAAAAGGCTTTGATATGCAGACATGGCCAAACAACGTGGCTGGAAGGCAATGCTTTGCCCTGTGGAGGTTGACTGCAGGGGTTTCCTTGCAACATCCACCATCAGGTTGCTCAAAGATCTGGGGATCCATGGACACTTTTACACTTCAGCCACAAACTACCATCACTAATACCTTCCCCATTTCTATCTCCCAATAGCATTCCTCAATCTATAAGTCAAGATAATTGGAAAAAAATGTTGAGATCTCGTGCCCTACTTTAAATTTAAAGATTACCTTGAATTTTTCTGTCTAGGGCTTGTCTTTCTCCTTTGTCCTTCTTCCCTCTGCCTCATCTTCTACTATTCATAGTCAGTTAGTCTATTCCGTCTCAATTTCTTCATCCTCGGCACCCCACTACTATTTGCCATTCTGATCCAGTCACAGTTCAGATTATTCCAAAAACCACTGATTCAAATCGGCGCCACAAACTCCTTTCCCCCTATTTGCATCTCCCCAGTACTTCAAGTCAGCTGCTTATATGGATTGTCCAATTAAAATATTCATCCTGAACCACACAGAGCAGGTAACTACACACATTCTCACCCACATTGTCACAACACAAAATACAGGTGAGGCTGATAGAAATGTCATTTGTTAGGAGGCATTTGATCACAAACCAAAGACAAAATAATAATGTTGACGTGAGTATTATATGAGAGGGAAAGAGGAGTGCGATGATATCTCTTTATTACTGGTCTGTATTTTAGATAGATATATAGATAGGTACTTTATTGATCCCAAGTAAAGTTTAGGAAATGCATTTTTTTATTTTATTATGCGGTTTATCTGGTAACACTGTACAATAATGCCCTTCCTCCCCACTGTACTGTTGCTACAGTAATACTATGACTATGTGAAGTTTTCTCTTTTTTTTCATGCGCATGGTACAGAAGTACTTAAGTGCATGTACTGTACATACTGTTTGATCTCCACCTGGTATTAACTCATCGAAGGGTTAGGGTTAGGGATAAGGATTCATGTAAAAAGAGAATGTACCCCAATCCGGGGGCTGAGGGATTGGTTGTGTTATTAAGAAACCTCAGCTATGTAGTCCATCACTGTAGAATATGACAGACACAGTGGATTTGAATGAAAATCTTCATGATCCCCAGAGAGACATTTACCCCATGACAGCTATAACAGATAATTCCCTGAAGATGGTGGCCATGATGAATAAGATTATGGAGGATAATAATATTGTCATTCAGGATATATCTTTGCCGTGTTGCTCATGAAAGCTCCCAAGTCGATGGAAGGAAGGTCACTGCCTCCCTGGGAGAATCTACAAGGGGTCAGGAGTGACAATGACATGCAGGGTATATTAAACCAATTAATAGACTGCCAGCTTAATGAATTCAGTGCCAGGTTACACAGTGATTTGTGTGGCCTGATGAAATAAGCTTCCACTGGAAAGCTTTTTCCACTACACGTGTTTCTTCAGTATGCTGCAAAGAAGAGGGGAGGATGATAAACTGATGGGATACTGAGCACTTTTCTTGTCTAGATGACCATCAAAGCACTTTACAGTTCAGTTTGACTATTCACACACCAACTCAATCGGCCATACAGTTCATGTGCAACACTTTCTCTCTATCATACATTAATCCTTCAATCAAGGACACTTGGGCCAGGTGAGAAGGGGATCGAACTGCCAACATTTTGGTCAGTGGACGTGGGATGTGAGAGCGACAGTTGCCCACATGCGATCCGATAGGCAGATGCAACAAGGGAATTTGACTGATCACTGGAAATCACTCACACAATAAGGAACCCCCATTCAGCAGCATCGCATCGGCAGACTGCAGAGGGCTCACTGGTTTCAAGACAAGGCATGTGACCAGTGGAGCTGAGCCAGCAGCCACTAGAAATCTTCAAGTAGACTACAGATGCCTTTAACTGTCTCCGTCTGTCACATCACTCATTGCACAATTCCCCTGACTTTTGACAAACCCTGCTTGTCCAAGCATAACCTCAGTTTGCTGATTGATAAATTGCACATTGCTGATCCCAATTTGTTCATTAAGGAGCAATACACCATGTAAAGTTCCATGATCAAATACTTTCATCCAGTTCACATATATGTAGTTAGAATATGCCTGAGTCCAATTATGATATAAGGGGAGTTAGTAAAAGTGGGTGTTTTATTGGACTATTTTAGTCTTTATCAAGTCATGTCTTTATCTATTCCTTATTGATGCCATTTTAAACTGGTATACTTCCGTTTAGTCATTCATGTTAAAGTATTCCTTGCTGAGAGGTCTTGTAGAAACCTTAATAAATAACTCTGGGGAAGGTGTATTTATAGTTCCTATCAACATTCAGCTACATTCTTTAGAGGGTTTCTGAGTGGACATAAATGGATATGAAGTAAAAGACCTAAAAGATAAGCGTCAGAAGAGTGACCAGGGATGAGATGTCATTCAGACAGTTGTTCTTTAAAAAGAAGTACTCCTCTGTTGGTTTTTACCTCTGGCCCTTAAATGATCCCACAAACCAGAGCAGGGAGGCTTCTTTGAACATCACAGGCAAATCTTTTTTGTCCTTGTAATCCATCTTGATTTGTTTTCCACTCACACACCTTTTAGATTTCACTTTGGCCCATATTTATCCAACTTTAAGCTAAGCTGACAGAATGAAAAGGGACTCTCATTTCAACTATATAATAGGAAGAGACCCTTTCTAAGTAGCAAAATGAATCTGCGATCGACCAGCCACACATTAGTGCTCACATACCCAATCCCGTAACCAGGCTTGAAACCAAATGTCCATACCTGTTACAGATGCAATTTAAACACATTGGTTCAATTTGCGCGGCCGGTCAATAGCGAGCTTGGGATCACCTTGTGACATGTAAATGAGGGTCCTTGTGTGTCACAAGACAGGCAGAATTTAATGAGCCTCATGATTTCCTACCCCCTTGTTACTTACAGTCCATATAGAAATGGAAATGCTGGCAACTCAACTGAGAGCAGCTCGTGTCTTAGCGTACAGATATGCAATATTACTTCTTGCATTTATCTGGTTTTTAATAGCATACTATTCCATTTAATTTTTTGTCTGACTAAATCTTTGCAAATAACCTATACAACCAGAATGTCTTGTTGCGTTGGAAGGACCATATCAACAATGTAGGACATTTTGCTGTGCCTTTTGGCATAAGACTGGATACAGGGCAAACTAAATGTTGTAACCTATATCAAATCTATTTGCTTGTGTGTGTGGAAGAATTAGGGATCACCACCTTTTTATTATATATAGTTTTCATGAGAACAAAAGAAAAAAAATGATAAGCAAAGTGTCTATCTTTCTACTTACAGCGGTGTGGTCTGTTGTTCCCTAATAATCCCTGATAAAGATAGATGTCTTTCCTCATAGTGGATGAGTGTATTCCGCTTATTAATTACACATTGCTATAGGATCGGTGGTATCAGCTGATAACCAACCAGGTTTCAGTATCAGCATTTGGTCAGAAAAAGTTAGAGCAGAGCATCTTCACTTCTAACGGGGGAAGCAGCTGCACTCTGACATTTCCCATAATGCTAGTGTCAAAAATAATTTACGCTGGGAAACAGATGGGAACAGTATCATCTGCCTGGTTATCATTTGTTCTATATGCATTGCAGAATAGAGGACTTTTCAAGTGCTTCTAAGCAGGCTGTCCAGGTTCATCCGGTGTAACAGCACTATGAGAACAACTTTCTCGCACTCTGTAATACACCGAGTACATCTCATGATAGCGGCCATCATTCCAGCGGCTGTTTTGCTAATTGTTTTATTTCTGTAAATGGACAATCATTAACACCTTGCAGTATACTGTATTGCAATGTTGATCAGGAGGCATCTGTGTACGGATTGTGACATCTCTCCCACAAACACACTGAGCAGTTGACGGATCACAAAGGAGTGGGCCAGCCACAACCAATCAGAAAAGCTGTATTCATATGTTAGTGTTAGGGTAACTATTTTTTTTTAGAAATATATTTTTTCGCAAATATGCTTTCCTGCACGTGTGTATAACTTTAAGATATGTCTATCTCTAGTTAGTAAAGGTGTGTGTCTGTTTGAAAAAAGTACCCTGAATAGATCCCACCAACTTCCCCTGTAAGGAGACAATCTCCCCAAAAAAACAGCTACCTGTAGTTGTGTCGTACACAATGCATGCTTCAGTGTGTGTCATTAATAGGGGAAGTGTATTACGGCACCTGCGAAAGCTGGTGAAAAACTGAACAAACAACCCTTAAAATACTGTGTCCGTTCAGATTACCTCCAGCCCCTGAAACACATCTGCTCTTGATCCAATCGATTTTATTTCTAATTAGGTTTGAGGGTGAGGATAAATCTCCCAACACCTGGCAAATATCAAGTGACACAACCCGAGACAAGACAAACATGGAGAGGAAACACTTTATCCCCTCCTTTCAGTCCGTAGCAGAGGTGTAGGATATCCAGCCTCACACATTGGCCCGTCTTTGCCGGGTTGCTCTGAAAAGACGACCTTATCATCAATAACACATGCAGGTAATGCTTCCGTTTGAGAATGAATGGGAAAGCTACGCTGCAGAAGCCTCGATTCATGCTTCTTTCTCTCGGACTCTCAAGACATTTGAAGATCCTTTATCCAAAAGCAGAACACATCTCACTTCTCAGTCTCTGCTACAGAATATATTTCATGGAAGTAAGTGCCTTCCGATTCCCTTTCTAAGTCACTATTTGCCTTTCATATGTAGTTCCTCGCTATTTCCCCAAGCCCTCTTGCACGCCCATAAAATATTGATCTTCAAATATTTATCCTGCAAACATCCACAGGACCTGACCTGTATTCCCAGTGTGTGTGAAATATTCACCTTTTGCTAAATAATAGATGTCGACGCTCGTGTCTCAGCACCTTTTGCGAACATTTTCGTAAGGCCCCAGCCGAGCTGTTTGAGCATGTTTTATAGGAGGGATCAAGCCTCGGAGCATCTGCTGTTTCTCGAAAGTGACAAAGCAGAGCAAGCACTTTAATTGGGCCCTCGGCCGAGAGGCTAGGCTGTAGGTAGGTGGGGGGGGGGGGGGGGGGGGGGGGAACTGAATCAGTTGGAGTGTCACAAATAGAGGTGTAAAGAGGTGAGCATGATGACCTCTAAGATGCTGATGGAGTTGTATTTTAGATGGGTAAGACACAGAGGTAATGGGATTGCGATGAGGCCATCGGTGGGAGTGGGTGTGGGGAGTTTGTGCTGATTTGTGACCCCTGTCCTCCCCTAGTCAGTGGAAGTCATATTGATCCACCAGCTTCTACAGCACCGAGTCAAGACGTGTTAATCCCGACCCCCGAGCCCCACAGTCACAGCAAAGGGCGCTGGTAGCAGCAAATCCTGGTAAAGCTGGAGGACCCACAGGATACCTCCTGTCTGTTCACTTCCTCCTGTAACAGAGTGGAACACCATTGTATTGTGTGAATTATTCACATGTGCCTCAGGGGTGGAAAAGAGTGCTCAAAGACCCGACTCAAGAATAAACATTAAATTTAAGGAATAGCTTAATAGCTAAAGGGTACTGCTTATTTTCGGGCTAACTTTTTATTTAAGCCCTCTGGATGAGGATTAGGATCCGCGTTCTGATGCTGCTGAGGGGAACATGAGTCTTCATCAAGCTTCCTTATTACGCTTCTATTTTGTGGTAGTTTGGCAACACGCCCACAATCTCAGAAGAGGTAAGGTCGGAAAATTGAAGAGAGCAGACAGCAGAGAAATTGGTAAATATACCATACATCTACTCGGATTATACATTCCGCTATAAATTTGTGAAACACTTAAAGACACAGGGCCAAAGTAATTTGTATTTTTTGACTTGTGCTATGAGTGCTAGGTTAGCTTGTCCTGCCAGTCGTGTGTGTGGGGCAATTAGCCACAAAGCTAGCTAGCTAATGGCAGCAATGGTGTTAGCTTAATTTAGTGCGTTGAACGTTTATTTGGGGGTGGGGTACTGAATGAGGAGGGAAGAAAAATCGGGGCAACTAAAACAACCTGTTAACCGGCCCGTATGCCGCCAGGTGTGTTTTTTTATTGATCAGCGTCAAACATTTTTATTTAAAGAACTGTGTCGTACAGCTAGGTACTAATGCAACATATCTGTAGAAAGCTAAGATTCTTCTGATTCCACTGATGTAAACCATTTTAAGATCCGATCACCACAGCCGATACAATCAACGTAACAGTCAGACACCTTACCAAAAAAAATAATTAAGACAGTCGACGTCACTCACCTAAGAAGCATGATATTAATCCACAGATCGATAACATTCCAACAAAAACGGTGTTGGTACATTGATAAAGGTCCAGACGATCGAATCCAGTAACATAATCACTCCACAGCACACTATTTCATCAAAGCATAGCCACAGCCAGCTGATGCGTAATCTCAGAGTAGCCAGCAGCTAAGTGCCAACTTTGAATTTTTTTCCGTCCTAACTTCTGTTAGAAGGTAAACAAAGCAGCTCTCTGGATTTCAAAATGGTGGCTGCACTCTGACCTTTAGATGGACAGCTCATTCGACCCAATTGGAGAAGGAAGGGGTTGTCCACAGCCGGCAAAAGCCAACGAGAGCCCTCGTTTACAGACAGTGCGCGCCCTTCTTCTGACGTTTACAGACTCAGCCAATTCCAATCGACTGTTGTTATGACTGGCGTATTGGTTAGCCAATTACATTTTCCAGCACCAACCTGTCCTCCGCGACCTGATAGATAAATAACAACACACAGCAAGTCACTGGACAACAGCGAACACCTAGTTCCAGAGCATCTCATCTCCGTGTGTAAAAGTACGGTAAGTGAGCGGTGCATTTGAGACCCGTGCGTAAAAGTCAGAGAGCGTTGCTGTGAGATCCGTGCGCAGAATCCAGTCTTGCTTTGGAGCGTTTTGAAGCTCGGTATGGTGAAACGTTTAGAGAAACGAAACTTCACGACCGAACAAGCCAGGGATCTGTGTTATCGGCGTGCAAGCGACAAGTCTGATGATGATGTATCAGATGAAGACAGCGACCAGTCGTTTGACTCCGGGGCAGAGGCCATGTTTCAGGAAGGACGAGACATTACTCTTGACAAGTACGTATTTTATTATAATATATCTTATAAATGACTGTGTGTGTGTGGGTTTACTAATCAACAGTAGATCCTAAAACCTGTAAATCCTAAAGTTTTTAGGATTTACTGTTGATTAGTAAAAGGTGTGGATTTAGATGTGCGAGAGATGATGTTGTCTTTGTTTGACGATTGCAATTTGCTATTAGATTAGGGAGAGATGAGTTTGCCTTTGTATGTCGATTGTAATGTGAACAGTTATGTATATAGGTGTGGAGGAGTTGTGTGTTCTTTGTTTTACGATTGGAATGTAAATAGGTGTGGTATTTAGATGTGGGGGAAGGTGTGTGTTTGTGTAGAATGTATACAAGTTTTATCTAGATTTGTAAATGACCGTTATTTCTTTATTTTCACAAAATAGGCAATCATCTGATTCAGATACAGCTCGGGAGCTGGTTACATCGTGTCCAGCCAGCAAGCGGCTACGTAGAGTGGAGCAGCCGGACAGTTCCTCAGGAGAGGAGCCCAATCCCCCAACTCCTCAGAGAGGTTCTGCCAGCAGGAGAAGACCACGAGGCAGAGGAGGGAGAGGTAGGGCGAGAGGGAGAAGCAGCAGCAGCCGAAGTCAAGCCGGTGTGTCAGCCATCCAAACTGGAGAGAGATGCAATGATGTTGATGATGCAGATGTGACACCACCACAGCCCACCTTCAGACCCACTTGACACCAGGACCCCAGCTCATCTCTACAGCGACGTACACAGTCCTGCAGCTTTTTCAAATGTATTTTACCAACTCGATTTTAATAAAAGTCCTTGATAACACAAATGACTTTGGCTCGAAGAACTAATCCACACCCACCAAACCATGGATTACTTTGACAATACAGGACATGTTTTCATTCATGTCCATGGTTATTTACATGGGTATTGTAAAATGCTGTGGACTTAACAACTATTGGCGACAGAGCCAACTGTACAATTTGCCATTCCCGAGACATGTAATGAGTGGTAGGAGGTTCCTCAGAATCTCCCGGGCACTTCACCTCAGTAGCTTGGTGGCGGATGCTGCTAACGAGAAGAACAGAGGCACAGCAGACTTCGACTGACTCTGCAAAATCAAACCGATCTACGAGGACATAAGAAACGGCTGCAAAAGAAATTATCACCCGAGCCAAGATATTTCCATCGATGAACGCATGGTTGCCTCCAAAGCCTGCATTGGACTGAAACAGTACATGAGGAACAAACTTGTTCGCTGGGGTTACAAACTCTTCGTTCTGGCGGACTCCAGGAACGGTTATACATGGGACTTTTTTGTCTATCAGGGGAAGTTACAGGGAGTTACTGGCAAGGGGCTGAGTTACGATTCTGTTATGGAGCTCATTGACACACCATTGCTGGGATCGGGCTACAAGCTCTTTGTGGACAATTTTTATACAAGTCCCATCCTTTTCCGCGACCTCCTTCAGAAGAGGATTTGGGCGTGTGGAACCATCCGCACAAACAGAATTGGTTTCCCAAAAAGCAAAGTCAACGCTCTGGTCTCGAAGTCTCCCCGTGGCAGTATCCGTTGGATCAGGAAGGACTCCCTCCTCTTTGTCCAGTGGCGAGACACGAGGGACGTCTCCATGTGCTCAACACTCCACACGGCACATGCAGAGGAGAGTCAAAGGTGCAGATGGGCAGTGGTCATTGAAGAACATCCCGGTTCCACCAGCAGTGAAGGAATACAACAGGTACATATATTATATTTACTGATGTTTTATCCCCTTTGAAATGTAATAATTTGTGTGCTTCATATAGTTATGTTTTAGTATATTTGTCTCAATCTTGTGTTTTTCTGTCCAACCAGGTGAATGGGTGGAGTGGACCTCTCTGACGCCCTGATAGGGTACTACAAAGTCCTCCACAAGACGATGAGGTGGTACAAGACGTTCTTCTATCACTTCATGGACATCGGGATAGTGAATACCTTTCTCCTCCAAAAAGACCTTGCACGAGGTAGAGGAAAGTTACCTATGGCCCAGAAGACTTTCAGAGAGACCCTCATCATAGAGCTGGCAGAGGCGGGATCTCCCACCACAGCCAGAACCGTACCACCTCCGTCACAAGTCACAACACACCACAGGATGGTTTATATCTCTGGGCCCAGCACCAATGGTCGGCTGAAGTAAAGGCTGTGCCATGCAAAGACACCAACGAAGTGCCCCGCCTGCGATGTGCCTCTGTGTTTTTTACCCAGTCGCGACTGCTACAATGCCTGGCATGTTGCCACTAACCTGTGAAATGTAAGTATTATATATGTTTATTATCATGAATAGATATTTACTGCATCTGTACGGCTTTTCTAATTGCTCAGACTTATTTTTCTTTTCCCATATAGGTCCATCGAGGAGCATGGGTGACTGCTACAATGCCTGGCATGTTGCCAAAAACATGTGAAAGCTAAGTATTATTTATGTTAATTATCATGGATAGATATGTAACGCATCTGTAAGGCTTTTCTAATTGCTCCGACTTATTTTTCTTTTCCCATATAGATCCATCGAGGTGCATGGGAGGTGACATCCTGATAGGGCACTACAAAGTCCTCCACAAGCCTCCTCCTGCGGTGGGCCTTTGTGTTTCGTCCCCGGTCGTGACTGCTACAATGGCTTTATATAAAAGTATGATTTTTAGTATAAAAGTAGCCTTTTTAGCCTATTTGGTTACCATGGGTACCAAGGGTCCTTTGGAGCCTCCAAATGGCCTTTTTGGAAAATGCCCAGACATGCCCTTAGTAAAACATCTGTAAAATATAAATTTTCTTTGGTATTGTGTTCAAGTTTGAACTTGAGCTAGTCAAGGCTTCATGCTAGGGTCCCATTGTGTTTTCCAGCTCATAAGTCCCAGCTGTAGTCATCAGCAGGCATCTGTTTACCAAAAACATTCAGGCGAAAATAAAAGCCTTCTACCTCACTGTGTGCCAACTGCTATTACTCAATGCCAGTAGTACTTATAGTGATTCTGACTGTTGGGTAGGGAAGATCAGAATGTTACCTTTCAAAAGAGACCAAGATCATGCATGTACTCCAAATGGTTCAAGAACAGCTTTCAATTTAATTTGGGTGTCCTCAAACAGGCGTTTTAGGCGATGTTCACCCGTTTCTTAAGAGGTTAATATATCTGGGAAAAGGAAAAGGAACAAATCGGGCGTCGCAGGCGACAAGGTAAGAGGAGACTGCAGCAGTGTCTGGTGGAGCAGTATGTGCTCGGCATAGTCGGCTGCCTGCTTCACTCTCTGTCTGTGACTCATGTTACGTCCGTTTGTTATGCTTTCACAGAACAAGGACCCAATCGCAGAGCTTAGATTTCGGGCTCTCGAGGTACAGAAACAAGTGAAGTCATAACACAAAATAATCAAAATATTTTTTCTTCCAGGATAAAATGTGGAAAATGACGGAATATTTTGTATAATGGTTTGTTCCTGTACAGATGGAAGGTGGCAGAAACAGGAGCCTGATCTGCCGCTTGTTCGAGCTCCTCTTTGACCTTAGTGAGCTCAACATCGGTGAAAAGGATTCATTGGAGTTTTTTATGTCTTGTGCAAAATATACTGAATGGCCTTGTTGCTAAAATGCTGCTCAACCTATTTAAATTGTATTGTATCCACTATGTCCATCTGATAACTAGGAAGCTGTGAGGCACTCAGGAATTCAAGGGAGCCGCTACCTCAGCGTACAGAGATACATTCCGCCTTCCAAGCTGCTGTAAGACTTTTGTCTCAACTACAACAGAGAGACGCCGCTACCGTGCACTCAACAACACCAAATACTTCCCAATGACCACTTTGAAGTAAGAGGACTTCAGGAAGAAGACAATGGGTAGGTTCGCAGAGGACGGTCAGATCCACTGATCACATCCACAAGAAGGAAGGCTCCGACGGCAGCCACTCGCTCAGTGCGACAGGCTCATCATGGGTGTTCACGTAAAGCAGCCGGTAAGTGACTTTGTTAAAGAACAGCAGAAAGAAACGTTGAAAATACAGTTTGTCCGCAGCTACTATCGATTTCACGTTTTTTATTGCTTAATTTCAGGAGAAACAGCAGCAGGTGGCGGCTTTGGAGGTACGTAAATGATATGTGGACGTTGTTTATTTAAATTATTTATTTGCTCCTCAGGATATCTTCGTAACCATACCATGTATATTCTCATTCATAGGCCGTGAATAAGAAGCTCCAGCTATGAGGCTTGAGATGGTCACATGCTTTGTTCTGAAGAGGTGGACGACAGAATTGATCAGAGACAATAAATACAAAGGTAGCTACTATCGGTAGCTTCTTCTCCATGTTTACTTTAGTTTATAACTTTCTTATTTAATCTTTTAAGAGGGGAATACAGCCTCTGATTTGTTTGTTTTTTTCACTTTCAGGTCAGCATTATCCAGCCGGGTAATTTCAGCCAAGTCACCAAAATCGTACGGATGAAGTCGGCCTGGACATCTGGGAGAAACTGGATGGCGAGGACAAGAAGACTTTCAACGGGCAGTACATTGAGCTGGCCAGCGAGTACTTCATCTCCACGTGGAAGGCAGGATTCAAGGACATGGCGCTGTTCATCAACCCCATGATACATGTGGTCATGTCCGGGCAGCCTAAGTACAGATACCTTCTGGTTTCAGTGCTGGACCGGTTCTTCTTTCAGCTGCTTCTCCAATAACACGATTGTTGTGAGTCACGTGCGCTTGTTCAGTAAATAATAGGTATGAGCGTGAAGTAAAAAAAAATAAACTGTTTTTAAAAAAAAATAATAATAATCTCCGACAGGCAGAGACGCAACGCGAGTCGCTTTCTACCAGCACCACGTCTGAACGAACCCACGTTTAACAGAACTCTACTGGTTAATAAGTAAGTACAAACTGAAATAAAAACAAACTTCAAGCTGAAGAAACCCTAAACGTTAACGGAAAAGACCCGCGAACCTGAGTGACTGAGAGATAGAGAGCTGTTCTTTGAGTGAGTGAGCAGAGCGGTGTGTGAAGGGGAGGAGCGCTGTGACGCTGTGTGAGGATTTTCATTCAGTCCGAGCACAGATATTGACTCGTATTACTCGTATAATACTCGTGCTCGGCAAAAGTGCTTTATCCGTACCGGATACTCGTTTCAGCCGAGTAGCCGGCTCATCTCTAGTAAATAACGACAACAACAGCTAGATTGTGACTTAGTGTAACTCACACACTCGTAGATATCAATCGTTTGAATGTGTGATTATTTTCATCAAGATCCATGAATGTTTCCATAAGAAATCGGTTAAAATGTCAAACACATTGTTTAAGAAAGTGAAAGATATCCTGGATGCTTGTCTGGTTGTATTACTGTTGGGACGATAAGTCCTAAAGCAGTTTTGCGGAGGGAAGTTCTCTCTGTGGTAATGCGGGGCCTTCTCGGGCTCTCTCAGAGCCGCACTGCCGCCTAGATATCCGTTGCACAGTGTGGATACTATATAAGTTATATAGTTTGTAAAGGATTTTAGCAACAAGTCCAATCAGAATGTTTGGCACAAGACATACTAAGCTCATGTTGAAAATGTAAAAAGCAGCAGGTGCTGTATTTAAGTCTGAGTTCAGAGGAAGAGTGAGTGAGTACACTGAGGGCTCCTCTATTTATAGGCGGCCTCTCTCTCACAGACTCCTCCCACTTGTTGATTCCATAGTGATCCTTTACTAAACTGTGAATAAAAATATACTTATTTATAATATCATTCATGATACTGTGTATCTATGAATATATTATAATCTATTGGACTTATTGATATATTTATTTATATTCTATTTAAAATAAAATTGTGACTTGTGACTTTCAACGAATTTCCTATCGATACTGTGATTGTTTTAACTCACATATCAAATTACATGTTATTAATTTGAGTTGTCTACATCCATGTATTGTTTTTGTAATAAATCATGTTATTACTACTTCATTAAGTCTACGAATTGTCTTATTTTTTATAACTGAACTGTGACTTGTGATTTTAAGCGAATTTCGTATAGATGAACTGTGATTGTTTTAATTTACATATCAAATTACATATTATTTATTTCATTAGTGTTTATTTGAGTTGTCTACCTCAATGTATTGTTTTTGTAATAAATCATGTTATAACTACTTCATGACGTCTACGAATTGTCTTTCTTTTTGCATAACTGAACTGTGACTTTTGATTTTACGCGAATTTCGTATAGATAAAATGTGATTTTTTAATTTACATATTATTTATTTCATAGTGTTTATTTGAGTTGTCTACGTCAATGTATTGTTCTTGTAAGAAATCATGTTATAACTACTTCATGATGTCTACGAATTCTCTTTTTTTTTTCTTAGTGTTTATTTGAGTTGTCTACATCCATGTATTATTTTTGTGATCCATCATGTTGTTGTTACTAATTCGTAACATCCACGAATTGTCTTTTTTTCAATAGTCCTTGTTATTTGTGAGTTTCTTTCTTGTTATGATACACTTAAGTCTTGGTTATCAGTCTGAAGAACTAACTGGTGTCAGATGTGATGACAGTGAAGACACTGAGACAGACTCCTGACTGAGTGTGAAGCCATTTCTGAGTGTGAAGCCGTTGGTGGAGTCCTCATCTTCATCATCATAGCTGTAACAAACTTTCACAAACACTAGACTCAGAAGAGTAGCTGATTTCTTCATAGAATATAATTACAGCCTGAGGAGGAATTACACAAAATTGACATGAATCAAAATCAAACTGTGTGTGCGTGTGAGATGTCTCAACGTCTCCGCTCGTCGGCGTCTAGAAACATTTCAACCGAATATAAAACCAAAAAGCTGTCGTGTCAAGTAAACTGTGTTTGTAGATTTGTGGCAGAACTGGAAAGTTGCAGTATTTAGTGACAGCACGGCCCAGGCACCAGACGGTAGGAGCTCTTCCTCACCACCATTGGTAAATAGATAGTACATCTTCTCTAATTATACATCCTGCTATAAGTTCATGAAACACTTTAGGACACAGGACCAAACTAATTCGTATTTTGCTGACTTTTGCTATGAGTGCTAGGTTAGCTTGTCATGCCGGTCGTGTGTACGGGGCAATTAGCCACAAAGCTAGCTAGCTAATGTCGGCAGTGGTGTAAGCTAAATGTGAGTTAGCTTAATTTAGTGCGTTGAAAGTTTATTGGGGAGGTTATTGAATGAGGAGAAAAAAACAGGCCACAAAAACAGCATGTATATATATATATATATATATATATCTGTCTAAGACAATTCGGCCATAGTTTTAATGTGTAGCTTTAGCTAAATAGCTCCCGCGGATTTTTTCAAATGTCCCTCGCGAAGATTAACTTCCTGCCCCAGAATTTAACATCAATGTTTCTGAAGAAACCGACACACGACCGGCTGTGTTGTTGTTTGAGAGTCAACCACTGATAAACGGTTAACAACGTGTTCTCTCCTCAGATAATGGCTGGGAATATTAATCTTTTTTAATTATTAATCTGTCGATTAAGGAAAACTTGATGCATTCATTAACTTTCTCTGATTTGAAAGACTCATGACAACTTTGTGTAGTGGTCTGAAGGGGTTTATTGTGACATTTAAATGTCAATTGGGTTCACCACATATATCCAGAATAAAACAGGACGGGAGGCTGAGATTTCAGAAATAAACAATTTATTTAATTCGTGCAAATGATTTAAGAAGACTGATCAAACAGCACAGTGACATGTGGAAAGGTTGACGTACCGGCCTGGACTTAATACAAATAACAGATTAAAAAGGGAGAGGGGGAGAGCTACGGTGTCCCTAAATAGACTTTGCCAAATCCCTGCAGCCTATAGGAATCACCGTCCTGTCAGGTAAATTAAAACATTAGCAGAAGGGGGAAAATAAAAATGCTAAAACTATAAAAACTCTATTAAGAATTGACCCCGGTGCATTTGTCTGGTGTTTTTCAAAGTTAATTATTTGAATTTTAGGTAAAGCTGCTTGTCGACTCTTGGCACTTGTGATTTCAGGGAGAGCAGCAGGATGAGGACATCCGGCTCCTGCAGTAGGTCTTCCGGCACCTGGAGGACCTCATCCAGAACCAGGAGGGAGTCATCCAGCTCATGAAGCTTAGATTTCGGGCTCTCGAGGTACAGAAACGAGTGAAGTGATGACACAAAATAATTAAAATATTTTTTCTTTTTTCTTTCAGCACCCTTGGAACTGTTACCCCTGGAAATTGTTCACATTGACCGATCCTCGCAAAAATCGATACACAGGTGTATCATGACCATACAAACAAAAAAGTCTGGATAATTGAAAAACGCACACGAAACCTGCTATTTTCCATTTAGTGGCCATTTTGGCCATATTCCACATTTTTACTTCAGTTTGTATTCTACTTGTTTTTTTAACTAAATCTTCATTATTTGATTTGTATTGGTTTCTTTTGTTATTACAGTACATTGGTGCTCCTTATTATTGGTGCTAATTATTCTCAATACAGACTCAGTGATGTTAGGGACTTGCCTTAGATGTGTGTCTTGGTATCATAGGTTTCCAAAGTTGAGAGTACTCTTAGACTTAAAGGAAATCTGACTTGCTGCTTTGAAGTAAAGGAAAAGGCGGGAAGGTAAAGGAACGCCTATGATCGAAATCTTACCTGTACCTTCCACCTTGCAGGAAAAGCTATATCAAACATCTACAACAATCCGTTTGCTCCTACAGACCCAAAGCAGGTAAGAATAATATATTAATTTCTTTATCTTTTATGTAACCCATCCATAAATCCTGTTAGTTACAGTCTATTTTCCAAATATTACTTAAACACGAATAATAGACATAATTAATAGAAATGAAAATTAGTGACAATACTATAGTATTGCCTTTAATCACCATACTGTTTATCCAGTACTGTCTGTGCAATTAACTCTAATGGCCTAAATTGTGATTTTGTTAAAGGTTCAGTGTTTAATTTGAAATGGATCTTTAAGCAGGAGTTCAATAACAAATAACATTTATGATTTTTTCGCTATTTTATAATTATCTAATTTGTGTTATTAATATTAAAAAGAAGTCGCTTAAAGTAAATCTGACTAGCTGCTTGCTTGTATGGTAGTACTTCTACTTCTTCTTGGAGACTGATCACAATTGAGGCACAATTGGTTGAGCAAACCGAAAAATTATAAACTTCTTTGTTCGATTTACTGGCAGGTGGAAATCAACGTTGAGGTATTACCGCCATCTACTGGATCTGCTTCTCCCAAGAAAGAATCAATTATCTACTTTATATACTGCATCAATCCAACGTGGTATCATGAAACGGTTCGTAAGATATCGTAATAAAACTTTCTGATTGGACTTGTTGCTAAAATTCTGTATAAACTATACAACTTATATAGTATCCACTCTGTGTACCGGATATCTAGTAGGCAGTCCGGCTCTGAGAAAGCCCCGAGAGGGCCCTCCATGACCACAGAGTACAGAGAGAACTTCCTTCTTCCAAACTGCTACAGGACTATCGTCTCAACTGTTATACAACCAGACAAGCATCCACTGAAGGGGACATCAAACTTACCAATGACCTATTTTAAGTAAGTTATTTTTGTTTCACTATATATTTTCATGAAGGTATTGTGTATGGAGAGATAGTGGGGTATGACATGTTATGAATCTCTGTGTAACTAATGGAAAATGAACCACGGATATTTATGATTTTTAAAGCAAAAATGAAAAGATTAATTCATGAAATTATGTTTCAGGAAATCCTGTATCCCCTGTAAACGGAGTAAAGACCCACCAAAGGCCCTAAAGCCATGTTTGACGCCAGAGGCCCCAAAACCATCTTTGCTGCGAGAGGCCCCAAAGCGACGTATGCTACATGAGGCCCCAAAGCCGTCTTTGCTGCGAGAGGCCCCAAAGCGACGTTTGCCGCAGGAGGCCTCAAAGCCACGTTTGCTACATGAGGCCCCAAAGCCATCTTTGCTGCGAGAGGCCCCAAAGCGACGTTTGCCGCAGGAGGCCCCAAAGCCACGTTTGCTACATGAGGCCCCAAAGACATCTTTGCTGCGAGAGGCCCCAAAGCTACGTTTGCCAAAGGAGGCCCCAAAGCCATCTTTGCTGCGACAGGCCCCAGAACGACGTTTGCCGCAGGAGGCCCCAAAGCGACGTTTGCCAAAGGAGGCCCCAAAACCATCTTTGCTGCGAGAGGCCCCAAAGGGACGTTTGCCACAGGAGGCCCCAAAGCGACGTTTGCCAAATGAGGCCCCAAAGCCATCTTTGCTGCGAGAGGCCCCAAAGGGACGTTTGCCACAGGAGGCCCCAAAGCGACGTTTGCCAAAGGAGGCCCCAAAACCATCTTTGCTGCGAGAGGCCCCAAAGGGACGTTTGCCACAGGAGGCCCCAAAGCGACGTTTGCCAAAGGAGGCCCCAAAACCATCTTTGCTGCGAGAGGGCCCAAAGGGACGTTTGCCACAGGAGGCCCCAAAGCAACGTTTGCCAAATGAGGCCCCAAAGCCATCTTTGCTGCGAGAGGCCCCAAAGCGACGTTTGCCACAGGAGGCCCCAAAGCCATCTTTGCTGCGAAAGGCCCCAGAGCGACGTTTACCGCAGGAAGCCCCAAAGCCACGTTTGCCACAGGAGGCCCCAAAGCCACGTTTGCCACAGGAGGCCCCAAAGCGACGTTTGCCACATGAGGCCCCAAAGCCATGTTTGCCGCCATAGACCCAAAAACCATCTTTGCTGCGACAGGCTGGTCAATGACGTATAAGGATTTTCAACAGGCCAATTTTAAAATACAAAAAATAATAAAATCTATTATAATTTTTCTGACAATAGGAATGTTGTGTACACATAAAATCATGTAAGTATTTCAATTTTTTTTTTTTTATTACAGGTCTTGCTATTACTGGTCGCACCACATGATGAGTGGTTGCTCCAAATTATATGAAAACCCTCTATTGTTTAAAGAGACCAATAAACAATAAATTCCATACAAAAAATGTATTAAAACCAGATTTTATTCAAATTTGATAGAACTTTTATGAACACAAACATTATATATACATTTTTCATTAACAAAAACTCAAACCTTTAAGTGCAACACACATTGCTGTGAACAAACATTTCCTTAAACTTTACCTGTAAATGTGGTGCACTTGGTTTAAATTGCAGGCATTTCTTTAACCCCAGACCTTTTTGAACTTTGCCCAATCTTGGACTTCCTCTCCCACAACTTCAAGGACCTGGCCTACATATGGAAGCTCATCATAGGTTACAATCACATCAACCAGATCTCGTGGAATGTTCTCCATTGATGGCGGCGTAAGGTCTAGCAAAGCGTTTGCAATATTTTTCCTTTCCCTGTACGCACTGGATGAAGCTCTCCAATTCTGTCTGTGTTTCTTTTTCTCTCTCTCTGTCAGCTCACTTGACTTGGCATATGGAATCTTTCCAAGCTGTTTTCTCCTCTGGTAGCTGAAATCATCATGCCATAAAATCATAAAGTTGTTTTGGACTAATGATAGATGACCACAGAAGAACCTTTTAATGAAAAAATGCATTTCCTCCAGGTTATGAAAAACACATAAATGCAAGAAGTACTTCATGTGGCTTTATTTGTATTTTTCAATTTTTCAAAGTTTTAACATACCTTTCTCTTCTCTGAGCAAGGTACTCCGCTAAAATAGATTAAAACAGTTATACATATACATAAATAAATAATAAATGAATATTACAATAGTGAAATTACATGCTCAAATTTGTTGGCGATATTTTATCACAATAATGTACAACATTAAACAAACGTTTCTGAAATATTAGGAAAAGATTATCAAATTACATAAAAATATTTTCTAAATGATACTAAAATAAGTACTTTATGTATATAAATCCTTAATTTAACATCAAACCACTAATATTCCTAATCTAGGACATATATCTATCATGTAAAACCCTCTTCTATGGTTGCACCACATGATATTTGGTCGCACCACATGATAGTTTCTAGTTCAGTCCAAATTAACTGGCACAGAATTGGAACCCCTAAAGAAAACCTAGGTTAGCACAAAAGGTCACTATGAAATTTATGATAAAAATATGTCTTTGAATGGATTTCAGCATAAAAGTCCCAAATTGGTCGTTTCTTGATGGTCGCACCACATGACATTTCATCAAATGGACATCATCGGAAAAAGTTGTTTGTATACTATGATGGAAATATTTATACAAATGCTATGCAATTTTGTACAGGACTAAAAAACACTTTGGAAATCATGCCAAATAGGGCAAAAAATAAATTTGAATAGATTTAGAGTAATTTCAAAGAAGTTTTCCCAAAAGCAGTCATGGCCGGACGGTCGCACCACATGATATTTTGACACTTTAAATAACAGAAACATTATAAATAACTAATATTTTTCAGGGAAGTTACAGTGGGTACATATATGGGAGAGGTAGTACATATATATGATATTTCTTTGTGTATTTAAACCTTTCTTTTAACTGAAAAAAAGCAGACGGCAGAAAATATATAAATAATTTATTTTTTCTTCTTAAGTTTGGTTTAGTTTTCAGGGCCCTGAAAGGCTTCAGTTCACCATGTTCCACACGAGAGGTGTGGGAATGTTTAGATTCTTATGCAGATGGGACTGCTGCGCAGTGAACTCAGGGAACTGAGAGACTGACCGCCTGTGAGTGCGTTGGGACGGCGGAGGAGCTCACGGCAGCACCCGCTGCTCGCTGAGGACAGTAACTGCAGAACGATACGTGCTTTCACGTCAGTCTCCAAAACACAAGAAAGTCTCCAATATCACCGGAAAAAGTTGTTGATTTGTCGCTAGTAGCTTTTGACAAAAAAAGTCGCCATGAAGGTTTGGAAAGTCACCAGATTTTGCGCCAAAGTTGCCAAGTTTACAACACTGGACTGAGGGCTCCTCTTTTTATAGGCTGCCTCTCACAGACTCCTCCCACTTGTTGATTCCATAGTGATCCTTTACTAAACTGTGAATAAAAATATACTTATTTATACTATCATTCATGATACCGTGTATCTATGAATATAATATAATTTATTGGACTTAGTGATATATTTATTTATATTCTATTCAATTTAAAATAAAATTGTGACTTTAAATGAATTTCGTATCGATAATGTGATTGTTTTAACTCACATATCAAATAACATGTTATTAATTTGAGTTGTCTACATCCATGTATTGTTTTTGTATTAAATCATGTAATTACTACTTCATGATGTCTACGAATTGTCTTTTTTTATAACTGAACTGTGACATTTGATTTTAAGCAAATTTCGCATAGATAAAATGTGATTGTTTTAATTTACATATCAAATTACACATTATTTATTTCCTTAGTGTTTATTTGAGTTGTCTACATCCATGTATTATTTTTGTGATCCATCATGTTGTTGTTACTATTTCGTAACATCCACGAATTTTCTTTTTTTCAATAGTCTTTGTTATATGTGAGTTTCTTTCTTGTTATGATAAACTTAAGTCTTGATTATCAGTCTGAAGAACTAACTGGTGTCAGATGTGATGACAGTGAAGACACTGATACAGACTCCTGACTGAGTGTGAAGCCATTTCTGTGAATACACATCATCACTGCTATCGATACCTGAGTGTTGGTGGATTATCAGTCTATTATTCAGACTGATAATCAAGACTTAAGTTTATCATAACAAGAAAGAAACTCACATATAACAAAGACTATTGAAAAAAAGAAAATTCGTGGATGATACAGAGTAGTAATAACAACATGATGGCTCACAAAAATAATACATGGATGTAGACAACTCATATAAACACTAAGGAAATAAATAATATGTAATTTGATATGTAGATTAAAACAATCACATTTTATCTATACGAAATTCGCTTAAAATCACAAGTCACAATTTCTGTATGAAAAAAAAGACGATGCGTAGACATCACGGAGTAGTAATAACAACATGATTTATTACAAAAACAATAAATTGATGTAGGCAACTCAAATTAATAACATTTTATTTGATATGTGAGTTAAAACAATCACAGCTGAACTATACGAAATTCGTTTAAAGTCACAAGTCACAATTTTATTTTAAATAGAATATAAATAAATATATCACTGAGTCCAATAAATTATAATATATTCTTAGATACACAGTATCATGAATGATATTATAAATAAGTATATTTTAATTCACAGTTTAGTAAAGGATCACTATGGAATCGACAAGTGGGAGGAGTCTGTGAGAGGCCGCCTATAAAAAGATGAGCCCTCAGTCTACTCACTCACTCTTCCTCTGGCAGAAACAGGAGCCTGATCGGCCGCTTGTTTGAGCTCCTCTTTGACCGTAATGAGCTGCTCAACCTATTTAACTTGTATTGTATCCACTAAGTCCATCTGATAACTAGGAAGCTGTGCGGCACTCAAGGGAGCCGTTACCTCAGAGATACGTTTTGTCTTAACTACCACAGAGAGACGCCGCTACCATGCATACTAACCCTAACCCATAGGAATCACCGTCCTGTCAGGTAAATTAAAACATTAGCAGAACTGGGAAATTAAAAATGCTAAAACTATACAACTCTATTAAGAATTGACCCCGGTACATTTGCCTGGTGTTATTCAAAGTTAATTATTTGAATTTTAGGTAAAGCTGCTTGTCGACTCTTGGCAGAGAATGAAAGGAACTTGTGATTTCAGGGAGAGCGGCAGGATGAGCACATCCGGTTCCTGCAGGAGGTCTTCCTGGCGCCTGGAGGACCTCATCCGGAACCTGGAGGGAGTCATCCGGCTCATGGAGCTTAGATTTCGGGCTCTTGAGGTACAGAAACGAGTGAAGTGATAACACAAAATGCTCAAAATATGTCTTCTTCCAGGATAAATCAGGGAAATCCTGGAATATTGTATTTTATTATTTGTTCCTATACAGATGGAAGGTAGCAGAGGAAGGAGCCTTGGCTGGTGCTTGGCTCTTGGGCAGCGGCGGCACTCTGGTGGTGCTGCATCGTTTTAATCTCCTCAGCATTAATGTTTTGTTTGGCTTTGTAATAAAATCAGATTTTAAACTACACATCTTGTCAACTGCATTTTTCCAATAGGTTGGACTTTTTAGTTCCCTGTGGGGTTTCATTAAAAGTGGCTGTTCTCATCTACTCTAGCAGGAGATGGTTTTCCTGAGCTGTGTTTATACGACTATTGTCACAAACTGAAAGAAAACATTGGAATGCATTTTTGTTTTAGAGGTGATGATATAACCTGGATCTCTGCGGGTCCAGCGGTATGACGCAGGATTTGTGTAGAGATCGTGCAGTCCTACAAAGATTCTCACCAGAGAAAATCCCCATGACAAACTGCACAAGATGGACCAAGTCGACATCTTCCATGACTGGGACTAAAGCTTTTAAAATGAAGGTTAAAATGAATCTAGCATCAAATCTGTTTCTTATCTGAATCCTTTAAACGTTCATCACAAATTAATTATGGTTCAGCTTTTAACGTTGTCAAGTGTATAACTCTGAAATGAATTAAATCACAAAAGGTGGAACTCCAATCTTTTTGGACTTTTGCAGCTTTTAGAGTCAGTTTGAGTTATTTTGACAACCCTGCAATTTCAATCTGAAAATAAGATGCTAATAATGGATCTGACATGAAGCTTTACTCCACTTCTTCACACATTATTTTTGAAAATTGATGTCTTACGCATATGGTGGAGTTGGGACATCTACAGATATGAACACTTCACCGGACCATTCTTTAAATGAAAATATTAGTTACTCTGTCACTACACTTAGCTTCTATCAAATTAAAGCATAAATTCAGGTGAGTGGTGGAGCAGCAGGCAGAGGCAGGATGGAACATATTTATTCTATTGGGTGGATCCCCTGCTGTGCGCTCACATCGCATTCTGCAGATTTTCTGAGGACTGTATACTCACGGGCCAGGGGGCGTCAGTCTGCAGTCTGCATTTGCGTTAACACATACGCCTCCTGTGTAGAAACACTGGAGAGTTCAGTGCATGTCTGAAAGCAGCTTTAGTGTGTTCTATATCCACAACCTCTAGGCCTGGGTCAGGGGTCACTTCTTGTGCCCCACATATCCTACTCTAGATTTTGTAAAACTGCTTCAAATCAAACACATTGCACATAAAACGAAAGCTTGGATTTATTACTAGCTGTTACAATCTGTGTTTTTTTAATGCTTAATCAACCTGTCAGCTTTGTGGTTAGTAGCCAGCATCAACATCAGTCCCGGTCTTTGTCTGCCATCCAATCCATTGTGAGTACCTGCCCCACCTTTGACCAGCGTCACCATAGTCTGTGTTTCCCTTTTACCTCTTTGTAATTTTGTGTACCTAATTCTTCTGTGAGCATACCAGCATTTCTCCTGGTGTATATCCCCTGGGTGATATGAATTCAAATCAATGTCACGATTATTTACAATTTTAACATCGATTACAAATAATGAACAGTTATTTTATGCCCTTCTGCCGTCTTTAACGAATGTATTTAGTTCTTAATCAATGGTGCTGGATATATCCAGTCACTTTAACCCAGATACTTAGAAGTGCTTATCATGCAACTGGATGAATCAAGTGGCAATTTATAAATGGATGAATTATGATTGATTAGGGAGAATTTAACAAAATGTATTGAAATAAAAAGCAGAAATGTACAATTATGCACATGTTAAAAATGAAAACTCATAAATAAATCAAAAACTAACATGCACTCATTCTTGAGTCATTTTGACTAAGCAGTTATGACTTTGAGGTGTTTCTTTAAAGGTCAAGAGGTGTGGAAGTGAAGTATTATCTTTGCATTGTCTCCCGCCCTGACTTGCCCCACATGCATATTACTGCTTATTTATAGCTCCTCTTAGAGTCACTGGAGTGTGGACAAGGGATCTATTCCATTATGGGGGCCCGTGCTCAGCTGCAGTGCTCTCCTCGATTATATTCCCTCGTGTGTGCCTGTACAACTCACTTTATGAATGTAAAAGGCAGCTAATGGGTATGTGGGTTGACAGGAGGGCCAGTGCGTGACATGGCATACATGTTGTCATCCTCAGCTCTCTGAAGGGCGAAACCGAACTACCTCATTCACTTGTCCCTTCCGTCAAGGGACCCCGCCCCCTTTTGATAAGGATACACAAATTAATCCAATCTCCAAATCATGTGAGCTGCTTTCAAGCAACAGCTTGGAAAAAGGCTGTTGGAGGGGCCCAACTGCGACCATGGCTCTCGGGAAAAACTGTTTTTGGAGAATGAGATTTGCAAAAGTAAAGTGCTTATTTTTATTGCTACTAAAAGTCTAAGACTGTGTCCAAAATCCCTCACTAATCCCTATATAGTGCAGAATATGGTGATTCTGCTATATTGAAGTGGTTTCCGAATGTTTGACGAATTTTTTTTACACCCTAAATATTCCTTTCCCACAATGAATCCTAAAAAAGTCGTGCACAATCGATGGTCACTAACCGAGCAATATATACCATCATGCATTGCGCGGCTGGCGGAGAGACATGAGGAGCGAGGGCTTGAACAGCCTGATTAGTCGCTTAAATGTAAATAGAAGCAGAGCAACACATCACAGCACAAGGTGCGAGAAACAAGTATAATTCTACATTTCAATATGTTTTTTCAACGTAAAGTATGAATAGTAAGTTAACCTTGGGATTTTCCCACGACAATGATGTCATTTTGAGATCTCGAACAGTGTGGCTCAGCATAAATATGTACAACCAATCATTAGTATGTCCTGGCTTTAACATGTACCTCTAAGATTCTGGCATTGATTCTGTATCTTCCTACTGTTTTTCCCCAGAGAAACATCAGATTCGTGTTGTATTTCTTTTATTAATCTTTTAATTATCTTTCTTCTCTTCCCTCTTTTCCACCCAGCTCTTGCTCCTTTTTCTCTGCTCACCCCAACCGGTCGAGGCAGATGGCCGCCCACATCAAGTCTGGTTCTGCTAAAGGTTCCCTCCAGTTAATGACTGAGTTGTTTCTTTTCACAGTCGTCAAAGTGCTGCTCATTTTGGGAACTGTTGGGTTTCTCTATAAATTCCAAGGTCTTGACCTTAGAGTGCCTTGAGATAATGCATGTTATGATTTGTCGCCATACAAATACAATTTAATTCTTACCCATTTACCTACTCTCTCCACCTCTATTTCTAACCACTCTCTTGTCCCTGTTTAGTTTCACACTTATTCATTAATTGATGACAACCCCATTTTAGAAGTGCCAGTGCAGAGAGCATTTGATCAGCCTCTCTATGAGTTGTATCTCTTTCACACACTTTACTGCATTTGAACAATTGTTCAGAATGCAATGTTGACATCTATGACAACACAGAGTTCCATCACATGGCACTTTCAGCCATCTTATCACTTCAATCAGGTTTTGAGGTAAAACACTTATTTTACTTGTGTTACACTTGAATAGAGTTTTCTTGGTGCAAAGATGAATTTAAATGAAACACTTTGAAACATGATAATAAAGTGTCATCGTTAAAATGTTTCTAATTCATCGTGCCAATCAAGAAATCCATTTATAGTGCCTTACAACAAATTTGTTTTACAAAGGACTGAAGGCGTGATTACTGTACACTGTTCATGAATCATTTCCTTGAAATGAATTGTCAAAGGACCAGAAGACATGGAGACACAGATTGTACTTTAGCAGGGCTGGGGGGGGGGGGGGGGGGTCTGGCATCCAAGTAGAGAACCAAAACTGGTAATTAGAGTGGACACAAGGGTCCTCTCAATAAAGCATGTCAATTCAGCCCTGCCCGGTTAGTCTGACAAGATCAATGGAAGGCTGATATTAAACCGGAGTGGATGAAGTTCACAAAACATGGAAATTCAAAAGATGATTGTCTTTCAGGTTTAATTATTCAAGCCCGGTTCGCCTGGCAGTGCCGGAAGCTGGCAACTCCTATGGCTCGATGATAAACTGCTGCAACTCACAGGCTAACTTCTAACATCCTCATCATTTGGGAACCTGCTGGCCCCAGCTGGACAAAAAGATTGCTTGGCTGGCATGCTGGCTAGGTGTTGGTATTGTGGGATCATGTGACGCCCCAACAAGTTATTATTATCCCTACTGATTCCTTACAAAAGGAAGAACAGCGATATCAATTCATGCCACAAAACAATGTAGTTATTTAGGACGTGCATTTGTCCCACAATTCCAGTTCATTATGAATCGGCTATACACCATTAGTCACCGATACAAATTATTGATCATCTTGTAATGGAATCGCACCAACTAAAATCCAGAGCTAGAGAATTTAAATGAGGTTAAGGGGACTTTTAGCTCAAGCCCTTGCGATGAGATTGCTATATAGATCTCCTGATTAGGGAGACCCCCCCCCACTACACTATTCCTCTTTTAGGCATATGAACAATCATAACAGTGCCTTTGTATGACACAATGTGTTGTCTTATTCAATTTAAAGTACTTGCTCTGATTTATTGTCTTGTACAATGTTGCATAATATTACGAAGGATGAAAATCGACTGCAGTTGTCAGTCCAACTGAAATGTTAAATTGACATTCGATGGCACACCAACGCTTATCTTCGCATTTAACTCATCAGTAGGATACGACAATCGAGCACATTAACGCAACGCTTTTTGACGGTAGAATCATTTTTTGTCTGATTAGTCACGACCAGTAACCGGCACAAGAGCACGCCGAGCAGCACGTCAACTGGCTGTCACGGTAATGGTGATGTCACATCGGTAATGTCGAGGACAGGATTGCATGCCATCAAGAGTCATTGGGAATAAGGGGTGACACCGTTCATTATTGCCCCTGATCGGAGAGTTACCACATCTGACAGTTCTGGGGATGCGGTGGGATGGTTTGGGTGGCGGGGGGGGGGTGTGAATGGCGAGTTTGAGCCACGGTTGGCGGAGGTCTTGGGGAATAAAGCAATTTGGTACTGAGGGCGGCCATCCAACCGAAAGGTCAAGGGAGATGAAGAAAAAGATCAAATGAGCAGCGGCGCCTTGCCAGAAAGTGACAAGACATAAAGATGAGGAGGATGATGAGGGCGGGCTCCCCACCATCTCCACTCCGCCATTTAATTCATCCTTCCATCACACACACACTCCTCTTTGACAATTGCCAATTACCAGGTATGCTGAGTTGCCTCTGTTCACTTTAGGTTGTCAATCACTGCAGATTGGTGGTTAACTGGACAATTTAGCCAATACCGTCATCCTGCAAGGACCACACATTCTGCTGTCCTCACCTCTAGTAATGAAGCATTATTTAGAATATATTTAGATGATCTTACATAAAGTAAGCAGGTTGTAAGTACATTATCTGTTCTTAGTAAATGTAATGGCTGCAACTGTGTTATTCTTTTTTACTTATTTTAAGACTAAGAACAAATGTTCTTGTGTTACTGCTGTACAAGAATTACTAAACAAATAAAGAGTTAGTCAGGGGGAATGCTCTTTAGCTGCATTAGATTGGGTTTAAAGGTATTAACTTTATTCTTCAGCAGCCCTTGACACCTACCGTCCATGACAAGGTTGTAATCCTTGTAACCAGATATCTCTCTGTACAGAGCTGTACTACTCGAATGACTGAGCAGTGTATTTGCAAATGCCTGCGTATATAAAAAAAACACATCACATATCATCTGCCACTTTTCATACTAGAGCTTTTCAGTGTTGTCGTCAGAATTTGCATACAAACAACTGCAAATACTGACACACGCCGTCTCACACGCACACACACACAAAAGCATTCGCTCCTCTCAATTATTGTTTGCTGTCGAAAAGATTGCATTAGCCACCTGTTGGTGACTGTGATTTTGATGCGTGCCTCCTAATGAAAAGACATCTCACATAAACCACGCAGTCCTGTCACTCGGCTCAGTGAAGAGAAATGAGAATTGGGGAGTTTGTTTTTTCAACAGATCAATTACAGTCTGTTGCTGTTTTTACACCGCTCCCTGTTTAAAAGGCTGCTACCCGTCACTCTGAGCAGCTTTTTATTTGGTATGCTCACACATTGAATCAAAAGTAAAGGATGAAACAACAGATGCCATGGAATGATCATTTAGGTTGATGTATAGATGGTGACATCACGCCTGTGATGATCAGCGTCCAGCCAGCAGACAGACAAAACGGACACCACATAAGTAACAAATATTCATGTGCAGTTACCTTGGACCCTGTAATTATCTCCTTGCATTTTTTATATTAATACCCTGTATATGTGGTAGAGGCTATTAGACACTGAGATATTTGAGGGAGGATGACAGGTGGAGTAATTGTACTGACTTAGCTTCACACAGCTCTTCCTGTCAGTACCGTGGGATGGCTGCATAATGACTCTGACTGAAGGCTTAGTATTCCTGTTGGGTGAATGCACAGCCCACTCCGCTGTTGTCCCTGTGGGACTAATTTACCCCTGCATCATTTACCCGGCTGCGCCGCCCTCTCCCTCCTGCAAGAAGATCACAGCAGCCGTCTCTGACCATCTTACGTTTGGAGGCAACTGTGCACTCTGCCGCTGAGTCGACCTGATCGATGATTGATTCATGGATTGATTGATTATGACTCATGTGTTTGCCTTTCAGGCCCAATGTCTCTATGATTGCTGACAGCTCATTTGTTAACATTAGAGCCTGCATCAGGGTAAAGTAACATTGCATTTTATGTGGACGGCAGTTGCCAGCTAATATCAGCTGTGGCTGGTGTTCTCATTTCACAAAGTCGGTCATGGTGGTCCGCTGCCTTACAGCTAAATGGCTGTCAAACTGAAATGTATATAATATATTGAAAATCTATTTATAGTTTCATATCACCTGCATCATAATGTTTTGTTCTTATATGAAAAAGAGTATTTTTTTGGTCTCAAATGTAATTATTTGCAATATTTGGTTTCTTTGAAAATTACAAGATCTTCTAACATTATCTATAACTTGTGTGTGGACTACAAGTTAATACAAAGGATCATACAACAAATTGTTTTGCAAATGAATGGTGTCCTTTTTTAGCCACAGTGTGTGAGCGTGCTGATTTGAAAGATAATAGTGTGGTTTTGCCTCAGGTGCAGATTTCGTAATAAAATTTGTGTTTTATAAATTTGAATTTTACTAAAAAATGGTAAAAGCATCTCGCTCAAGCTGATGATTCTCCTTCCGTGTATCAATCTGTCTGGCTTTCATGGATCCTCAACTCTGGTGCTTTTCTTTCCTCTCAAAGGTTGTCTAGATTTACAGACTAAAAGTCTCCCCATTGTTTCTCTGCTCACACAACAAGAAGTGAACCATTGTGATATTCAAAACACATTAGCAAAGCTGTGTCCCATTTTTAGGCAGGTTTTGAGTATTCTCACTGGAGGGTGACAAAAATACAGACAACAACAGCAATCAGCACGACACACAGACTTTCTTGAAGAAAAATGTACTTGCCTGATTCTTGTTGTTCTGGCTTTGTACCTTCATGGTTGAATGCACTTTGTTGTAAGTCGCCTTGGATAAAAGCGTCAGCTAAATGAAATGTAAAAATGTAAATTATTAAAAAAAAATAAAACAAAGTTGCAGTGGTTTGAATTCACATTTGTCAGTGAAAGTGTATTCTGATTAGCAATATATACTATACCTCTTTTACACTGTCTGGAAATAATAGAGTTATTCACTCTAATGAAATACACCAAAAAAAATAATTTTGCTTACACGTTGCGGTATGAAAGTTTTACTATATTTGAACTGTCATTGATGAATCATTGATAAGAGTCATATTATACCTTTTTGCCCTCTAGGAGCCTTCCTGTCAACAGTTTGTCTTTTATAATAATGCCTCTATGGGGAAGTGTTTGGCCTGCTTGGGGTTCTCTTTAGTGGCAATGCTGTGGCTTGCCACTGGAGCAGCTGGGGGCACTAATGATGTGAAAATACCATTTAAAAAAAACAAAAAACTGGTAGAGGATCAGGCAATTTGACACCTTTGTTTACTGCAATTTAATACAATATGCACAATCAGAGGTTTTGAAAGCATGGTGGCAATCAAGCCAGCTCTCTCGCTGTCCCCTTTGCGCAAGACACATGCCAATTAGGTAGGCATGCGGAATTGGGGATCGAACCTCAGACCTGCCCCAACAGAAGCGGACCACTCGTAAGTTGTTTTTCTGCCTGTTAGCACTAATGGCACAAACGGTGCAAGAACATTGAGAGTTCTCTGACACATTGCTCACAGCAACACGCACGGTAATTTGGGTTTTAGACAAACGGTAAAGCAGTGCAGTGGAGTCGTCTGAGAGATGTGAGCCGATGGATTTACATTAGTGTCCTGAGTTGTTGAAGACAGTGATAATATGTACGTGTGTCTCTGTGGGCCATCGACTCTCCCAGCCTAAGGGGCTTGATATCTGACCTTTTGAAGTCCTCTGCATCACCTTTTTAATTGTCAAAGTGAACTTTGAGCAGATTCATTACTGCACTGGCTCAGCCCTGTGGAGTAACAACTGCCGCTTCGCCTTCACATTTGATCATGTTTATTTGTAGATTCCCCACAATGTTCAAAAGTGCAGATCATGTATATGTCAGATCTGAGTCATGGTCAACAATGCTATTTTGGGGCCAGACTGAAAGTGGCCCTACCTGTTCTGTGAAGATGCAAAGATGGAAACTGATTTCTATCATCTTTTTTTTGTATTTAACAAAGGGGATTTGAGAAGACAGGACATGTGCTCATGTAAAGTTATTTTAATGCACTAAAGGAACAGACTGATCAGAGCCTATAATGGCTGGGAATAAGAATGCTGCTCGCTACCTATCTCATGGATACGTAACAACAACTGCATCATTATGTGACTTCATGGTGACACATGTGGATGAGACGGATGCAGTGACTTAGAATTAGACTGATGTATCTCTTTAATTAGTGTGAACAACATTAAGCAAAATGAACTGCGGCGACTAATTGCTACAGCTTTTCGTATCAAATGAAACCGATGTCAGAGAGACGGATACACTATGCCCTTGATCGGTTAATTGCAAAACAAATCCTAATGAATGTCCGTCTGATGGATGAGGAGCAACATTCAAGTTCCCTCAGGGTGGAAGAATCCTCCTCCAGGACAAACATTAAAACGTTTCTCTTCTCTTCTCACACACACAGCCTTGTTCAGGACTGGCAAAGAGAGGCTGTGGCCACACAGGTGAGACTCTGAGCGATAAGGAAACATCATTATTGCATTTACGGCTTGCAAGGATAAATATTGTCTTTTGAAATCAATACACAATCAGCGGTGTCTAACGTTAGCTATGCGCTCCACTGATGGATTGTCAGCAGGGCCCAGCATGTTTATGAATAATATATTTACAATATAAATCATATATTATTGGTAATATATGTATTTTGTATAAATGTATTTGTACCTCAGACTGTTTAAACTGGATTCTGTTATCTATTTTGTGACCTAACAAGAGGCCAATGTGCCACTCACTGATCACTTCATGAACGTAATGGATTCATAGAGGTCAGCTGTCTGGCGTCTGGCTTTCCATGTTCTCCCTCTACTTAATGTGGTTATCCTCCAGTTTTATTTTATGAGTGACTGTCGCCTACAAATTTCAAAATCACCCCTCACATACACATAATTCACAAATACACTCTCACATAAACAACTGAAACACTGTCACTGATGCATGTAGAATGCTTTCACATACGAAAATATGTTACTGAGGCTAATAATGTTGAAAAGTCCACCTTCCACTTCCCTTCCTTGTCTCCATGCTGAGGCCATTACAGCATTCTACAACACACTACAACACTTAATACAAATGCAGTTGCTGCACTCAGCGGTCAGGTTATTTTTCTCTCCTGTGATGTCCTGCAGAACAAACAGACTGAGAAGAATTACCTCTGTTGGCAAGCTAACCTCATGGACTGAACCACAATGTGGGAGGATGAACTGAAACTTTTTTCCCTCTATTCCTCTTTCCCGACCGGAATTATAATTATTTATTTTAAGAAAATTGGTTGAATTCATGTTCAATATATTTTGGGTTATTTTGTGATCATGTTAAAAAATATATCATTTTCTTCAACCTTTCTCAAACCTTTGGCTCTCAAACTAATCTTCTGAATTTTAGTTGAATAATAATTTTATTCCAACAGATTCCACTTGTTACAGAGTTAACACTAACATCAGTTCACTTTTTAATATTGTTGCTGGAGGGAACTCCACAATGCACAGTAAAACCATCACAATATTGATTTGACAAGCCGATGTAAAGAACAAACTTCTTCCTACTCCTACTCCGACTGTACCAGAATGCCTCTCGGCAGTGAATTATTCCATTTAGTACAACATGCACTTTCTTTATGTTCATGGCAAACTACATTTCAGTTCATTGTGTGTGTTCTTCAGTAAAGGCAAAGCAAATATTCTCCTTACAAAATAGGAATGGAAAATTTGAACTGAGAAAGTTTTGCACAGTTTGTCTGCCAGGTTATGTGACACAAATAGTAGTCTATTAAGTTGGCACACAACAAGGTGGTATTTTCAGTTATTATGTTTACATTTAGAGTAAAAACATATACAGTAGTGCCATATATATTGCACTTGACTGCACTGGTAGTAAAACTGTGTATATAATATTACAATACTAATTGTGTGTTTTGATTCTTGTATAATTACCTGTAACTAAGTATTTAAGTTGTTTTCCCATTAGATTAGAATGAGCCTTTTATATTTACATCGGATGAGAACCAGCTAAGAATGGAGCTCTTTGATCAGGGCCCAATGTCCACCTATCTGGCAAAAACGCGGTTGGCTTGCTCTGGGCTAGAGGGATCTGTTACTCCATTGTTAGCATACACAGACAACGTAAACAGAAGTATGTATCTAGTGTGCGTACGAATAATCACAATGCGATCTTTTGCCCACTCACTTCTCGTGGTGCCAACCATCCCCCTCCACAGAGTCTGGCATGTTTTTTTTTTACAGTAGCCCACAATGGATGAACGAAGCATGAGCTCTAGAGAGAGCTTTTCATATTTTCAGATTATCTTACAAACTTGGAGCGGAAGGCAGGGAGGACTATTCAGTTTGATTTCAATATGCAGCAATGTAGTTTATCGATTTTGATTTTTTAATACTTGGGTTATTTTTCTTGAGTAGGATTTGGAATACAGTATTTTAATAAGTATGATCCTACTATTTGGACTGAAGCCTATGAATACTTCTTCCATCACTTGAATATATATACATGACACAAAGTGTAGCTTATTCCACATATACATTTCCGAATACACCTGCTTATAAACCTACTGTATTTATCGGTTGCAGGTCATGATTTTGTTTTAATGCACACTCTTACTAATTAAAATGTTTCCAGTTTGATGTAGAATGTACACAGGACGTTATATTGTATGTTTCTTCATTCTGCTGTGTCTACATTTCCTTTTGGCCCCATCTCTCTTAACCTTCCACCTCTAACCAATTGCTAAGTCGATGTCCTACAGAAGATGCTGTTTGTATTGATTTTGTTTTCCATGCGCCGGGGTCCCTTCGTGTTTCTCTACCTCTTCATGTCACCCCTGTGGGCATTTTGGAGTGCAGTGCCCTGTAAACGGAGCATCAAGGTCATCGTTATGCTGTGAGAAATGTGCTCTAATAAAGCTCCTGCAGATAGAGCAGTGGATCTCACCTTGCGAAGCCAAGCAGCTGAGGGGGTCTGCTGTTTTATTACCCTCCTCTGTAAATAATGTCAGCACGAATAAAGCCTTTAACAAGCAATGGGCAAATAAAACATCACGTTTCACCCAGCGCAGTCCTGAAATGAGCTATTAAACCTCAAACACATTTGAGAGTCAATGTAAATTAAATGAATAAATTAAAGGAAAATAACTTACATTTGTATCATTTTCCGATAAATATGTAAAAAAAAAAATATATATATATAATAGCATGATTATACATAAAAAACTCCCTCACTTACTTTAATTCGACCTTGTTCCACTCTTTTGTGCCCCGCGGACTTTTTACAAGCAATCTCAAAGCTGTTAATGTGAAGTTATGAATAGTGACGGGACCCTAATCGATTGGATTGTTTGGGTGATTATCCTTCAGCGTCAGGACCCTCAGTTAGAAATCACAATTCAGCAGGTCATGCAGCGCTTTAATGCGTCTTATGTGGACGGTACATTTATGCTCCGTCGTCCAAGAGGTCACAAAGACAAAGTGTAGATTGCAAACCCAACATGTTATGAATAATAATGATGTGTGGAGAAATAGAGGCATGATTTAAAAGAAATAATATGGGGATCAATATATGGGTATTTTAAAAGATTTAATGAAGTGTCACCTAGGATGCAAGGGCAGTGCACGGCTTCTTAATTATAATTTAAATGGATTATATTGTAATTTTGACACATTTTAGGTTGGTTTTCAGTTGCTTGTCTCACAAAATGAATATGTGTCAGTTATTGTGTAAAGTCTATGCAATACTCCCACACACTGCATGCCTTTGTGCTCCAAGTCATTTTTTGAACCATGTGTGGTTTTTTGTCCTACGCTGTGTTTCTAACTGAGTACAGCTTTTGAATTTACAGACAAGAAATAAAGAAATGTCTTTATTCTTCCTAAATATTCCTCATGTGACAAACATAACACCGTATCTATCTGCTAAAAAACAAACCAATGTCAACCAGAATTGCATGCAGTAGAATGCATACCTTCTTCAAGGCCCAATAGTCCCCTAATAGAAACCCATTTAAAATCCTCAGATCTGGATTTTGATTTGGATCTGCATTAAATTGCAAGAACATTTTTCATCGAGTCCATAAATTATCCGAAGAGTGAGGAAATGTTGACCAATGCAAACTTGCAGTATTAAATAAATGAAAAAAAATCAAATTAAATCTTTCATACACCCCCTGGATCCTTCCACAAAGCGTCATGGTAATCCATCCAGAAGTTTCTGTCTAAGCAAACGTGCAAACCAACAAGAGAAGGGAAAAAGAGGAATATGTCATATATGAGACTGTGTGGTGAAGCCAGTCGCTGTCTATGGTTCTGAAACAACTGTGCTTGTGAAGGGAATTCAAAATACAATTCCAAAGCAATTTAAGCATCAGAAATCATGAGGGCACAAAAAAAGGGGCCAAATTAAATGTCATGTAAAACCATGGCAAAGCTGCATCGGGGATTTTAAATGAATCCAGTACAGCTCCTCCGGAAAGAGAAACTCTTGTGGATTCTCTGAGGCCAACAACTTCAAATAATAATCCAGACTAAACTAGTTTCATGTCAGAGTTCTCTCAATTATTTAGGATCCCAAAATAATTCAGTCTCACAGGTCTCATATTCAGATCTCCCTCGTCTTGTGGCTCTATGATGCATATTATTAGAAACAACTCAAAGCTGGGGATATCGAATGCCTGCTTCTCCGCTTTTAACGATCCCAGAGAGAGGGACCAGTTACAGGACAACGCAAGACTTCCTGTGTGCCCGACACCTCATTTTTATTTCAGGAACCTCATCCCCCATCTAAGATCATAACGAAATGGCAAATATGACCTAAATACCTCTAATCCACGGACAAGATTTTCTTTCTTCCAGAATATTTGATCCTTCTACATCATCGCCACCTCACCAGGTGGCTGACTGATGATCACCGGATCAAAGGGGTTGACTCACAGTCAGCTGGCTGGGGAGGAGGACATGTAAACGGACTCTCTAATCAGCAGTGAGCAAGAGTCATGCTGCAGTTTTTCCTAATCTTCCAAAATGGACAGTCCTAAAAACACGCCTACTGCACACAGTAATTGTAAATGTGCAGAATGTGAAGGGGATGGGAGTTGAGTTCTTCTTTTCCTTTCTTTAACTCTTTGAATTCTGGAAAGTCGCCTATTTTTGGTCATGGTTTTACAAAGTAAAGAAATGAAAAAAAAAATCTGAAATGGTTTTTAACCAAATCTTGCCAGGTAAACACTTCAACATCTCTGTGCGTTATCAAAACATTTCCCTCCACGTGTCATGAAACATTCACTTGATGAAGTGGAGGTATCAGCTTTCCACTGCAGAAAAGAATGAAGGCTCTATTTATAATGGTTTTTATTTTAGGTCAATTTGAAATAGATCATGCAAACAACAATCTCTCGCAAAATCCACTGGTGCCACCACCTGCACTTACCACATTTAGCGCCACACCTGCAATGTAACAAGGTCATCACAAGGATGAGCCTAATAATGGAGCTTTTTTATTTTAGATTCATTTAAACTGGACCATGCAAACATTACCGTGTCGTGTCTGTGCAATTATCACCAGAAGTCTGATTCAGCTTATATCCAAAGAAAAAATTATTTTAAGTTTTAAAATGCATCGCTTCTGCTATACATAGGATGCAAAAAAATGCTGGAATTGTGTTTTCTTTCTTCATTCTAATATTCCTCTATCTCACACCAGTGTCATTCTTGAGTCCGCAGTGATCCCCTTTCAGCCACAGGGGCCTTGGATAAGTCAGGGGAAATTAACATTGTCCTTTCAAGACCCAGTCGTGTTCTCCACTTTATCCTTGCCTCTGGTCTGTGACAACAATGGACACAAATCTTGGAGGACACATTTAGAACAGCAAATAGAAGTTCAAGTCACGTTCATCTTGTGCTCCGTCCTCTCTGTGAAAGACACATGTCCCTTGGGAAGTGAATAGTCCTCTCAAGGATTGTTGTTTGAAAGTAGCCTTACATGTGCCTGCACAGCCTATTTATTAGTCAGATTAAAAGTTGGTAAGCTTGGTGATAGAGTTACACACAAGTAGTTGATGAACAACTGTAGCTGGTGAGCTACCTGCTCCAAAGACACCTCGGCAGTAACATGGCAGCAGATGTGACAGAAGCTCTCTCAACTCCGTTTCTAACAAAACACAGCTTAAAAAACATGCCTTCTCTGTAAAGCAGGTTAAAGTGTGGCTAAAGAGGCTCGAGGCAAAACATATATTTCATTTCAACTTGCAGTATTTGCTTTCTCCAAACACACATACACAGTACTCTTCAAGAGCTTGATGCTGAATTATAGCTTCCAGCTGAGGAAGGTAAAAACATAATGGACTAACTCGCTCCAGATTTCTCACGATGCTGCCACTGGCCGGGCCGATATATATTTGCTCTTGAAAAAGAGAAAGGGCGAATGACAGCAGCGGCAGGGCAGAGTGTCGCACACAGCTCTCCAATGGAAAAAACTGTGTCAGAGATATTTTATTGTTGCGGGACAAATATTGTATCCGTCCATCCATTATTTACACTTCTTATCCTTTGAGGGTTGCACTGGACTGCAGCCAATCCCAGCTCACATAGGGCAGGAGGCAGGGGATCAAAGTGAGAGGATCATGCTGGTTACCTCGACATACACTGTGTGCAAGTCCTGGTTTGTCGATATTTATAGAATAGAGTGGGCGTGTTCAAACTTAGCGTGACCCATAAATCCATTATACCCACATATACAATACATTGATATAAAATGTAATTATACTGGAGTGGATAGCGCAACCCAGCTAAGAAGATTTGACAGCTTCCTTGGTTACAGGCTTCCCAACTCTTCTTCAAAGGTCAGCACTGTCAAGTTGGTAAAGTGGAACTGGTACCAGAAGTATTAGACCCTACTCTCATCTCCATTAAAAAACAATTTAAATCAATATCCTCAAGCATTCGCTTAAAAATCTAACTTATTTAATTTATAAACAGAGTTTAAATTATTTCAGTTTTTCTCTGATAATATGGAAAGATAATGAGTATATATATATAGTGTAATGTTTTGATTCGATTATGGCATTAACAGTTCATTTAATTATATATTTTTTTCTTTTAAACAACTTGGTTCTCAGGCTCTTAAATATCCCTGCGTGATACAAAACTTAAGTCAGTCATTATCTAGACTAGAGGCTGCTCACACCCACTCACTCTCTCAGCTATTTCCCTCAGTTGTTCTTTCTCTCTCAAATTATGTATGTAACCTTTAACACCAATGTTATATAGGCAGATAACAATGAAAACCCTGTTATCACACTTATGTTGCCACTGTGTGACATTTACCGCCTCCTTCACGTTACTGAGTTCACCTCTCTTATGTCTGCTTCGATGTCTGTGTGTTAGTTAATGAGGGTTTGGTTTTCGTATTAATGAATTGCCTCGGCTCGGAGTCCAGAAATCCCCAACCCCGGATTTACACAATTGACAGCTCTTCCCCCCCCGCTGGGACTATAATCATCACTAGGGTGTGAACCACTCCCCCTCCCTTTCCTTAGAGGGGATCCAAATGATAGATAAAATACCTGTCATAAATCACACCACATTCCACATGTGGGCAGGGACACAAAAACATGTAACCCGTTACAACATATGTGTTAAATGATTCAGTATGGTCTGTGAAGGATGTTGTGGAAATTGCCCTTGATAGGAATAGGCGGTTATCCAGCCCCTGGTGTGTCTCAACCTGCAGCACCCTGATTAGGATGTACATTCAAAATGCTAATGCTAATAAATCTGCCTACAGAGATGCACCAGGACAATCTCATGGTTTGTGAAGTGTGAACAACAGTGAGAACAGCCTGTGGCTTATTGGGCACAGCCATAATAGTTTAACATCTTCCGCATAGTTATAAAGTCTGGGACTGGGAAAAAGACAAAGAGATTATAAAGCAACTGGGTGTGGACTTCATCAACAATAACGGTTTACGGAGGACAAGGCAGAAGATGACCTACCAACCTCCTTAAAAGGCATAGTTCACCATTATGCCAATGGAAGTAAATGGTGACTGATTCTTCAAAACGTATAAAGACAACAAAAACAAATATGAAATGCTTCTAAACTTCTCCTGTGGTGTCATCCGAGTGTCTGTAAGCCCCGACATCCAAATTTGACTCGAAACAAGTTAATTTATACGTTTTTTGGCTAAAATGTCAACTGATATCCTACAACAAGTATCTTGAGTTGTGGGAGCACGGTGGTTTAGTGGGGGGGGATATGGTTCTATGAGCTCTTTAAGGTTTGATGGTCCCATATTATTATTATTAAGAGCCTTGTAAGTGAGGAGAATTTTAATTTATATTCAAAATTTAACAAGGTAACAGAGAAATGTGTAATTAATGCTTGTTTAAAAGATTGTGGAACATGTCCTGATGATAACGAAAGATTGATTGTGTTTAGTGAAACACTATTCATCAGGGGCAGAAGTTACTTTGTATGAATGAGATCTAAGATACAAGTTGTGGTTTTGGACTATGAGATAAATGAGGTCAGCTGATCAAGGGTGATCGGGACAAAGCTCTCTGAATAATTAGTAAGATTCTCAGCTGTTCTTGAGTTTTCTGTGCTTGATGATGTGTTTGCAGCAGATGGTATATTTTATTTCAAATGGTTATAATGTTATCGTTGAAGAAGCGCATAAAGAGTGACATCAGAGGTGGCCCCAAAGGTGATGCAGCTGGAGGAGAGCGCCTACACAGTCTGACTGCAGCGTATATGGTCACATGACCTGGTGACCACCCTGTCAAATTAAATTCCAGTTTGCTAGAAACTCTACACATACCACATTGTGTGGTACTTTAGGCAAAGGGAACTGATACATAAATTGACAGATACAAGGATATCACTGGTTAAATCTATGGGCAACTCAAATGGGAATTGGAAAGCTCATCTTCCCTGGTCCACAGCTCCACTCAGCCCCCCTCTCTCATCCGTCTGGTCTCCAGCTTATATTCTTGCCTACTGGTCAGTCTTCCAGCCCTGATCACAGCTCAGGGTTAACTCATTAAAACATAAAGGATTCTGGGGTACAATCACAACAATTTCTACAATCTGATTACATATTAATTTGATTTAACTGCAGGTACCGCCATAGTAAGATGATGGAGATTTTGGCACCCCCCTCCCATGCCTCCATTTTTGTTCCTACAATGGCTCTATTCCCTATTGTGCGTTTGGCTGACGTATCGGAAATTCTTTATTCAGCTGTCAGTTTCTCCGTCACATTTTCCACATGGACATTTAATAACATGGGTCCTGTAAGAGTGTTCAATGCTGCTAATATATGCAGAGCTAAGACTGCTTGTCATTTTCTGAGGTAAAGAGCAGTGACAGACACTTCATATATTCTCACATTTAAGGCAAAGTCCAATATACATATCCAACCACTGACATGTTAGTATTTCTACATCACCCGTGAGTTGCCTGTGTCGCTTTGATAGTCCAGGCGTTGCCAGGTGTTGATTTAGACACACGTTGTGCTGCTGCATAGCAATTAGCACATGAGTTTAGCTGTTTATAACTCACTTTTTAGCCTCTCTGAGCTGCATTCCGGTGTCTCTGTACATTGTCTAATGCATGCAGGACACTCAGTCCAAATCAAGAGCGCCTGAGATTTGAGAAGGAAGAGATGATCAATAAATTCCAAGTAAACTGAGCATACTGGTACTGCTCCTCAAGACAGATATCTTTAGATGACCTTGCTGCTTGTTTTGGGGTCAGAATAGAAACTTGAGAAAATATACAAATAGTAGAACTGCAAGAACATAAAATGTATGGAATGCTGTTCAGCACCTGCTGCGGACTTAACAGAGTTAACTTGCATGCTACTTTTACAACAATTAAAATGTTTAAAGTCTCTCCCTAATAACTCAAAATATTGCTATTGTTGAGCTATCGATAATCTGTCAGATATGGGAAAAGCACATGATATGCGGGTTTGCATAGGTTTAGTTTAAACAAATAACTGGTGTCATATTGTGTGTCTATTTGGATGAGCTGTGGTCTTTAGAAATTTCATTTTCAATTGGCTTACCTGCTCATTTCCATTGTGTGGTTGAATTTGTGTTCAGATATTCATGTGAAGGATCTGCTGAAAGGAGTCGCCCATAATGTGGTGATGTTTGTTGCTTTTTTTGTGATTCCAGTGCAGACCATCTGGGCAACGACTCAGCCACCAGCAGGCTCATCCATTAAGCTGTAGATCTATACATATATGCTATTTTGCGAGACAGATGGTGCATCTGTTCAGTGTTGTAAAATAATAACTTCAAAAAGACATTTATTTACAATAAATTCCCACCTCTTCTCCACATACGGTTATTCAACAAATCGGTCTCACCTCAAAGGAGTCAGTGGATGAGAACTGAACAGTTTTAGTAATCGTCTGAATATCCATGGCATTGCATTTTACATCTATTTCATCAACATCTCTATTACAGACTCCTGCTTCTCCTCTAAGATTTCCAGTGCAAGTTAAATGCTCTTTATAAAGCGCCTTTCTGGTCTTGATGAAAACTCAAAGCGCGGTACAGTATTTCGAACTTCTGGTTGGAGGACGACCGCTCTACCCCCGCAGCCGAGTTCTTTTCAGCTCAGTTCAACTTAGTTTTATTTGTATAGCACCTAATCACAACATACATTATCTCAAGGCACTTAACATAAGGTCAAAACCCTACTGTGCTATACAAAAACCCAATAGTTTCCACAATGAGCAAGCAGTTTAGTGAATATGGAGAGATTATTGTTGTTATTATTATTATTACAAGTATAATTCTGAGGAAATCCCCCTTCCCATGCATGAAGATAAATCAAACTTATTGCATAGGTCTAGTCCTATGCCTCAACTGGCTCTGTGGGCCAATAGTCCTGATAGTGGCGCTACAAGTTTAGAACTTGAATTTTGGATCAGTTGACGCCAAATGTTAAATGTAAACAGATTTTGGAAATTCTTTCTAAATAAAGTTCCAATGTTCACCAAAATGAATGGCAGAGTTCTCATGTCTTGGTAAATGCAATGTGACAAATTGCTGAATTATATCTCAAATACAGACTTTAAAAAAAAAAAATTGCAGTTAATGGAAATAATCGTTTTCATCTCCATCCTATATAATAATTATTTAATATTCCTTAGACATGGTGGCAGCAGGACATGGTCATATGACAGGTTTAGGCACAGTATCAGGTCATACACAATCCACTCCGGCTTGGTAAATACTGAATGGGCAAATCTGAGCAGCCCTAATTCAATTCTAAAAGGGTTTCGAACTTTAAATATCCCTTTGCTATTCACTGGTTGTTTCTGTGGGATTATGGTTGCTGCTAGACTTTGAAATTGGATTTGCAAAGTATTTACTTGAATATAACTAGAGGCAGCGTAACAGAGGCAGAAATCAAGTCAACTTAGAGGATCAGTCTCACAGCAAACAGAAAAAAAAATACAACCGCCATGGTTTCTCGTGTGGGAAGGATTTCTCTAGAGCATTTATTCAGAGCTGTGAGGAAACTGTCGGAAAGAGTATCATTAATGGGGATTAGATATAATGTAGTCAACCATTTGAATCAGTTTTCACATTATTCCCTCCTGACCTTAAGGGATAGATGAGAAACACTTTTCTCAATCAAAACGTCATTTCTTTGCTGAAGAGGTGCACAATGCCCATGCATTATAGGCTTTTAGCATAGTCCTGCGTGATAACAACTTGTAACGCATGGTTAATTCATCTCATCTGCTAGATTTGTCTTAGAGATAAAAAAGATGGGAGACAAATGTATGTGTTAATGTGAAGAACATATTAATTGTAATGGAGTCACAGCTTACATTTAATAGAGTAGTAGAGTCCGACTTCCAGACACGCAAGATGGAAACCAAAGCAACAGGGTCACCGCCGATTTAAACAAACAACCAGTAAAATACATAACTGATTATCCTGTTGGCTAATTAATCATCAATTAATTAACCCATCGTATTGTGCATGAGCAGGGAGTGCTTCTCCTCCAGGCTCGGATTGGGGATTTATAAATGTTGGATTGTTCCAAAATGCATAACAAGCTGTAGGTGGAGCCAAAGGAGACAGCATTTTTGTAGATCATTGTCACAGTTTGAGCAATCTTGCAATCATAAAGTTATGTGCATGTATCTTTGTTGGATTCTGCAGTTGAATCCAAAACTCTTCAACACAGTTAATGGCAAAATATTTACTGAAATACAGTTAAATCAGTCAGTATTAGTTTTAGCTAGATGTTCCAATCGAGTTTAAAGTGAGTACGTCAATACAATCAGATCTTGATTGAAAAAAAAAAATATATATATATATCATGTGGATTCTACCAAATTCAGTCTGTTTGGGGAGTTAACACTTTCTAAATCTTAGTTTAGCTAGACTGCACTAATCTGTAGAGATGGAGCACACACTCTGCAGTTCTAAGCTCTACAGAGCTGTTGAGCCTGTTTAGCTCAACAAATTTAGACAGCAACAAACAGCAGACAGACACAGTTGGAGAGCAGCTGGTGAACATAGTGGTCAATCTTCTAGGAGAGCCGGAGATATTTCCCTCAGGAGGTGGTGGAGATGAAACACGGAGCTAAAAGAGAGGGGATATGGACTTTGGCTTATCAGGTGGACACACACACACACACAGCACTTCAAATGAATCCTACTATGCTCTAGCTACGAGATGCCTAAAAAAGTAACTAAATCAACCGTATTAGTTGTTCGATGGTCAGAGTTATTATGTAGCCCTCATGGATTAGGATTCATCTGGGCAACCCTTAATCTTCATATTCTAGGAAGCTTGTTTGTTTGTTATATTAATGACTCGAGATCCGGAAGGCCCTGCATCAATTGATAGCATTAAGATTATTTTCTATGCCCTCATTCTTTAGGATTATTTGGGCAGATTGTAGGAGGGGGCCAATCCGGTCTAAAAAGTCAAAGTCTTCCTCTATCCTTTGAGATATCCACTCTAAAAACCTGAGATATTGGAGTTAAACATGTGCTAATTAAAAGGACTGGGTTTGATTTACATAGAAAAGTAATCTTCAAACTATTCTTGAACACTGTTGAATAGTGGATGTGGACGTGAGAGTCCATATGTGCCCCTGCTGCTGCTTTTTAAACCCCTGATGCATAATACACGCTGCTCTGTATACATTAACTGCACTGTGGAGGTGGCGAGCTGGAAATCAATGCAATCTTTTTCCAGTTGTCACCGCACAGCATCTTCTTCCCGCCTGACGGATGAGCAACGCACTCTCCTGCTCTTTATGTAGCACTGATTAGATCCAGAGGCTTCCGGTGGCATCAGCACCTGCATGATGATGTAATCCACTTTGTATCGGCTCACCAACAAGCAGGTGAAAAATGGTTTTGTCCTCTTCAAATGTGAACGTGGCCCACTTTGTCATTGTGGACGTGGAGTTGCATACATTCGTATATCTTGTTTTCCTTCTCCCTTAGTTTTGTTTCACCCCAACAAAAAGACTACAGTGCCAATTAAGTCTCACCATTGTAAGAGGGTTTAGTTAGTAGTATCTATCAGTGTAAAGCAGGAAGTCACATGTGTCAAATGCCGTCCCCAGCATCTATCCCATATTTAGAATGAGGCTCTGACTGGGCCTACAAAACCTAGATAAGCCTAACAAACGTGAATGTGTAAAGAATTACATCAAGTAAAAAGCAGTTCTTCGTAACTCGTAATTTTAGGATGCCTAGTTTAGGCGTATTCTGTAGGTAAATCAGTGGGTAAGGAGTCGTTATATTATCAATGTAGGTAGCTAAAATGTTAATTTAAATTACAACAATGTAAAGAAACCCTATAGTAGCCAGTTCTAATCTGTCTTTAGTGTCAATCCATTAAATAGAATCAAGCCCTGCTCTTTGTTTCGTTTTTTTGGTTTAAAACTTTGTGATGGACATTTATTTTGCCGTTGTTAGGTTAACGGTTAGTCGCCAGGCGTTTGTAACTGCTCATTTGTAGCTCAAGAATAAGCTCACACGTATTCACTGCAGCATAATTGCTGTAAAACAACCAATTTGGTGCAGTAGATTTCAGCGGACAACAAATGCCCATTAAAATACGGGATTTAAAGTGCAAAGAAAATGTGATTTAACAAATACATACCTCATTCACACCACATTTATATTTAAGATCTATGAGGTAAACTGTGATCTGGGCTGCACAAATAAAATACATAATTTTTGTTTCATGCAAACCGTGTGTTGATAAAGTGCTAAACAGTCCCGGCTGTGTGTTTGAACATTTAAATATTCTATTCAAAACAACATGTAGCATACGACTCCTCAATTATTCATGTAAAACATTCTATTATATATAAATCCAATTTACAAACTAGAACCACTGTAACAGTTAAGATAATTGCTATGTTTCCCCCCCCACACCCCACCCCACTGGACCATCATTATTCTAAATAAGGCCTTTTTGAACACACTGTATGGTCGCCCTCGTGCAAACAAGTTGCTTTATTTCCTTTCATGTTCTACTGCTGATGCTAATCCGCAGTGAAAAGAGCATGGTCTCATAACACAGATACGTGAATTAAGCAAATATTAATGTTCCCATGATGCCACAGTGCAGAGAAGAAGAGAAGCAGAGCCGCAGAGGGGCAGAGCTGATGCGCAGCTGATGCATAGCTTATAGTCATGTTTACTGGGAAATAACCAATAGCGACTGTGCCCCCAGCGGGTAAATACACTCTCACTGTAATAAACACTTGATGCAAAATGAAATAACAGCATCTGGCTGGGCAAAAGATAACAGGTTTACCGAACAACACGTTACCTCAGGTTTTATACAGCACTAGGCTGCAGTCGCAGCTTGTGGGTTTACTGCAGCATTTCTTTTTATTCCGCTCACAACATTGCACAGTATGGTAGTATACATTCAGTGTAATCAAATGCATTTCATGAGAATTCGCTTATGTCAAATGTCAAAGTGACAGACAGAACAAGTGTCATAAAATGGCAGTTCATTATTCTCTGCATCCTAAAATTCAAATTACATTTACAAAAACATTTTAGCTTGCCATGCCATGCTTCCTGCTTCCATCCATTTGTCTTTTTTATCTTTTTAAATAATGTGCCTATAAAATAACTTTTTCAACCGTCAAGAGAGAGGTGCAGAGTATCTGCTCCAAATTTATTTGATCAAAAACTTATCAAATATGAACAGCACTTGTATTTAAAAAAAAAAACCCGATAAGAGCACTGGTTAATGACTCATCGACTATCGATACATGTGGCGGTGGCTCAGGAGGTATAGCAGGTCATCTACTGATCAGAATCAGGATTGATCCCTGGCTTCTCCAGTCTACATACTAAAGTGTCCTTGAGCGTGCACACTCATATATATATCTATATCTATATAGATATATATAGACCCATTAGTATCAACCCATGAATAGGTGAAACTTACAAGCTATGAATTACGCAAAAGTGTAATTTTCTGCTACTGACCTTTAATAACAGATAAAAGTGTCTTAACTTTGCCAGTGAGATTCCCCTTTCCTACATTTAAATAAAAAAAACAAGTAGTGACTTTAAACTTGACATTTGTTCGAAACTGGCCAAAAGACCTCTTCCCCAGAGGACCCTGTGTGTTTGCGCTGCAACCCTATCGACAGGACTACATCTCTACGTCTGCTGTCAAGAGGCAGGGAGAGATGAGAGACCTCTGTAATCCAGCACCATTAAAAACAACCTGCAGGGGAGGAAGGCCCTGATTAGATTTGTTAGTCTGAGACACACGGACCTTTTACATTTTGTGAGTAACCCAATTTTAGCTGTGTCTGCCGGGGCCGGTGAAAACACTGCTCCCTGCGCTGCTGCCAACCAGCCAGCCACCATAAATCATCTGGGCTATTTCATCTGGCAACCGAGCAGCAGGGCAAGATATCATCCGGCACTGACCTCCATGTCCTACATGTTATGCTTTCCATCAGAGGGGGGGGACGGGGACGCACTCTCTCTTCTTTTTTCCTACACTATCTCACATCATGATAAACATAGACCACCGCACTAAATTCAGATTGGATTAGGATATAGGTGATTACGGAACAGGAATGACAGATGATGTTTTTTTTACCCCTTATTAGATAAAACTGCTCTGGTAAAAAAAGGAAGAGGTTCAGGAAAATGAGGTGTCTAAGGTGTAATTTTGTAATAACTCGGACATAAAAACAAAATGTCAATGCTTTCAAATGTGTGGATGCTTCTATAAAAGATGTAAATAACACTGTGAAAGGTTGAGATTCACAAAAATAATAAAAGTAGTTTCTTATTTCGTAGGAAAGAGTACTGCTCTGCTCAGCTCCGCATATTTGTCAAACAATCTTTAAATGATGATGTAATGATCCCGTCTTTGCCTTTTCTCTTCAAAGAGTCCAGTTAAAAAATATTCAGGTTGAAGCTTCTCATCAGAACAAAAGTTGTAGGCAGCAGGTCACATCTGGATTGGCTGCATTAATTCCATAACTTTACTGGATGCGAGGTCAAAATAAAATTGGGCTGTTGTCACACTTGTGAGCTGCCTCTGATCATTTATAATTAAAATGATCATCACAGAGTAATGAAGGTTGTGCGACTGGCCTCAGTGTTTTTGGAGCCTGAACTCAAACAGAGGGATACCCGATCGGTACAGCAGTTTGCTTTGCTTTAAATGTCAGGAGTCACGCCATCCTGATTAAATGCTCATTAATATCCTATCAATAATTTAAGCCTATGATCGAAATAGCTTTGAACTGGGACCTTCAGGATTTGCGTCAAGGAGCTTTGCGAAAAATAAGTAGAGCCAAATTTAAAAGGCTATAGCAGCTGCCAGATACACTTTTGATCAATATTTAAGTATTAGATTGGAGATACCAGGATGGGGCAAAATCAAATATTTGTACATCTCAAATTTTTTATTAAATAGATTGCTATATTGCAGTTTAGTAAAGACCTAGCAGGAGGGGTTTAATTTGACATAGACACAACAACTGAGTCTGGTGTATCCTACTCAGAGCAATTCACGGTATAGTTTTTTCCATAAACACATTCATACAGTGCATCTATGTGCAGCACTTTCTCAATAATGGCATTAGTCACAATAGCGATAAGCTCTGTAACCTGTCAATGTGAATATAACACTATGATCAAGGTAATGTCCTATTCTGAATAAGTTCAATAATTTGAATATTTGTGTCCTTGTTTCTTCTTACTTTGTGTGAATGGTGTGGAACTGGTCTCTGAGGAGCTCCCCTGAGAACTGAATACCTTCATGGCTCCTCTGTTTGCATTCCCGCTGTCCCAAACTAGGAATTGATCACAAATTCACTCCAACATGAAGCATGTCAGAAACTGTTTCAAAGAACAAAACACAACACGGAGGACAATGTGGTCAAAGCTGTGTGTTTGTTTTGTTTCAAGATACTGTTTGGGTTGTACAGTCCTGCAATGCTCTTTAAGGCAAATACAATTCTGTGATTGATTGAGTTCAAGCTACATGAACATAAGGTAATGTTACACTTAGCCAATGTAGACACAAACGGTCTATGGTCTTTATTTATATAGCACTTTCTAGTCTTGATGAACATTCAAAGTTCTTTACAGTACAGTTTTTGCCTATAACCCATTCACACACACATTCGTACAGTGCATCTATGTGCAGCACATTTTCTGAGAAGGGGCCATTTTGGGGTTCAATATCAGGCAGGGTGAAATTGTGTAATTACTTAATATGCATTAAAAAAGCAACAAAAAAATAACAGTTAACAGACGAGGTGACAAGATGGCCGACGGGTATCCATTACAGAAGGTGGATGATACATGAGAAAACCGAGAAAGAGCCTGGGGCGCATTTCAATGCCCGATGAATCGCAGTGCAATCGGGGACAGATGAGACCAATTGGGTCAGAACAGAAAGAATCACACAAGGGCAGGAATCCTGCTGCCTTTAAATGGAACTAGTGAGTTTGAGGGTACAATGTGGGAATTTCTGGAACATGAATTTTTATAATACAGTAAATCTAAAAGCCAAAGATGCTAAACTTGTGAACACAGTTAAAATTAACCAATTTGAAAGGCCTGGCTTCAAGCTCAAAAACGTACAAAGTTGTGTTCCTGATGCTTCGACTATGTCAGGATTTATGAAATAGTTGGACCCAGAAGCGGAGTATTAACAAAAAGTGTCTTCTTTAATGAAGAAAAGTCTTTAACAGGAAAATCCTATAAAACCACAAAGGGGAAAAACACTTTGAGGCTTACACAGGAGGGGAGTTCAGGAAACCAGGCATACAAAAGGCAAAGGGGATCACGACAAACAGGACAGGACATAACAACGACGATCCGACAAGGACAACGAGAAGCACAGAGACTTATATACACACACAGGGACGGCAGGGGCAATTGGACACAGGTGGAACACATGACGACTGGTGCAGACAATCACAGATAGGAAGTGAAGCAAGAAAACACACAAGAAACTGAAACTACAAAATAAAACAGGAAACAGAACACGTGAGTGTGAAAACTTGAAACACAGAAACAACCCAAACAAACATAAACACAGGGATGTCCAAGAAACACGAGGAGGTACTAATAAACTGAAACACTTCTTCAAAAAGAGGTGGAAACTAAACACTGGAAAATAGGGTTAAAATCTGGCATTATACTGAAGGTATTTGTTTGCTGCCATATTTGTATTTATTTTCTTTCCTTTTCTTCAACTATGACCTTGTTCTTTATTTTCACTTGGTTCCCTTCCTCAAAAACACGTGAAAGCTTTTGCCACCATATTTGCCGCACAGCATAACATGAATAGGGGCAACAGTTGTTTTGGCCCGACCAAAAGTGCTTAGCAATAACAACAGTGGAATTCTGAACTGATTTGCACGTCTGCCATGAGAAAGACAGTTAGTGAAGTTGGACGTGATCCACTGTACAACAGTTTAGTAAACAAGATGGCAGTGCATCTGCTCGGCAGCCACAAAATCACATTCAGCTGCGTAATTACACTGCAACCCTCCTCCAACCGAAAGCAGGCCCTCTCATTCATCCCTGTCGTCTTTGCTCTCCCAGTTCACATTGGCGACTGTAAACATTTTAATTGAATGGCATCAGTTTGATGCTGTTTGATGAGACAATGGGGAAGTGGAGAGAAATGAGAACATTAGCGCGGGCCAGCTGCTTCCCCCAGATGCCCCCAGCTTACAGCATTAGTCCATCCGTGGATGGCCTGGGTCCTGCTGGCCATCTTATTACACACAAATGAAGCCCATGCAATAAAGCAGATCAAAGACAGATTGAAGACCGGCAAATCAAAAAAGACCATATTTTTTACAATTGAAATTAGAATAGATGATTGAATGGAACTGGTGATCAGCCTGCATATCATTTACCCATAACAGAGGCCATATCATGAATCCTAATCTACAACTCTGTCTCCATAAAATATATTTGCATATGTTTAATTTGTGTGTGAAAATACTGGTGTGAGAATTCTCATCCTCAATAATCTATTATGGTTCCAAGAAACTATATATACTATAACTATTTCTTGCTGCTTGTCCAAGTTTCAGGACAAATAAATGTTTTCTCAAAAGGGAGGTAGTTTGTAAGCCTGTTTGTGACAAAGAGAGATAAGATTAGGAACTCTTCAAAAAAGCACCAATGGGGAAACTGACCTCCCAAGTAAATAAAAAAAGAAGATGAGGAAAACACTGTGAAATGATTGTAGACCCATACAATCTGCAGAGAGGGGAGTTTAGGTGGAGTCAATAAAACATTTGTCAACACTCTTTTTGAAGCCACCTAGCAGAGTTTCACGACTACACCTCAACCACACATCTTTCTGCGGTGTTTCCTCCTTCCCCCCTCTCCCCCTCTTACGTTCTCCTTTTCTGCGCCAGATCTGTTCGGGAAAAGAAACAAGACAATTGCAGCCAATGTTTTCACCAGCTCACGTCAGGATACCAAGGATCGGATGTCAAAAGATCCGTCTCTCCGCCATCCAAAAGCCTCCCAGCAAGCGAGCCTGGCTCCTCCTCCCAGTTTGCTGTTGTCCATATCATCTATTGTCAACATACATGACTGAAGTTCAGCCAAAGAGCTTACACCTCCCAGTACAGGGGAAAGTGTGTTCTGTATGTAAATCCTGAGCTCCGATTTACTGTGGAACCCTACCATGTTGAATAAATGATAACGTTTTTGAAAACCTCTGGTTACCACCAACAGCTTTCCATGCAAACACACACACACACACACACAATCTTTCGATTCATGAATTAGCCATTTTTAGACATATTGTGGATACGCAGGTTGTGGCTGGTGATTTAGAATTACAGCTGGCATGGGTTCCATGGGTTGATCCGTTGCTGCCATCACATCTGAGTCACCCATTTTGCACCGACAACAAGCGACGTCGAATAGTCCTCAGGTCATGACCTTCGTGCTGCAAATGGAGAGAAAACTATTGAGGAGACTTGATGTGAGTTTGGGACAATACTATGTAAACGAAAAAAGATGTTGATACAGATTTGTAGAGGGCATCACTGCTACTGCAACACTTACAGTAGACACGTATTGACTCTGAATATTTTAGATTCAACTGCTGAGGATCCAGCTACCCAGGGAGGGCAATGCAATCAACTGGCTTTGCTGCCGAGGTACTCACCTGCATTTTAATACATGTTTGGTAAACACTGTGGATTTTTTTTTTTTGGAGGGGGGGCTGCAGCTGCTCACAATGGTTTTTTTGTATGTTTTTCATAGCACATAGAAACAGCTCATCCCGTTTTTTCCAATAGCCACGCAAACATATGCAGTGCCCATTCCAATTGGGTGCACCTCGTCAACGTGGCAATCGATATGCCTTTGTAATGGCTGCCTGGAGAGGGGGGGGTGCACTTTAATGACAGTTCAAGGATTGGTTTGAGCGACAGAGCACTGTCGCCAGCTTAATTAACTTTCAGTTGAGTCTCCAGCATTCACATTGAACACTCACACAGCATAAACAATATGCCAATTAAAAGGATGCCTGCACATTTGCACGGCATTGTTTGCACCCACGAAATGGATATTTTTCACCTCATCTACGAGGCTCATCGGGTGGATTATGTATAATGGATCAAACTATCTTGCAAATGAAAGGAAGTTTTTCACGTTCTTATGAAAATAATTCATTCAGCCTTAACTTATGAGGGAGCTTCTGAAATGTCACAGAGGATTGCATGGAGCTATCCACTGCGCCTCAGTAGCTGGAGATAACTATTAAAGATTTCAATTTCCCCCCCTGTCACTTTAGTTTTAAGTCAAAAGCTAATTTGCTTGGCTTGTTGCAAAGGGGATCAATAGATTGAATAGTGGGGAGGGAGGTGGTGGTGGTGATTTAAAGACAGTTTCACTGAATACAGCATGATTAGCGACTGGATGCAAGTGTCAGGGGTAGGCCTTGCAGCAGCACTCTTTGATATGCAGCTCAAAAGCATGTCTTGTTTTCCCTCAGTGAGCACAACAACAATTCACACAAGGCTGAAACAGCCAGAGAATTCAGCTTAGCTGGCAGAGACTAAACTGTTTGCAGATGCATTTTGGTGTTTCATACGTTTCAACTGCTAGATTGCTGGAATTGATTAAGTCAAACTCAATGGGCACCATGCAGCTGGATCGTTCAATCTACATTCTTTCCAAATTAGCATAGGAAAGCTGTAATACAAACAGCCAACCTGCACAATATAGTTGTAGTTAAGCAGTAGAGTATAATTTCTAATGTATATAACTCATGGTCCACACAAAGAATGAAGGGAAATGGACTACCCGCATAATAATGTCTCACTTGGTGAATTCTATCACCACATTAGTAGTCATGTCTGACCAAGTCACATTTAACCCAGAGCGGCTCCCATTATGGGCTTAAAATTTGGGTCTGTGACAATAAACAAATGAGCTGATGTTTATTAGGATTTACAAGCATGTTTTTGCGTTTAAAACCCGATGAAAATCTTTACAAAAGAAACTCAAGTTATCTGTTGTGTCATTTTTAACCTAATTTGTGCAGGTTTTATTCAGCTTTACAAGAGGTGGGATGCAACTCCATTCGTGTCCCTTCTAACTTTAAGCTTGTCAAGTTTTTTTTTTTTTACTTCAATTTAGACTGGTGCACCTCTTATTTTCCATAGTTTATAATTTACCTGTTTCTAGTTGTTGTGCAACCAAACAGGGGGATGGCAACTGGATCCTACCGAGAAGGGGATGCCCACTGTGCTGCTGGAGGGTGTAATGTGTGAGGAAAGTTGAATTTCAGAGAGGTGAGATTAAAACCATTCAGTAAATTTCGAGTGTTATTAATTAAACTGACATCCCAGACCATCATTCAAACACACCGCACACTGTAAAATCATGCAACCAAATCCAATTCTATGTATATTCTGTTTTTAGAAAATACTGTGATATTTTATTAAAAATGTTGCAGAAAAAGTTCATACAGGTGTCCAGCCAGAAATATCTCTATCATCACTTAAGGCAAAACTGCAAACAAATATAAGACAAACCAAGGATTTTAAAAGTCTATATTAAAACCCTTGTTATCTTGACTGGTTTAGGGATCAAATGTCAAGAATATATCTTTTATAGAATTTACAAATGTAGCTTAAAACCTTCTGGATGTACTTCCATTTTTTTAATATTAGGATGCAAAACAGAAAGAGAGTTAATGGTTACTTTGTTATAATTTTATAATAATATCATTACTATTTACACATTCACTTGCTTTTGCCCAAAATATCACAAGCCTGGCACAATACTTTACATATTGCTAGCATATGACAATTTGAAATATCTAACATACACTTCTTTACAAACATATCCAACTAATAGTGATACAAAAAAAAAAAAAATCACTGCCTTTTTTTTATTTCTAAATAATACATTGCTGGTCACACTGTAAGCTCAGGTAGTGCCGAGATTGCAAGACAGAAAAAGCCCACAACGAAAAGTACTGCAAGCAAAACCGAATGAGAGCAGGTGATGAGATCCAGTCAGTCCTCACGTTCAGACAGGAGACGTGTCTGAGAATATAGAGTAGAGCTCGTCCTGGACATGCAATGTCTCGAGAGTGAACACAGAGCAACGCACAAGACAGCACCGTATGTGATGACCTGCAGACGCCCAAAGTGCAACTCTTTAAGGATGGGATTGTGTTCGCATTTTGGTCATTGTGTGAAAAATAATAAAACACAGGTTGTTATTGGAAATAAAAAGAATGAAGGATGTTCTAATATATTTACAAGCACCTCAACCGAAACAGCAGGCTGCAAAAAAAATAAGGAAACAGCCAAAATGAAAACAACAGAAGCTCTTCGAATATAATTTTTTTTTTCTTTTTTGTTTAAATCCATAAATTTCCACACACAACTATATACCTTTTTTTCCTCCTTTTTTTCTTTTTTTACAAAGTTTTCATAAATACATTTCAGGCTGGGGTGTAGAATTGTGTGCCTAAGTCAGGTGTGTGATGCATGACGGATCATATTTTCGTGATGTTCCGGATGTTCAACTGTTGCTTTTCAACAACTTTTGCCACTGTCTTCTGATTGTGTTTATATGGCACAATAAGTCTCTTCTCTGTCACTCGGAATCTGTTCATCTTGTATTATAAGAATATTAACAGTCAACCCCTGGTTGCCTTTTGTTTTGGTAAAACTCCTCAATATCCTTCCATGAAACTTAGCTCCAAATAGAGTTATTACTATAGTAACATTCACATTGAATATTTTCATGAGTTCATGATCAATTTATACTATTTATACTTTTCAAGAAGGCATGGTAGCAAAAAGCATCTGCTGAGACTTTGCAGTCTGTGCTTCACACAATGGTTGCCTTGTGTGGTAAGTCGCCGGCCCAGAGGGAATCCACCGCTCTTCCTGTCTCAGCAGAGCTATACCCGTGTGGTGGAATGGCCGTGGGGTAAGTTGGTACTGTTCTGGCTGCCTCCAAAAGTATTGAAGTTGTGCAGAGGCTGCATGCCAGCCAGTGAGTTTGGGATCATGGTGATGGTGCTCGGTGCCATCAGGGGTATGTCGTCGGGTGACCTGCGCAGGGTGAGGGTGTAGTCGGGCGGGCAGGCGAGGCGCAGCGCGTCGTGGACCTGCAGGGACTCGCACTCGTGGTGGTGCTCCAGCTCCAGCTGCTGCTGCTTCATCTGCAGCGACATCAGCTCCTCGCTCTGCAGGTGGGCCACGTCGTTGGCAGTGGACGGGGTGCTGGTGGGCGCGGAGTTGCGCTGCGGGGTGGGAACACGTCGGTTGGAATCGTGCCGCCGCTTGTCCTTCTTGTAGTACAGCGCGGCAAAGGCGAGGATGTTCAGAAAGAGCAGCGAGGCTCCGACTGCGATGGTGACACTGAGTTCCGTGGAGTAGTCCCTCTTGGTCTCGATCACCACAGTGGACTCGTCGGTCAGGTCACCGCTCTTGCGCTGGTCGGTGGTTTGCTTTGTGTTAGCGGGCGGCACCCCCGGGTGACGGGTGGTGGATGGCCAGTTGATTTTGTTCGGGAACCGTTTGGTGTAAGGGTAGGGGGTGGTGTCCTGTGGGGGTATCTTGGTGGTGGTGGATACATACTGAAAGAATTCATTGATGTTGTGGAGATGCGGTACTAGTTCCAACCAGAATGCAACCTTGGTAGCTCGGTAGTGGTCTCGGACTCGAGGTTTGAGGCCGATGTGGAGGTAGAGCTGGTCTTTGGGGTTGTACTTGGTCCAGGCTACTTCCTCGAACCGGTTGGGCTTTGTATGGATGAACTTTGTATCCTGGGGAACTGGTTGGTTTGGATCCCTGAAGGAGGAAAACACAATAGAGAAGAGATGAAATACAAGTACCAAATACTTCTATGTACCTATATTATACAGTTTTGGACAGAAAGCTGGTTAATGAATACATGGCATCTCAAAATAATCAAGAGGATACTTTTATAATATGTTCCTTCATTACCATTTAAAACATAATTACCTCTTTAATAACAGGCATTTATTGTAAAACTAAAACATCCTTCAAAAGATGTTAAAGCAGCCCGATGATACAAGTCAGCAGTATAACTGTCCATTAGATTCACTTAGCAGTAATTTGTAACATTTACAGATGAGTCATTACTCAATAAAGTCATGGCTTTCTTCAATTTTTCTTCTCCCTCACATTAAATCTAATGGATTTTTGAGGTGAATAGAAAAGTATGCTACAAACCAATGGTACATACAGGTATTCTCTCTATTTTCTTAATTTTCTGTTTTATACTACATGTGTTTTTTTTTTCTTTCTTTTTTACCGTTTTTGTATATTGGAATACATCTGCCTTTCTCGTCTTTGTGACAGTGATTCCATTATGTTCGATGGGGTGAGGGGGAGAAAAGGCTAGACAACAACCTTGGAGATGACACACTGGGGTGTTTGTGTGTCTGTAAATGCGCGTGTGTGGGCTGTTGTGTGAATGGGGGATTGTATATTTAAATACTCAATAGGGAGGACTCGTCTTGAGTCACGCATTGCATTTTGAGGGCCACACAGAAACACTGATGAATGCTTAAGTGTATGAGAGGCAAACAATGAGTGGGGGTAGATTTGTGTGTTCACATGTGTTACTGAAATATGGTTTTGGATAGATTAGTGTAGACATGGGCACTTGTCCAAGTAGTGGTGTAGTATACTGCACATATATGGAATAGGGCAGGGGTCTTCAAAGTTTTTCAGGTAAGGACCCCCAAACTGATGGAGAGATGGAGCAGGGACCCCCTACTATATATATATTGTATAAAATTGTGTAACTACATGTGTCAGCTGGCTATTATAACCAGCCCATTAAGACACACTCACAAGCCCACATTTATGGTTACTGCAGAGAGGAGGTTTCATGACATTATTTGACCAAATGCTATCAGACATGTTTTCAAGGTTAACACAGTGGGTCGAACTCAGGAATGAGTAGATAAAGTAGATAAAGTAGCTTTAACAGTTTCAGAGTCATTAAATGCACTTTCAATAAGTAAAAAGAAATAGAAGCTTTTGAGAATGTAAGGTTTAGTGTTTCTTTAAACAGCCTAATGCTGGACTGTTTTCTGTCTTTCAGAGTATAATAGCATGCTGTTTTTTAATTTCTTAAACGTCTATTGTCAATTGTCCGGCCATATCTGAAGGTCATGTCTGAAAATGGCTTAGACATAGCTGACCCTGAAAAATGTTAAAGTGAGACTATGTGAGATGACTACATCTTCTTACGGCACATGCCATTCACCCTTTTGGGTCATTGTGGCATACTGTCAGTGCTCTGTTCACTCTTTAGCAGCGTTGCCTTTAGCTATGCTGAAACTTGCTACTAGGGCTGTTACTGTTCATATAGCAGTCCTTCAGCCCCGCATCCACCAACGCATCCGCCCTGTAAACCTCGAGTCTTCCTTTTCCCTCCAGAGGCCTACCCGAGTGAGCTTAGTGTTTCCAGGCGGGGAGCGATTCAGTCAGAGCCACTGAACTGACTCCATACATGTCAGTCTGGTTAACACCATTTATCTATAGTTTGGTCGACTGTGAGAGTTTTCTCCTCAGCTTCTTCAGTCCCTTATCCCAATGCATTCCCAGGCCAGAGAGAAACATTCTATAGTCTCTCCAGTATGTTCTGGGGGCCTCCAACCACTTCAATAAGCCTCTTACCAGTTGGACTCAGCCACAAAGCATTGTCAGTCCTCCAACTGGTGGCTGCATATGGAATTGTACACACTACACTGCTGAAATGTGGAGGGGTTTCACTTAACTCCTGTTATCTCAGTTCTAGCATATGCTTGACCAATATGCCGCCCCTTTGCAGCTTATTTGCTAAGAAAAAAGGAAAATAAATGAAAGAGAGAAATGCTGCAGGCCTTACATGCTAATTGAACTGAATACTACATGCCTTGCTTGCATATGTTCCCATCATGCCTCCAATCTGTTGATTAAAAAGGGTAACTCCTGCTATCGGTTCTATTTCTGTGCTCCACAATCTGACAGCGGTATGAAAACAGAAATATCACAGTTAAAATACCTGTCACCAGAGTGGTGGAGCAGATGCTTTTTTTACGATATGTATAATGTGTTATGTACCATCTGACACCAGATAAGTTATAAATGTATATTGGATATGTGTATATTTAAATGTGGAGGCTAAGTATTAATAATTTATTAACTTTTAAATGAACAACCATTTTCTACTTTCTACCACTCCATATCGTTGTAGTAGATTAATTCCATCATTCAGTGTTCTATATATCCCACACATTTTTTTTAAACTTTATTCTGGTGTTTTATTTGATTATTTATTAAATATCTTGATTTCAAATTACAGCAAATCATTTGTTTGGGGTTTTTGTGTCTCACTTTATTTGTACGGTCAACACAAGGCACATATGGAAAAGTGTTAATACAATATGTAAAGAAACAATTATTCCTACCTCTCCTCAGTTTTCTAATTTGCCTCCCACCAACCACCCCTTCCCCATGCAGCTACTATATACGCAGAGATCTATCATAATGTTATGGGTGGAGCCAGCAACATTCCCACCTAAAATATAATTAGACGATAATGCTAATTTGCGGCAACATCCGTGATGCTATCCACGGAAATAATCAAGACCATTTAGTAGGAAGACAGTTAATTTTCATATATAATATAGCTCCAATTTTCTCTAGGAGCTTTGATCAGAAAAATATATTTATTTGGGCATAGTGTAATTGCGCTGTGGAGGAAGCAGTGAGCTATTCCCTCTCTCATAGTGCATGTGGTAGTTTCCGCTGACAGGCTACCATCCTTTAAGAAGCTGAATTTGAAAGGAACTTCTGATGTATTGACATGTTGGCACTTAGTAACATATTTAGCGCAGGCGAGCGTTCAAACTGAGCATGACTGCTTTCGCAAATCTGACGAAACTAGGTCTTGTGTGTATAATTTATTCTTGCATAAGAAACATTTGATATCTCATGAATATTGTGGTTGGGTTACTCGATTCGAACGTTGGGTTACGGTTGAGTAGATCTCGATATGGATTGCTAGTGAGAAATCTACCCAGGTGTCACAGTTAGAGTTGTCCGCAGACAGTGTACCAGGCCCTTGCACTTAAACAGTCAGTGTTTGAAGTGTTTGAGTCCACAAAACACTTTTGGAGATTCAGGGTTAAATTGTGTAGCAGTTGAATCAAACCCAATTGAAGTCTATAGTGAGTCCTTCTTCAGACGTATATCGTAAAATGATATCGATCAAACACATCGGTTTAACATCAATATATCAGTCTTTACAACCTTGTTTCTGTGCCTTGCGGTGGCACAAACCCATACTTCCACACAAAACCACACTCATCTGCCCTGTGCCCAACTATCCATTTCCTTTGTAACCCATCAGGAAAAAGTTTCTAGACATCAATATGGCGCGATTCACTCCGAGGGACTTGGTAAAGAGTGGGGGAGAGTTGAAAGATGGCAACACTTCCAGTGATTCATTTGCCGTCAGTTGCTGCTTTATTGGAAACAAACTGGAATAAGAGCAGCGAGGAATTATAGAGTCCTCCCAAAATGTCTATAAATCAGCCAATCACTGTGAAACAGAGAGCAGCCTACAAACTATGAAGCTGATCAAGATTTTATGTATACACCTTTAAGTGCATTTATCAGTATGACTTGGCTAAAAACACCCAGATTCATAATCCCATGGTATGTGAAACAAAAGAATTATCCACATTTACCTCTCCTCTGAGGACTTTAAAAGATACATGTACATGTAGATCAGCTGTCACACATACTGAACAGTGATCTCTCTCTCTCTCTCTCTCCATCAGGACACATATGAACACAGCCAGAAACATGGAAGGTGCGACAATGATTTTATTTTAATTCTCATGCTAATTTAATGTGTTTTGATTTAAATGGTTTCTTTGCCCTCTTTCCCTTGAAAAACAATTATAATTATTTCTTGTTTCATCCATAGTTTTGTTTATTGGGGTATTTATTTCTAGTCTTCTGTAATCACTGTTGGTCGCATTGAAAGGGAACAAGGATTGGGATTCCCATGAATAAATTGAGCGACTGAACCTTTCGTGCATACTTAACAAATACTTTTGTAAGTTAGTACATCAGGAGACAAGTTCTGATGTTATTATATTAACAGTGGATTTTTATTTTTAATGGCCAATCTGAAGTTGTAAAGATTCAAGCTGTATGTGTTTGAGTCAATGTGTTCGCTTGTGACCTAAGGAAAGAGCGAGGTGAGCGTTTAGATGCAAATTCAATACTAATGGTTGTGTATTTCTGAGTGAACCAATTCTCAGACAAGTGATAGTGCATCCTGGAGAAAAATGCAAGAAAGGAAAAGGACAAGGGAATTGAGTGCTTACCCTGTTTTAGCGAAGTTAGTCCAGTAGGTCATGACAACAGCGCTCAGCATCACGTCGTTCTTGGAGAAGTTGCAGTTGAAGAGATCCGTGGGACCGATCATAGGAATTCCAAACACGTATGGCACTTCGTCCCCGTGGGCGGAGTCGGCCCAGCTGGGCTTCATGTCGCTTTGACAGTGGTGGTAGAAAGCGTAGAAATAGGTGGGCGATCCATACTGGGCATGGAGGTCAGCCGTGGCCACTGCTGGCGCCACCCACTGGTGGTCGGTGAACAGAGCCACCAGGGTCTTGCGTCGAGTTTCCGGGTTCTCCTTGTCCGCCCAGTCTGTGTACATGAACTTGATCGTCTCACGCAGGGTGTCCTTTCCCTCCGGGTATCCATAGAGATGGTCCACAAAGTCCGACACGGCAAAGTCAAAATCGTTGGCCGACACCCCGTCCTCACTGTCCACAATGCCATCTACAAACTTAAACCCCTCCCCCTGATTGACCCCCAGCATTATGTCATAGTTCAGGAACTCCCCTTGCTCCATCAAGATCTGAGGGTCATCCGGGATCACATCTCCATCAATCACAGGCCCGAAGGCGATGTGGTACTTTGCGGGGGTGATGTACTGCTCAATCAGCTCCTTGTAGTTCTTGTTCTGCAAACACTCCACCAGGTCTATGGTGTCCAACATGTTGCAGCCCACCTTCTCAGCCAGGGCGCGTGTGTACTTGGCAGGCTGGTAGTTGACCGCCCAGCTGGACAGTGCCGTGCCACTCTGGATGATGGCTTTCTGGAACAGATCTGAGAGTGGAGCGGGTATTAGTGGAAGGCTCATACACACAATTCTGGCAGCATAGACTCAATGCTTCATGTGAGGTAAAAAGCAGAAAACATTGCATTGGGTAAAAGCATGGCATTTTTTTTGACAATCGCATAACCATGAAACTAAATTATATAAATTTCCCCCATTTGGGTACTGATTTTCCAGCTTTAGTGGAAAGGTTGCGTAGACGTTCATATACAGACATTATTCGGCGCTTCACCTCTGTGTAGCTGCACAAGCCCAGTCCAACTAAAAAATCTCTCTCTCTCCTTTCGTAGCAGCATAAACGTATTTCTCAGCAAATGAAAGGATGACTCAGAATGCAGACGTTACATATGTGTGTCCTTTATGAACCAAATGCATTTTCTATTTGTTTAGCAACAGCTCCTCAGGCACTTTCCCTTTCCCTGAATAGGTAGCGCGAGCTTCATGGACTGCCAATAAGCAAGTAGGCTACAGTACACGAGATACACAGGAGTTATGTTTATTCTTTTTTGTTTCGGAGATTGCTATTTATACTCATGCAAACACGTTGTGACTCAATCAGGCCGACTTGAAAAGTATGTTTGGAGCATAATGAAGACATTTCCCACAAGGCTTTGTAAAGCTGCATACAAGGTTTCACTGCTGCCGCTGTAAGTCTAGTCGAGTATCAGTTAAACATCAAGTCAGATGTCAACTACAAAACTATACGCACCGAGCGACTGAGAACCTTTTATGACCTTAGTTTGTTTAAAGCCGAATGCCTTGATGGTATCATCTCCACAGCAGCTTCCCAACAGAGCTCCAGGTTACAGGAGCAAATGCTTAAGGGAGCAGTAACCTTCATGGTGATGTATTATACATTGCCAAAGATGCTTGGCAATGCACAGCGCTGTTGACTCTCGGTCATTACGGCTGCCCATCAGAACATTATATTAATGTATAGTAAGCCATTCCTATTCCCTCTGGTACAAGACGAAGAAAGATGAAACCGTTCAAGTAACCGCAACACAAGGCCGAGAGGAAAATGGGAAATCTCCTGCCCAGTTGTTTGCCTCTAAGGTAAACCCAAGGAACTTCCAGCAGCAATATAATAAGGTTGATTTTGCAGGAAGTTGCATTTTTCTCAAAGATTGTCTTTGTCCCACATGGAGAGAAAAATGGACTGGGAACTGCAGCAGCATTTTTTAAATTCAATCCTCCAAATGCGCCTCTTTTTCCGACAGACGGGTCAGGCGATTTTCTTCACCTGTTGTTTAAATTTGAGGTTGCACAGAACTATTCATTAGTGACTCTCCATGAGAGTCAGAGAATTCTACAATAGTCTTGCCTCCTCTATTTATATCCTCCATTAATAATACATATAAATACAAATGCACTATGATAATGCAGATCCCTGTTCCCATTCCTTCCTTCTCCTTCAATGCAGATGTTTAGAGACGGAGGCATGGTTGAATGAACACATGCATGTGGTGATGGAAAGTACTGTCACGAGTAATCTGATAGAAAGTAGCAGAGAACGGAATTTGATTTACTGACTAGTGAAGTAAAATACCTGGGGCGGACGTGTCTTTTGTGCTTCTGCTGTTTTATTTCAACCAAATAAAATAAATGTATATTGTTAGAGAATCTGAGATTCTTAATTTTTAACTTTACCCCATGATAATTAGATCAGTTATTACCTCACCAAAGTTTCAGATTTGATTATTTTTATAATGATTATCGTATCATATCATATTTATATATATATATATATATATCTTATAACCCTGGAAAGTTATTTTTTAATCATCACTTTGTTACTTCAAACTAATCATAACATGCCGTAAGTGGTTACTAAATCAGAATTTACAGATATCTAAAGGAAAGTGTCTTGCACCACACAATATAGCTCTTATTTAGGTGAATTTCTTGAGATCAGATTTTACAATACGGATTTTACTGAACTGACAGTTCGTGAAGGCGGTGCTAATGCCAAGGTTGTGAGGTTATTTATATTAAAAGGGGGGAAATTAGAGGGAATATATTTGTTGTGTCTCAGTAGTAATGCCTTCCTAATGTTGGAACTAATAGTAAGGTCAATATAATCCACTTTAGACTATGAAAATCAAAGTTTAGAGATTAGCTAATATCTATAAAATGTATGACCATGAATATGTTCACGATAAGGCATGGCTGATAAAACCTCTTTCTCTAGAGCTGCAGGATCCAACAGGGCCTTGAGATAATGTATGCTATTATTTGGTACTATATACATTTAAAAAAATGAATTGAACCTAAGAGGAGAGCATTTGATTCTGCTTCCATGTAGGTTTGTGCTCAATCTTTGAAGGGTTGAATATGTGAATCACACTCGACTTCCCTTTGCCATCGCTTTAAACTGGATTTTGAGATCAAAAATACTCGGTGTCACTCGAGTTTAAATGTTGCTCATCACACCTCCCTTGAATCAAACAACACTAGCATCCCAGAGCTCACTTTGAAACGTGTTCCTGATGTAACACCCGCACTGTATCAAAGCATGGAAGCAGATACAGCAAACTCTGCAAAAATAATGAAAGGTTCTCTTTGCTTGTGAGCAAATCTGTGCTCCTCCGCATGCCTGAGAGCGACTTGACGTACCTTCTGAGTAATGGGAGAGGGTGAGCAGGCTGACGCACGATGCTCCAGCGCCAGAGCCAAAGATGGTCACTCTCTTTGGGTCTCCTTTGAAGGCCTGGATGTTTTCCTTGATCCACCTGAGAGCCTGTATTTGATCCAGCAGGCCATAGTTGCCCTTGGCTGCCTGGTCGCCTGTGCTCAGAAAACCTGGATTGATGGAAACAAACAGAGGAAATAAGTGATCTCAACTTGACTTCAGAAAGGCTTTTGGTGATTTGGTTTGATGTAAACCTGAGAGAAAAGTGGATAGACCATTTCTCTATTATCCTCCAGCTATTCTTTCCTTTCCTGAGCCTAAACTGTCCCTAATCATTACCGTTCAAGAGATGAATTGATGAAATTAAGAGAGGATCATCACCCTCATCTAAATTTATCTGGCTTGTCTTCACTATTTTATAACAATATTCAAAAAAATGTTTTAATAGGTTCCAAGGGTATAATGGGTCTATTAATACATTCGAGCTGTGCTTAGCTACTTTAAACAACCATTTTACCAAGCTTTTTCCGTTAGGTGACAGCCTTTTATGTAGCCAGTTGTTTGAAGTGCAAAACTTTACTTCAGTATTCAGTTGGATAACCGAGCCTCCAGACACCAGATGAACAAACTCACGTTAATTCTGCTGCAAATTTGTTATCATGTCAGCAGAATATTACAAGAATGCTAATAACTAATTATGGGAATGTGACCTGGGCCAACAAAGCAGCGTAAATTGGATGGATTTGAAATTAAACATTTTGTGTTCTTAACTACCCAATTCTGAGCGGATCTTCCCGGTGGTGTGCCTGCAGAAACTCATCATTAGGGTGTAATTTTAATACTGCAATACTTTTAAGGCTTAATTCAGTGTTTTATAAGACTTTTCACAAACCGACAGATAATGGAGGAAATTGGCAAATGCTGAAATGATCTCAATGGAGATTGAACGTGAACTCTTCATTGGACATTGTATCTACCTTCTGAATTTACAACAACGGTTGATTGTTATGGTTTGCACGTAATTCCCTTTTTACACACAGATATTAACAGTAGTAGAAAAAAAATGTAATCCAAGATTCGAAATTCCTCCTATTTTATGAATAAACCCCATTTTTTAACCAAATACCAAGTGTGCTACAAAGAGTTGGAAACCTAATCAACCTGTGGTAAATCATCTGAGAAATTGCTTTGACATGCGGTGGCAATAATTGGCATACAATGGCAACGTGAGAATAAGATTACCTTAACAGTGAAGAGAATGTTAATTATGGATGAGAAATCCGAGGACAGATTTGATCATCCGCAAAACAACAATGAGAGAAAAGGTTAATTTATTGCATCTCCTATCTTCTTTGCTCCACTCAAATCCGGCCCTGAATCTGTCTCCATTGAGACTCAGGACAATACTGATAATTAATCAGTACATCAGCTTGTTTGTAAGCCATTCAGCATGAAGCTCTGCAGCCTTAAGCACCAACACGCACCGTTTTAATTTGATTTCACCCATGGCTCCAGAAATTGTCAGCCAGTGGTGATCCCTTTCAGTCAAGTGCCAGGCCAACCAGCCTGGAGGTGGGTTCCACATCCAAAACTTGTTGACAAATTAGCAAATGCGCCTAAACCCATTAAGTGGCTTTCTAAATGATGCCACTGGGGGAACTGGTGGCTCCTCCTTGCCAGGCCTGAGAGCTCGGCGGCCAAACCCGGCAGCGACAGTCTGTCCCTGTGAGCTGACCAAGACCGAGGCAGTGTAAATGACAAATGGGATGAGGACCGCTGGGTAAGAAAGGAGGAAAAAGGGGAGAGGTAGCCTGAGGTTGTTTGATAAAGAGCAGATCCGGTTTGTCATGGTGAGGTGGAGGAGATGATAGAGAGGGGATGGAGGGCAGGGGTGTGAGGGGGGGGATTACAAGGCCTCTGGCAGCCTCATACACCCTGTAGAATGACCAACAGGCCCTGGCCATCTCATCTCCCAACTCCACCTCCCCCCTCCCTCACCCTCACTCATTTCTCTTCTGCTCCCCCATGTTTTCCCATCTCCTCTCAAACCGAAACCACAAAGGAGCCGGGGAGAGAAGCATGCCTACCAGGTGCACCCCGGGACGTGTGAAGATTAGTCAAAGCTTCATTTCAAAGCGCCATGTTTCCGAAAATAGAGTGCATACATAACTAAGCCTGTCGCCTGGAGACACACCGTGGACGTCCAAAGAACAGGCTCATCTGAAACCAAAGAGGCCTAAAAAAAGAACCAAAAAAATTAAGAATAAAAAGAAATATAAATGTGATAAAATAAACCTGTGCAGGATTGTCACTTTGCGTCAAAAGTTGGATTTTAAGAAGAGAGATTTTGAACTGCGGTGATTATAATTCATATAGCAAGTCCGGTATTGACACACTTGTAACTATTGTGTTATTATAGCATTTTTTCGAGCATGCCACTGTTTCAAGCTTATCTACTGAATGACAAACCTTTGGAGATGCACTCTTCCTGTGACTCTGCAGCGAACTTCCTGAGCATCCTGTCAATCTGTTCCTCTAACCTCTATACATCAGGCCAGGCTGTTTAGCTAATCTTACCTTGACGTGTCAGTGAGTGGAGCTAACATAAGCGCAATCAGGCCTCCTTAAAAACATCAGAACACTGTCGGATGTGACTTTGACTTTGTCCACAAACCCGTCAGAGGTCAGTCATACTTCAGTTGCCATGCTCCCAACGCTACATGCTACAAATCAATATATTGCCAATATTTCATGTCATTATTTCATTCAATATTTTAATCTTTGAGGAAATGTATGCCTTAATGTGCAGGTATAGTGTGGCATACAATATCTGCACATATATTCCACAGGGGGTCTTGATTCACAGTGACACATCGGAAGTGCTTCAATTCTAGAGACCTGTGCTTACTGGAGGTTTTAATAATTGTATCCATTCAACGCTGTTACCATTTATTGCAAAAACAAGCAGGTTCAACTCATACCGTGTATAATAATAACACTGGAGGCAACAACAGGAGTAGCTGACAATTGCCGATCATCTATTGTCATCTATCTAATTCTTCAAGTGCCTTTCATCGGCCTTTCATCTGCCTTCCACGAACAAACTTGTAACACCAGATGTTAGGTTTCATAGACTGTAAGACTTTCCCCTAACCCTAACTTTTGGATTGATTAACCCTTAGGAGTCCAGGGCTATCTTTGCAATTGCTTTGTGCTTTTGTTGATGGATATTCAGCCTATTCTTAATACAACAAAAAAAAGACTAAGACATTTAAATAGATGCCTGTGCCACGCTATCTTATACTTTGACTCACATGTAAAATTTAAATGTTTAGATCATATTTAAACAATCACAATCAGGTGGACCCTCCCGTAAAACACACACACACAAACACACACACACACACACAAGTCACAACTTTGTTTTTTTTCTCTTCCATAGTTTGTGCTCTCTCTTTCTCTCCCACTACGTAAAGTGCCTTGAGATAATATGTGTCGTGATTTGGTGCTGTACATATAAAATGGAATTGAAATAAAATGAAATTCCATTAAATTGTTACACAATCCTACTTATAGCCACAAATGCTTGTTGAGTGTAACGCAATAGAGAGCTAAAGAGCCTCAACCCACAGGCAAACATAAAGCTGAAAAATAAGGAGGACAGATTTGAGCAGTTCTTTCAATGTCACACAACGTCATATTTAACATTTTGAAAAGGCACGGATTTGTTCCGCTGAGGTTGAGATAACTGTATGGATGTTGCATTTAATCGGCTGCATCCAGAAATCATTCTTATCCATAAACATGTGACTCTTCCCTTTGGCATGCTGCAAATGCAACTTTTTAGATATTTCACAAAAACGAAAAATCTCAAAGTCAACTGAGGAGACACCATCTGCTGAGGAAGCCCATAATGTGTGACTCACAGCTTGTGCAAAAGTGATCTAGTGATCAGTAAAACAAAGAAGTACTTTCAGGTTAGCTTCCCAGATGCATCCGACCAATAGTTACACGGAAGTTTTCGTCAAACTACTACCAGAAGATTATCCTCGATGCGTAATGTTGTCATCTAGCTACCTCCGGAATCACAGAAGACTGTACTGCATGTTCCTAACAGTACAACATCAAAAACATCCTGGTACACTGACATGTTTTTTCTGAGCAAAAGTATTCAGTGAAGTTGAGTCAGGACCGTGTCCTATAAACTGCTGACAGAGCTGTTTCCCTAATGATATAGGAAGGTCACAATGATATGAGTAGCACATACATGTCACTCCCTTTTAAATGCATACCATATACATGCCACTCTTTTTTACATGCATACCATATAAATGTCACTCTCTTTAATACACGTAACATATACATGTCTCTCTCTCTTCCTGCCTCCTGACCTATGCGTCAGGAGCTCAATGGAAATAAATCATGTGACTTTATCACAGCTTCCCGATGGATTCTAGTGCCCTATGCAGATTTGTGTAGTGTATCCATCCAACTAAATCAATGACTCGCATGTAACATGTATGTCCCAACCAAAAAAAACATATATTTCAAACGCACCAGACACAAAGGATATAACAGCTTTAATATTTTCCGGACAATATCTCAAACTGAATCTTATTATTGTTTCCAGATAAGATTTTTCCTGTGCTGTTAGTGACACTGTGATCTCTCTCTGTGCCCAGAGGAAGCGCTTCATCATCAGCATTACTCCCTCTGCTCCAGAGGAGGTGGGGGTGGGGGGGCAATAATCCCTTCCCTCCGCTATTTGTATTAATGCTGCCCTGACAGGGGCTGGGGGCTTAATGTAGGTCAGTCATGAAAAGCACACAGTGGACACAAGCACAAGGTTTGGACTGAACCGTGGCAGGAGTCGCTGCTGATTGATTTTGAACCCTTGAACTGAAAGCTTTGTTTTGTGAGGTTTGCTCGATTCACTATTTACCTATTCTTATAATAGTTATTATTAATATTAATTTTATTCATGATGCGGCAGGTCACCAAAATAATTGCTATTTAATACGTATTTGAAACCATCAAAATAGTAGAACTTTTTTCTCACAAAGTGGGGGACCCGACTTAATGTCAATAACCATTATGACATTATTATTGGTGATGTTATTATAAATTACATTAGCAGTGGCAAGACAATTCTAAGTATTAATACACTTTTCCCCCACCCTACAAAATGATCTTATAATACTATTAATATTATTTTCTATAATTATTGTTGTAATATTAAGACTATTATCGTAGTGGTCAGACTGTTAACATAATATATGACTTATGCTCTCTGCAACTTATTATTATTGTTCTGATTGTTGTACATAATTATCAATATATTATAGAAAAACAATACACACACATCCTCTCTCTACTCACAGCTCCTGGTTGAGGTAAGCCCTACACTTATCCATGACTCAGGATGGATAAGTGACTACAACTTTAGACCATTCACCTTAAGTGGAACTTCCTTCATTGAAGTTACACTGTGTGACCTTAAGGTTAAAGTATCATTTCAATGAAATTATATCATCAGCATATCTAAGGTTTTCCTTGAACACACATTCCATTGTAAGTACACTATACTGATCTATACTGCTTTGATTGTGACCATTCTTCCTCTAATGTTTATTTTGTGATCCAGCTTCAAATGCGTGATTGGAGGGGATTAGTCAAAACCACAATTTTAGTTTTGGTGCAATGGCTGTTAGACAGCTTGGTGAATTCCAAAAAGATCCAAATTGATGTGGTCATCTCACCGATCAACTAGATGTTGGCATTTTGGAGACACGAGCGATTTCGACCTGACAATTGAAATGTGTTTGCTTCAGGTTTAAATCCCCGTCTGTGCAGTTCCAATTTAATGTTAATGTTAATGTTAATGTAGATTTTATTTGGACATGGACATGACAATGTCATTGGACGAACCAGATGCATTGTTTACAGTGTATTAGCATAAATGCTAGTTTACAACACCTGTCCACAGGAGGCTTTTTGAAAACAACAAAAGAAACTGAACAAGACAGAAACAAGATCAAATACTGATAAAAAAACTGATAGTGATAATTAAAAAGAGTAAAAATGCAGTATACAGTAGAGTACAGAGCAGCAATATAATGAGTTGAATATATATATATATAGGCTACGTAGAGAACAAAGGCAGCATGATCAAACAATAACCAGTTGTAAATTATTTGTGTGAGCACTGTTGATTTGATTTGAGCCGTTGTTTTAGTTCTCTGTTAAAAGTGTTGCTGTTAGTCTCTAGTTTTAGACTAGTGGGCAAGAGGTTCCATAGTTTTGCCCCCTTTGCAGAGAAGACAGACTGACCGAAAGATGTCCTGTGCATGGGAACAAGACAATCACCATTGATGGAGGCTTGTGTATTTGCCCGACGAGAGCTCTGACGTCTGATGGCCAATTCAGACAACAGTGGTGACACATGGTTATTTACACACTTGAAAAACAATTGAAGATGACTAAAATTAATAAAGTTATCAAAGGTGAAAAGGTTGTGTTTTTTTAGAATGCCGCAGTGATGCCATCTCATGGGTTTCCGGTCCATGACATGGGTTTCCGGTCCATTAGAGCAGCTGCACTGACTTAATCTGTGCCAAATATCCGAGATGAAATTGAAAACGATTTGTTTTCTTTGACCAAGTCCGGAAATTACCACCAGTGTTATCTAAATGCCACTGCATGGGATGGCACACCGTTCGAAGTTTAAAAGTCGGAGCATCAGGTGACAGCAGGGCAGCACGAGTGACACAGATGACAGTGACCCGGCGGAAAGCCAAGCGCTGGGAGCTCTGAGCACAACATGTTCACAGGCCAGAGTGCCATATGAGTCATTACATCACTCACTAATGGAGAAATGTCCCTAATGCTGCAAAAACAAACAAATATGCAGGTTTTTGTTCTATTCTTCATGATCGTTTGGAATATTATAGCTACATTCGGTATAGAATGCATACAGCATTTCATAATTTATTATTACTTATGGAGGAGAAGTAACAGTACACTGGCATTAGCTGCTCTTTTCTCCCTATCTCACTACCTGATCAGTTGTAGGGAATATGTAGGTGAGAGAGCCTGTGAAGTTGATGATACATCAATCTTGCTAGTAGTCCATGCACATGATTTATCCTATGTTTGCATTAGGTTAAAGCCAATTGCTTGGGATTTACTGATGACGTGCAACATTATATAACCTCACCCTTCTTCACTGAGGAGCCAATTCGGATTCACGTGTAGCACAGGAACACTAAAACAGAATGTTATTGAATTTGTGATCTAGCCAATGGAAATGAATGCGTCCGACTGTAAATACAGTGGTTTTGAATTTCATCGAGATCAGACCAGTATCCACTTTTTTACTAACACTCCTTGGCCCCCATTTACATAAGTGATCTCTGTGAGCTCCACATATTACATATATCACCCCCCCCCCCCCCCCCCCAGAGAAAAAAGTTAAAGAAAAAACATAATCAAATAGATAAAACATAAATAGATAAACAGATTATTTTTGATGCTCTCCACAAGGCGTGTGTGATGAAATACTCAGATTACAGTCTTTATATTAGTGTCACTCACATGTAAAGCTGATCATTATAGTAACCTGCTAAATTACGGTCTCTTTAATAAACTTGACAGAATCAAACAAACACTAAGTAAACTTCAGTACTGGCATCGTTCACGTCATCAAGATATTTTGGCTTCCTTTCTGGGTAGGGGGAGGAAGTGACTGCACATTGTCTATCTCTATACACAGTGTATGACCAGGAATCAATATTAACAAGACACCCTCGACTTAATCAATATTGGCAAAGAAAACGTTTGATTCAGTGCATCTTGAATTTGCATCTTCGTTAAACACAATACAAGTACTCAATGCATACCGACAGATGCACTTTTCTGGTTCACAGTGCGAGCACAAATGTCTTACAGTATAATTTAGCCCATAAAAGCTCAAACATGCACTGAGTCCGCACTCAGTAGTTGTAAATGGAGCAGGTTTTCTCAATTCTCACTCTGGGAAACCTGGTTGGCGCCATTAAAAAATAAAGTAAAAGCAGCAGATAACCCATTTCAATTCATTTATAACTTTAATAGAGCAAGGAAACAAGTAGAAGTGCTTTATCACCCTATGGTGAGAGCGAAGCACCCTGACAATGTGACGGTAATAGCCGTTAATTGTGCTCTCTGTCCAGAGTGTTCCTCCCGCGGCTACCAGATGAAATGTTAATTATCAAAGGGGATGATGGGAAGGGAATGGTTTTGGATAAACCCGGCAAGGTCAGCCGAGCTCAGCCGCAGCCAAACCTCCTGCCCGTCACATTCGCCGCCGCCCATCACTCCGGTCAGACAACCCACCAAAGACAAGGGAAGGTGACGAGGAGACGACCATAGCCGAGTGTTTTTCTCGTGGCTGAGCTCTGTAATTAGGAGGAGGCATTAAGCCCACACGGGGGCACGCCTGGTGTTAAACATAACCTCTCCTGACTGACAGTGCAGTGGTGGAAAAAAAAAAAACACACCACAGCTGTCAGAGCGCATCAGCCCACACTGGCCCATTGGAGGGTCACATCAGGTGACAGTCTCTGGGTGACAGCAGAGCAATGAGTCACACTCAGAGTGACATTATGATAATGACGGAAAAAGACAAATGTGGACATTTAAATTGGAGATTAGCTGTGGTTGGTAAAGCTACCTCCCCTCAGCACAGACTAGGAATATTTGAGGTAATTTCAAAGGATTATACCACAGTCATATATATATATATATACCTTCTAAAAGCCCCCCATATCTAAAAGCCACCCAAATTCATTAAAAAGAGCTCACAAAGACACAGGGCTGCCTTGACTAATGTCATCCATCATGTTCAACAACACAGTTTTGTCTCGCCGTGGCTTTATTACACAGTTAATTACCACGTAAATTGGAGTGTTTTATTTATTTATTACTTTCTCCAAGTGGCGGTGGAGAAAAGCAAGCAGAGGGCAGAGAAGGAGGTGGAAACACGACATGATCTCTGCAGAGTCGCTGTCGGCCCGAAAGCAGGTTACACGCAATCAATAGCCTGTGACCTCTTTAACAGTTGTGTGAGGAGAGGAAAAAAAGAATACATGCCCGTAAAAATACAGAAAGGAGTGAGCTTCTTTTCACACCATGATTCTTTCAACCCTCTTTCTGAAAAACGGGATCTCTCTTAACCTATCGTATCGTTACATTATAGTTTTCCAGAGTTGGTAGTGGTCCCCCCGCAGTTCCAATGCAGTGGCTTCATTGAAATCCATCTCTCATTTTGTACGTCTAAACACACCTTTTCCATTGTATCCACTCACTGTCTCTTCTAATGTCACCTGCTTAACTTTTCCTTTGCAAACCTCTCCACCCGACTGTTGCTGTAAAACTGAAAAACTGAAATGATGCTTGCTCAAGGGTGCTCAAAGCTCATACCCCCGATTGAACAACATCAACAACCTGACACTGAGTCTACAGGCTCCTCTCACTCCAGCTCATCATCAATATGCTTCTTTTCTTCATTTTGATAAATGTAATGGTGTTTTAGATTATAACGGACTAACAACAATAGAACCTTCTGTGTGTTATTGTAACTGTAGAATAGATCCTTTATTAACTAAAGTTGTGAATAGACCACCTCATAAACATACACTACACTTAATGACATTGACATTCTTGATGGTAAACGCCTGACTTTCCTAAAAGCTGCAGTAAATCAGTATTATATCTGGTCCCTGTCTGTTCTCAGATCGCGTTATGAGAGCACAATAAACAGGCAGCTAACAATCAACGGGATTAACTGAGTCACTTCAAGGGGAGCATGGCCATCCCCCCCCCTCTTAATAGTTCATACAACGCCAGCAGAGCCCAGATGTTGCCCAGTTTAATTATTTGGGGGGGCCGATTTCAAAGCAGGTAAACAGAATGCATCTGTTGTCGGAGCTTCCCCTCACTTTCGGGCGAGGAAAGCCTTTGATGAGCGGCGACTCCTCTCCCGGTAGCGCGGCGGTAGCTTTCTCCTGGTGTTGTTTGCTCTGACGATGAGGGATGTCGGTTTCACGGCATCAAAGGGAATGAACAGTGAGTTCGCTTTCTGATCTCAGCAAGCCGGCTCTGGGCACAGACACACATGGAAGTACAGCGTGTGTTCTGTAGCGGAACATCGGGTGTGGGACAGCATCACACTCTGGTGGTAGGAGCTCTCTGTCTGGTACTAATGGCTATGTCACCTCCAGATTGGAAGCGACTAAGTACTAATCCTGTATCCAAGTAAAAGAACACATTACGTATATCTGTACTCGCTGGTTGAAGTAAATGGTAAATGGTTTTGTATATATATAGCGCTTTTGATGACCACTCAAAGCGCCGTACAGTACAGTTTTACATTCACCCATTCAAACACACATTCATACAGTGCATCTATTCGCAGCACTTTGTTATTCTATGGGGGGCCATTCAGGGTCCAGCATCTTGCCCAAGGACACTTCGGCATGCAGATGGGTCAGACTGGGGATCAAACTGCCGACCTTCAGGTTGGAGGACGACCACTCTACCCCTCAGTGGGGCCAGAAGTTCATTTTGAAAAGTACAAATACGTGAAAAATTTACATTGCATTAGCATCTGGCATACACGTGCAATTTAAATGCAAACTGCTATATATAACAAAATAAACAAAATAAAAAAATAAAAGCAAGATGCTGTGTTAGGTGTTTTTTTTCTTCATGAAACTTGGACTATGGGCAGAAAAGGTCTCTGGTTCGACTCCACGAGAAACAACAAAAAGACGAACCTGGATTGATCTGTCCAAAACTCCAAGAGGATTCTCCCTACCCTGTCTAGTGCCCCTGAGCAAGGCACCTTAATCCCCCAACATCTGCTCCCCGGGCGCCGTACATGGCTGCTCACTGCTCTGTGTGTCCTGCACCAGATGGGTTAACAGCAGAGGTTCAATTTCCCTACCTGCATGAGTGTGCCTGTGTTTGGTACAAATAAATGTATCTTAAACACATCTTGGATCTGGATCCCTGTACTGGACTCACAGAGTTGAAATTGGAATGGATCAACTCTGACAATGGTTAACAATGTGCGTATTTCCCATAAGGTCAGATTGTTCCATTAATATTGAAACTTGACAAGTAGGGAGAAATCAGTTTTCGCTCTGTGTACCAGACCTGCATGCTGATAGCGGCTCTAAATACAATCGAGCTCCATGGAGCGTAACAGTGAATCCTTTTGATTTGAATATGAACAAATCTCTGAGATCTTCACGGTGATTCCGGAGCAGGTATAGTGGATTTGATGCATTTCTTTGTAATTAGAATCTAATCACCAGGGACAGAGGACTGCAGGTGTTGGAACGGGTCCCGTGTCCACTTCACTGTGACATTTGACTGTGCACGCTGGAAATGGATTCGACTGAAGTAAATCAATATGAAAAAAAAAATCGAGGACAGGGAAACGAGAAACAGAACAGTAACCAGACATTTACACGAGCACCATCAATGGTAAATACTGCAATGTGATAAACACGCTTTCTGCTTGCTTGGCCTCCTTCATTGCCCTCTGCAAAAATTCTTCATGGTCTGCATATGTGGAGTGAAAGTCATCCACATGCGAGGGGAGAAAGGCGGAGTGGGAATGCGCCAGAGAGATATTCTGCTGCAGTGGGCTCCTCTCAACTGTGGAAAAGTGTGATTGGTTACACATCCATTCAGCCGGGGCGCTACCCCAGTGATCCACCGGCGTATGTTCATTAAATTCCGCAGAGCTAATTAGAATCTATTTGACATCCGTCGGGAGACATTTGCACAGCTTGCAGAACTGCACAAACAATTCACGGGCACAAGCAGCCGTGCACACTGCAGGCATTTTAAAAGGGAGAGGATGCAGTACAGCACGCAAGGTATTGTACGGTAGGTAAATTCAGCAAGTGGCTTACCAACTTGAAATGTCTCATTAGACACGTGTGATGAAAGCACGTTGGGCTTTTAGTCCTCGACAAAGATTATAAGCAGGCCAACACTGTTTTTATTATTATCTTACTGCTGACCCACGTCCTTGCTAAGGGATCATCAGATTGTAAATTATTTCAAATGAGGTTTCAAATGTCATTTTGTAAAATGCAAAAGGCAGGATAAGTGAAAACAGTACAGATTAGCAATGTATTCAATTAGTGCAATCTGATTATTGATCAATTAAGATAATCCTTCATCTATTTTATGATAATGAAGCATCTTATAGCTGATAAATATGCATTTGATTTTTGATTTAAAAGACTATTAAATTAAAATCTCACTCTCATAATCACAATCAGACATATTTCCTAATTATGACATAATATTTCCTAATTAGGACAAAGTGACATTGCCTCATGTTTATGAATTATCATTCCCTTATTGTGAGATCTGTATTTTCCAATTAAAAACAACTGCATGACTGCACGAGATCAGAAACGTCTTATTTTGACAGAAGAAACATTCATTAAAAAAAAATATATATATATATATATATATATATATATATATACGGAAAGTATTTTGCCACCACATAGCTCTAAATATTTAAATGACAAGACTACTATCCTTTCTTTAGCTTTTGTGATTGTGACTTACCACGAATTTTACACCACATACAATTGTGAATTGGAATTTTGAAATGGTGGATCTACAAATACACTGATAGCATTTGTTTCCTGCCATTTTATTTGTTATGGAAGAAAGATATTCCACAAAAAAAAAACAGAATCCATCTCTCTCACAACAAATTAAAGATGTCATCACGTATGAGTTGCATCAAGCACGATTTCCTTTCCACAGGGAGTTCAGCGTATTCCTGAATTCTCTACTTCAGTAATCCCTTTTATCATCTCTCTACTAATCATCGTAGATGCTGTCTGACCAAACTGCAACCGACTCTGTATGAGTCTTAGTAGATGCTTTATCTCCAAATGACAGCCTCTTCAAATGGATTGGGTTATTGGGGTGCTGAGTAAGACGATGGCAGCAGAGAGCAGCACAAGAGTCCCAGTGGGAGTCAGTGGTTGAACCCTGCTAAAGCCAGGATTGGCTGAGCAGATGCAGACTCCTTCTACTCGACACTGTGACACACTCAGTTTGATCGATGCACATCAGTGAGCACGGTTCAAACAGCAGGCAACAGGGAGGAAATCAAATGTTTAAGTATCAGAGCAAACAAACACAAATGTGTGCAAATGACACTGAAAACCGCACCGCAAACTTGTTTTGTCACATTCCACCGTGTGGTGTGTGTGTGTGTGATGGTGAGATCCTGAAGCGCGTGACTCGGCGACTGTTTGTCGCTTCACAAATGTCACCGGAGATGTCACACTGCGATCGTGTGTCAGTCTGAGTCAAAGATACTTCCTCTCCGTCTCCCTCCACTCAACATCCATCCGTATGACGGCGGGCCCAGGGCGGAGCGGCTGCTGCTGCTGCTGCTCCAGCACCCACATCATTAAAATCATCACGAGAGCATGTAGGAGACTGACAGCTCTGATGGCTTGATGTCGACTGTCTGACAAAAACTACTGCTAAACAGCGAGCAAGGGCGAAATCAGAATGGTCACCCACAAGTGTGTCTGGTACTGGGAAAGAAAAAAAACAGGCCTCCAGGATGTGTCCCCCCCCTAGAATAGTCTATCTTTTCTCTGCCTTTGCTTCCTCCAACACTCACCCACTCACACCCCCTCCCCATCATGTGTGTGAGCTGAGTGGGGATGTCAGGCCCCCTCTTACTTTTTCAAAATTGCTCCCAAAACCTAGCCAGCCATGGCAGATCTGCATTCGGCAGAGGACGGAATGAGGGCACACAGAGAGGAATACATTTCTGGAATGAAACGTGTAGATGTTTCTTTGCATGATGGCCCCCGGGAAACAGGCTTTTTTTTAAAACAGGGTGAAGGAGTCACTCAGTCATACCGGCGGATAAAAGCCAACCTTCAGGAGACGTGTGGAAGGACGACAAGGCGATTTCCCAATGATTTGATTATTAACGCAGCAATGTATGTGGGCTTTTTTTTTTTTTTACGTGTAAAGGAGTCTCTTTGATGAGGATGCAAATGACTGAACAGCAAAAATGAGAATTCAAATCAAATTCATAACAGCAGAAACAACGTCAGAGGCGGGGAGTAACCGGTACAATTAGAGTTTGGGATATTCTACTTCGCTCTTTATTGGACATTTGATTTATGTCTTTTCTTCATCTGTCCTTCTTTTCCTACACGATCTTTCTTCACACCCTCCATCCTAACCGCTGTTCGCTTTCTCATCTTCAAAGTCACAATTTTTTCCTTTCGCTCTTTTCTGCTCTCCTTTTTTCCACCTGTCCTCTCTCATTTTCTACCCAATCATAACTTTCCCTCTGTGATTCTGTCCTTCCATTTCCTTTACTTGATATTGTGCAAAGTGCACAATACAACATTGGTCTTAACCTTTAACATATAATAAAATACATTTTAGGACGTTCACAGACATGTTGCCAACTTTTGTGCATTTTAGATTTTGTAAATTATTGATTTTTTGTACAAGACAGTAGAAGTCATAGCACGGCCTACTAAATGTCTGCGTGTAAACATTTCATCTTAATGGGCCATGCTTCATTTGTAATTTGATTGTGTTAAAATACTGTATATATGAGCACAGAGAGTAAGAGAGAAGCCGACAGATAAATGTTTGAAACTGGGATTCGGCTAAATGCAAACGATAATTGATGGTGTCATGAACATTGAATCATGAATAATGTTATTTATGGTACACATCCAGCGTTTCGACGTACACAGATCCCTTTCAAACGCAATGTTACGGCTGCCTTGGGATATGTGTTGCTGTGTGTTTATGTTAAAAAGGCTGTGCGGCCCCCGGCGCACGATTGGCTCCCACGGGTGTTAGTGTGGCCTGTCTTCGATCAGCGTCCAGATTGGCGGATTATTATTTTTTGTTTAATATCAGATTTAAAGGAGTTTTTTGTATCTGTTTGGCTTTGGTAACATCATTAGCTCTAGGTTAGAGTCCTTCCCTTGTTTGTACAAGACATTTATTCTGCTATGCAATTGTATTAGATTGAACATTCACCAAAAAATGTAATTCTCCCACCTGGTACATGTTCTTCCCTTTCCCTCTCAGGCTAGGGTCGAAACACGCAACATTTGAAACTACGAGGTCTCACTGTCTTCGTGGATGGTAAAAATGTTATGGACGACAGCTAAGCACAGGGTAATAACACTGACCAGACATAAACTCAGTTTTGGTCAAGTCTTGTTTCTATTATTTCTTTTCATTCCTCCTTTTAGTATGTGTCCTTCTCATTCTGTCTTTTCTGAAAAGATGATGATGTATTCAAATGTTTTTCTCTTTTCTCTTTTCCTGTTCTTTCACCCTCTTTATTTTATTTTTCTTTCATCCCTTGATTTCTCATTTATTCCGTCCTCATTTCATCCTCACTCACTTTCTACCTCCCTTCTTTCTTCATGATAAAAGACAAATCATTTCTAGTCTCCTTGTCTCTGTCCTTCCTTCTGCCTTAAAAACGTCTTTTATTCTAAGCGTTTTATTCTTGAGTAAAGTTTGGACTGCAGGTTTTTTTTACCTCTCGTACAGTATTCTCTCAGTGTTATTGATTCTTTAGCTTGAATAAAGGATGAGAATATTTCTTCCACAACGGTACCCTTGAGAAGTGAGGTGTAGATCCGCTGTCAGCTCGACACTTTACACTTGTCATTTGGGGAAACGGCAGACAGAGAAGAAGAAGAAAATTGGTGGGAATTCGCGGCTGCGGCCGGGACAGTGGACCTCGCGGTGAGGGCTTAACAAGCTCTCAGCTCTGACCCCGGCTGTGCTCCGCCCCTCCTTGTACTCCTCTGCCGGCGCACATATGGCAGGGGTGTATGATGTGTGACAGGCTTGATACCTGTGACAGCTCTGTGTGCGGCAAATCCACTGACTGTGGCAGGGGGGGAGCTGGGAGGATAGGCAGGAGGGAAGCGAGTAACGTTGGACTAGAAGGGGGTTAGAGGAAAGGAGATGGAGACCCCTGCTGGAGTGACAGCTTTTCCAGGTGGGGGGGACAGCCGGGTGACAGTGATGGAGGGGGCGCAGCGTCAACACGCACTGTCATCTCGTCCCTATAGTCAGTGTTCTTTGCTGTCTAGCAGACTTTCTTGTTGCTTCTAAAGTTTAAAAACCCAGGAGCATTTTTAGATGTGTGCACTGAATGCTGATAAAGGAGTGTGTATTCATACTGGACTGTACTGTCGAGCTATTCACATACACGCATCCACAATGAAACCCCACTACAGCACTGAACACTGGACACACGTCAGTGCTCAGGCTGGATCTGGGTCACAAGGCATTAAATCCCCTTGTTCATCAGCTGCCCACACACACACAGCAACCCACTACCGTCACCTCACCACATACCATCTGTCCTCCAAAAGCTGGGCTATCAAATCCATCAGGGTCTAACAGGTCAACCTCCACAGAGACGCCAGGCGCACGTGAACTGGCCGGCTGACAATGCACCAGTTTGCACAGCACCACACACAGCCGGGGAGGAACATCATCCCACTGCAGCAGGAGACGATTCATGCTCACCGCTTGAGTTTTAGTGGCGATGTTTATAAGTATTAAATCAAACAAGAATGTTGCCTTAATGGTTGTGAATTCAGCTTTAATTTAAGTTTCTCTGTTTTGTTTTAAAGTCTTACTACCCAATTTGCATGAGCGATGTGCACAGCAACTTTGTAAATGTGGTAATTTGATATCTATTAACGAGAAGAAGAAATGAGATCAAGTGTTTAGTGGTCTCTCTTTAAACTGCAGTACAGTAGGAAAGAGAAAATTCACAAACTTTGCAATTTGGATGTGTTATTGTCTGTCTTTTAAAGCAGGACTTGGAGTTTACAGACAATAGTATTAGATTCAATGAAGGAGACTGCTTGGCAATTCCGATCCAGTCCATTAGGAGTTAGGAGTGCTAATCTATAACGAGTCTGCTTAGCTGCTATAGAAGTCCAATAGGAAGACAAGGAAAAGTGTGAATCATTTAAATATAAAATACCGTGAGCCATTTTCTAATTTCATAATTGTGCAGTAATAACTAACAACCGTGGAAAGCATCTGATAGTTATTGTAATATATCTCATAATGATGGCTCTAGATGTTCTAATTATGAATGTGAGTTTATAATTATGAAGTTGGATCTCAAAGGTCATAATGTTGTCCCATAAATGTGATGTAGTACCTCGAATGTCTTTTTTTATGTCTTCCTATGTATATACACCCGCGCACACACACGCGCTGAAGTGGAAAACATGCTATGTCTATAATATGAGTCTATTAAAGTGTTGTATCTATATGAGTGTGTGTGTGTGTGTGTGTTTGAGAAAGGAGAAATTGGAAAAATAAAAATTGGAGGGACACCAGATGATATTTCACAGGGCACTAGTGGTCACCTGAATGGTTGGACGATTATGAAAACGTTTTGAATCATATCTACTCCAACACCAGTCACCGTATCTCAACCCATTTGAACATGTAGGGAAGATGTTGGACCAACATTTATGACACAGCCCTCTACCCCTGTTATCACACGTCACAAAAAGCATCGGAGGGCCAATGCACTCCCGGCATGTGGACTTTATATTCCCCCGATCAGACAACACTGACTATGCCTCCCCACCGTTTGAGTTCCAGCAGCCTCTCTCATCGTGGCACAGTTTTTATTGTTTCTCACTTGTTTTTGTCCTTTTGAGTTATGGTGCTAGTTGTCCTAATTTTCAGTTTGGCCTCGTCCTTCTTTGTTTCTCACTTGGTATATTCAGGGGGAAGTCTCTCAGTCCGATGGCCCATGGCATAGTTGGCCCAGATCTTTCCATGTTGTGTTCTTTTTAGACAGGCTCCCAAAGTTTGAATCTCTTTTTTAGCTTTTACCGCAATTCTGACGTGGCATCCATCTTATCGATTGTGGGTACTGATTGAGCCAAGTCAACTTTTGAGGTTGTTCACGTATATGGCATGCATATATTATTCATAGTTTGAATGATTTACCGGGTTTATTTTGCCACAAATGTCCATGTTGACTATTTCAGAGATCTGTCAAGCAATCAAATGGTAAATGGTCTATATTTATATAGTGCTTTTCTAGTCCTGAGTACCACTCAATGTGCTTTACGGTACAGGTTTACACACATTAATGCAGTGCATCTATGTACAGCACTTTCTCTATGAGAAGGGGCAATTTGGAGTTCAGTATCTTGCCCAAGGACACTACGTCAAGCGGACGTAGGAAGACTGGGATTTTACCGCCGACCTTCTGGTTACAGGAGGTCACTAAGCACTGTAATTTAGCACGATGTAAAGCATTGCAGCAACAAAAAGGTTACCCTTTTTTTCAAAACCTCCACCAGGAGCGTTACCTTAAAATAACCATCATACAAATGAGGAAATGAAACAAAGTTTAAATGAGTGTTCTGAAATTAATTTGACGCTATTTTTGAAGTAACAATGCAAATACAGGGCTTGCGGCAAACACCCGGCATTAATAATGCATTTTGTTAAATGTTAATGAACTGTTGCTTTATATTTCGTCAACTTAATTAAAAAAAAAGGGGGGGAAACAATGGTAATTGTCACTTGTAAAATACTCCTAACCCTATTAATTTGTTATTTAGGTTAGGTAATTAATTCATTAGGATTTCAAGGTTAGGTGCAGAATTGTCAGTTTATAATTAATTGACACTTCGAACATTGTGGTAACACTCAACAAACATTGGCCAAGCAACAGAGGGTTGACTGAGGGTATGAAAAATATGTCAACGCACTTCCACCTTGAAGATTTTCACTGTGCAGATCAAAATGAAGAAAAAGGCAATAAGAGGGAGACGACCTGGAAGACCAAGAAAACTTTCATCAGACTGCATATTTGCAGAAAGGCAGAACATGAAATTCTTGGTGGCTGTGGCTGAGTGGTAGAGTGGTCGTCCTCCAACCAGAAGGTGGGCAGTTCGATCCCAGTCTAACCCACCTGCATGCCGAAGTGTCCTTGCGCAAGATGCCGGAGGTAGGGAGACTCCGTGATAAGTGTCCTGTTTATCAGAGGCTTGACTAATAGTCATCAATTGATTGCATGTATGTTCAAAGGGAACGTGGACACATGTAGGCAGAGCTCCATACAGAGAGGCCCTGTGGACCTTCTTTCTGTGAGGTAATAGGGCCCAACTGTGCTGCACTGTATGCAAATCTGGATAATCCAGAGTTCTGCTGGAAACAGATGGTCAGACCTTCTGACTGATCAATTCTGCCTCAGCTCTAGAAAAAAGGATAATTTGATTAAAAAAGACGCGTTGTTTGGACGGAAAAGGAACAGTGAACATTATTTGCGGAGAAAAACATTGATTTTAAATACATACAAGCAAACTCGGGAAGCAGATGTCATGCAGTCAGTAAGTGAAGGTGGAAAGAGGCTGGTTTCTATATAAGGGCGATGACCCAAAGCAGACCCAGAAATCCACACTTCAAGAAAAGGTCCTTTATCTTTAATTTTCAAAGTATGTGGGAAGATCTTAATAATGCTTTAACTGTTGAGCAGAACAGCCTATAATACCCTCAGAGCTTGAGGGGATCTGCAAGAGGTAAAACAAAAAAATCTACAAAATCAAGAACAGAAGGAAATGTGTGCAAACAGCTGTAATACCGGCCAAAGGTCAAGTCGCTAAGATAAAATATGACCTCATTATCTTGGTGAAAACTATATTCTTCACCTCAGAAACAATGTGAGAAACTAGTTTTTCCTAAAACTGCTGTTGCAGGGTAGAATTGAGACAGTAGAGGGAAATGTCCACTTCATCATTTCCATATGCATGTATCCACCTGCCATCCTGCCATGGGTATTAATGTATTTTTCTTGGCAGCAAGTACCTTCCATAGAGGAATGTCTCCATATTGCAGCCTTACCATTCTTGGTCAGATTGCTAGTGAATACTGTCAGGCCGACAAGATTGGCCAAGTGATGGGAGTGACCATAAAAAGGAAAACTAACAGGTCTTCCGAACAGTCAGGGAGAAAGAGATTGAGAGAGACAAGGGAGGATGGAATGCTTTCCGCAGAAAAAGAAAATAAAGATTGTCTGGTGGGCAGAGGAAGATCAACAGAGCTCGGGGGGGGAAGGAAACAGCCATGTTAGCTGAATTCTCAGAGAGCACTTCAGCACAGCCGGTGTTTTTCCAGCCAGAATCTAATGTCAAGCTCCACCATAAAATGCTTCAGTTATCCTGATGTTCAATCTGACTTCAGAAAATCAATCAAGGGAGATGAGAAAACTGACCTCTCCTGCAAAACAAGGGGCTAAGAGAGCCGGCGGACATTCTGTTCAACCAAGCATGAGCTTGCATTCATTGGTTATGTCGAGCCACCGAACTGTTTTAACAGCACCTGGACAGCTGTGGAACATCCAAAGCAAACAGCGGGTTCGGAGGGCCGAGTCTGACAGATTTATGAGGAGGTTGAAGGAAGAGATTGGATGTAATAAACAATCAATATCAGTGATTACGCCTCAAATGACAGGGCCCAGAGACTTGCAATTTGGGCAGGCTGTGTTTGTTCACCTGAACCAATCGTGCCCTGTCAACAGAAGTGGGTCACAAAAGCTGGAAAATTACATAAGTAATCAAAAGTAAGCAAGTATACAAACATGTCAAAGCTGCCGCTAATCCTCTTTTTCAAGAGGGCCCCGGCTGTTCCAGGCAGCAGCTCCTACAGGGCAGCTGACAGGGACACAAACCGCTTCTACCTACCCTGAAAAACAAAGTTTGAAATCACTGCTGAAATCGGTCAAGTATGTTTAAACACCCCCTACAGTGCACCGGTGTTCTACACTCTTTATTGCTTTGGTAAGACTGTTAAAAGTAATGAATGTTCATATATGTGTAACTCAAATAATGAAGGGAAGTGTCCCTTTTAGACAAGGTATCACACTGCTCTAAAGACTAGGTTCACTCTCTCAAAACAGTCGACTAGTTCCCCACCCATTTGCCATTTTAACTAAGTCCTCACTACATGTTGTACACCTCTGGAAAAGGTAAACATGCTGCTTGTGATTCAAAGACTAAATCCACTGAGTCACAGCTGCCCATTAGAAGAAGTCACTAGTTACTTCATTTTAAAGTTTGCGTTTAGAATCTCTAAACTGGATGTTAGGTCGAATGGGAATAAAATGTACTTTTAAAGAGGCCTCTTAATGAGGTTTAGGCTAATGTTGCCCGTTTCAGTCAGATGCTCAACTGGCAGGTTGCATGACGGGTAGTTTGGAATAAAAAATAACTTTGTGAGCTATGATTAATACAAAGACTCTCTAGTTGAGGCAAAGAATAAAAATATAAAAGTGGAAATGAGAATAATAGGTCCCCTTTAATGCAGCATAATGGGAAAGGTTATGTAGCTTGTCTGTAGCACTTGCCCTTACCTTTTACAGCTATTTTAGCATGAGTGGCTGAAATGCATTTTCACTAAGTTCTATGGCTGCTCTTGTAATTATCACACATGAATGCAGTGAAGTGTAGCGGTGTGACACCGAGGTCCTCTGGGTGCTCAAAGAGAACGGGCCATCACTCATCTCAGGCAGTGAATCATATGGGATGAATCCAGGCATTACAGGGAATGGCTATTTTTAAAATGCCAAAGTTTGCCTCCCAACTTCCCTCCTAATTTGCTCTAACACAAAGGAATAAAGGGAAACTGTGAGGATATGTATTTTTTGACAATTTTGGAACATGTTTTGCTTCCTCAGAATGATAGCCAGTAGTCATGTGACGAACAAAAACCTCCATTTCCACTTGGAATTAGATGATTAATTTAATAAACACATTCCACATCTATTACAAAGCTGTAATCAAATGTAAATCTCATATTTTGACCTCAGCAAGGTATTAGTTTGGATAAAAGTAAATCCAAAACCAGCAAATCAGTTGAAGAACAACTAAACCTTTAAACTGAGATTAGCCTCTCAGCATCATTGACACACTCATCAAAAAGCTACATGTGAAATACAACTGATAACAAATGAATACATCTGTAGATTCTCCAGTATCCTGAATTGCGTCCTCACACCGGAGATGCACTGTCTTTGTGGATAAGACCACGAGCTGTACCTATTTCAATCGCACAATGAGATCCAATCTGAGAAGAGCATGTACTAATACCAAGTGTACTAGTACCAATCTACCCACACGCTATGCTCCTTAAACACAACTCGGTTCACAGCTGATGACTAAATCCCTTCCATGCAGCTGAGACCTCCTCCTTTAGATTCACGGACACCCTGTGGTTCCTCGCTGCCCGGAGGCGATCACCTGTCCTACTGTTACAGGTCACCGCATTCAGCTGTGATAATTGTTGAAATCGGGAAAACGGCACATCAGTCAGCTCGGCCTAAAAGCCCTTAAGAGGATGTGGTTGTGTGCGGTTTGCTTACCGCAGGGTCGGACTCGGTAGCAGGAGAAACATCGGTGTGATGTCCCAGCGCTACCACACCTTTTGGGAAGGAGGTGGTAGATCCCATGTAGGTCGTACCATCAGTTAAATTGTTTCTTTTGACTAAGACCATTTCATCTACCAAGTGGCTTTCAATATTATGTGGGTTACAATAAACATCATTGAGTTGTCTGATCAAATCCATCACTTTTTAAGAAAATTAAATACAGTATTTACGTGTATCTTTCTATATATCTTGGTATGAAAATGAATTGATAATTGTGTTTAGTAACAAATGCTGAATAAATGTGGTTGAAAAACCAGCTCAATCTGAATTGAATGGTGTCAAGTGGAGTTTCCCAATGCACGGGCCAATGTCTGCTCATGGGAAAGATACTGAGCCTGCAGTACTTGTATCTCTCTTCGAGTCATTTTCTTTCTTTTCTTGGAACTTTACTGCCGCCATCTGCAGGTCGCCCGCTTTCTCTCTCTGTCTCTCCCTCTTTCTCTCTTTTCGTCCAGTTAACAGGGAGGTTTTTCTTTCTCCTCAGTAGCCAAGTTTTTCATAGCTGTTGAAACTTAGTAAGATCTCGACCTCGCTAAGTGCCCTTGAGATAATGGTGTAATTTGGCGCAGTAAAAATAGAACTGAATTGAATCACCCATAATCACAAAGTAGAGTAAATCTACTGTTGTATTGTTGAAATGTTTTTCTTGTGCTACATCATTGGTATTCAGGTGTAAATCACCGCCGGATCCAATTAATTGAAAAAGGAAATTTGCAAACGGCTGTATATTTACAATCACGTAATAATTCTATTAACTGATATTGTTCCCGGTCTTTTGTATTTATTGTAAGAGGAGTTCTTTGCCTGTTTCCCGGAAGACATTGAGTGATTCTGCCCTCTAGTCTGCTCCCCTGCGTTATGTGATGAGTTTATAATCATGCACTTTCATTAGGATTCAGACAGGTTAATTAGGGAGAGAAGCAGCAGCCACCGAGTCTGCGCTTGTGTCTCCAGAACATCAAAGCGGTGCTGGCCCACTTGGTGGTCAGCCATCTCGCTCCTCTCTTTCTTTGCCCATGAGTCGTGTTGAGCGACATGACTCTTTAATCAGCCCTGCATCTGGGGAGCACGCTGCCCCACAGACATCATGCAAATGAGCCCACTCCTCTTTGATGGAGGCCCCGATGCATTCTGGTGGTCTGCCGCTCCGCACTTGGCACCGGAGTACTCCATCGTTACATAAGATTGAATTTGTGCAGGCCCGAGCCAAGGCAGTGCTGCTTCTCCTGTGGTCTCGAAGGAACCAAAAAAAAGTTTTACCTCTTCACCCTCAATTCCGTTCTGGCAAGAATCTCGCTGTGTATGTGGGCTTCCAGATGGCTGGATCTGGAAAGTGATATCTTCTTTTGGCTCATGCGTTGGCTGTGGGTGTGCCCCTGGGTCACAGAACGTGGTACTCCTGGCTACATTGACCACAGCTTATTCAATAAAGTCTTGATGGCCTGAATCCCAAGTGAATATGAGGGGTCTTGTCTGCTGCTGATGTATTCAAATTTAGCAGCGATAGAGCCGGCATGTTAGGCATGAAAAAAAAATACCACCAGTTGAGTCAATCAAGTGTATGCTGAAACAAGCTGAGCAGCATCAAAGAATGCCATCCAAGGAGACAACATACAGCGATTGACTGACAGCTTGTGGGCCTGGACAGGCAGATCCAACTCTCTCACACCATTACACAAACCAAGGGCGTATGTGGTCCTCCTAACGGTTTCTTGTGCCAGCAGGAGTAGGATAAAGACAATCCTTTCTATGCAGGGCATTAACTGCTCCTTGGAATCATGAGACGGGCGATCAGAGGCCCATAGGAGGCTCTGTAGGGGAGATCTGCATCTTTCATCTCGCAGAAGCTTTAGCCATAATGGCGGCCATTCGGGGGTCAATGCAAGTCCCCCGTTCAACGGCAACTTGTGTTTGGTCAGACACGGTAAAGCAAGACCTGCAGTATAGATAAGATAAGATAAGATACATTTATTGATCCCAAACACATGCACAATCCCACGACATGCAGAGTAGGGAAATTTGTCTTTTGCTTTTGTCCCATCTGGTGAACATCACAGGACACACAGAGCAGTGGGCAGCCATGCACAGCGCCCAGGGAGCAGATGTTGGGGGGGCACTTAGACAGTAGGGGTAGGGAGAGTGCTCTTTGGACTTTGGAACAGATCCGAGTGTTGTCCTGGCAGGTATGTTCTATTGTCACCGCGAGGAATTGAACCAGCGACCTTCCAGTCCGATGTCCGTAACTTTCTGCTCATAGTCCAATTATTCTGCAACTAGTCCACCGCCTCTCCATCACCACCGCACGTTGCTGCAGAACAGTTTTTGAAATATCCGTCTCTTTCATTCTGACGCCAAAACCTGACATTTACTGTTTCTGATTTAGATCTCTGAGACATGCAGCCGTTAGACTCTGTAGCAGTGTAGATATCCGAGCTGTCTCCGTTTGACATCACATTAACCGGTATCCACGGGAAGAATCTCACCAAGACCAAATAGGAAGAATGATGACACAACAGTCCACTATGTCACTGTATAAGGACATGCACAGTAAGCCCACTGATCATATAAGCCCTGAGCGGTAACTAGGAGAAGGAATGTCCATCCTTCTCTCCTGCCCTTCTATCTCCATATCTCTTCCATCCTAATGCAGCATGTGACAGCGAGCAGATAAAAGAGCTCCAGTAATATCCTCTGACAGCAGCTTTTACCTTTCTGCAAATGTGAGGAAGTGCTGTCTCTGATGTGCGGTGCGCCGCGGTTGAGCCTTTGTGCAGACATCCTGCTCTTCAGCCACGGCAGACATAAAGCGTGAGTCATTTGAAACAAAGCTGTCATCTCTCTTCACTGTTGTTTACTGCTTCAAATTATGGCTTTTACCTCAGTTGTCACTCACGTCCCAGGGCCTGGGCACAGTGGCATACTTAACTGTGCAGAAGAACGCGCTTTCAAAATAAAAATGCTAATGTAACATATCCGCCGTGATGTCGGGATAATGGCTAATAAAATATTATTGAGAAAAGGGTTAACCACGCGATGAACTCAACTAGTTTGTTCTCGGGGGGTTAACATGAAGTTGAGAAAAAGATTTAAAGCCAAGCAGACACGAGTCTATTTGAGGCGTAAGCAGAATGCGATTCCAGGGTAATTAGAACAGGTTATTCAACTAAAAACTGACAACACCTGCTCCATGCTCTCCAGAAACACAATTTTTTCTTTTTTTTATGTTTTCTAATGTGATGCCTCAACAGGATCAAATAATCATCAAAAAACAAATCTGCTGTGTGATTTGGCTTTCGGTTAGCAACATATCTGGATTCTGTGAAGCAGAACATTAGTCAAAGACACAGTCAGTAGCTGGTCTGGCCCAAAGTCTGGTGTAGTGGTGGGTATACACAAGTATTCACAAGTCTTTCACATCACTAGTGGTCCTTAACACTATATTTGTGTCCAAGTGTGAAAGTGTATGTGGTCACATCGATGTAGGAGACCACTGAGTTCTCACAGTTGGACTGGGAAACTCTGTGTGTGTCCACTGGGCTACACGCCCAACACACATTTTCCTCACTGCGTCTGCAGGAAATGGCAAAAAATCTAACATAAATGAGTTTAATGGCTTGAAGGAATTGCACTGCAAGAAGGAGGAACAAGACAGTGATCGGGGGTGTCGGTAGATCGATAAACAATATAGCAGGCCCAAATGTAGTTTTCATCCGTTCCGCTAAATAGATGGATGTTCTGCACACAGAATGGCACATATGATCGAGGCAGTGCGTTAGCATTAGGAAATAGGAAAGAAGCTTCCATACATTGTGAGCACATTAATCTCAGATGATTTACTCGCACGGTGTGAGGTGGAATTTAATAACAGTCGCACAGTGTGTGACCAGCTTAAGTGTCTACTACATCAAATAGGTCAAATTATAGAATCCCCTCATAATCTGCAAAAAAGAAGGGACACGATTGATGTTATCAGTGTTTCACACACACACACACACACAGACGCACACATATACAGTATATATAGCTGTTTTAGTGGCATTCATATTTATTTTAGTTTAGTCTCTCTACCATTTTTTATCTGAAATCAAATACCTCAACATAGAAACAACATTTTAAACATCAACTAGCTCCAGAGGATAAACATCAACTAGCTCCAGAGGATAAACCCAGAAGACTCTTCTGATCCTCAGACTTTCCACATAGTGCCCACATAACATATCCCCGTTTCTGGTTTTGAGTGACATGACTCTTATCTGCCATGACATTTGTTTGACATCTGTGCCCACATCATTTTCTTGATGATTAACATACAACATACAACACATTGATGTGGGAATTTAGCTCAAAGTGTAGCTGTATAGTCCTGATCTGGTTGAACATTTCCATTGTTTTAGTTACCTCAACTAACCGCACTTTAGGTGTGCTGGTCATTTTCACAAAAAATGTATTCACGTCTGTGGCTGAGGGGTACAGCGGTCGTCCTCCAATCAGCAGGTCGGCAGTTCAATCCCAGTCTTCCCCCATCTGCATGCAAAAGTGCCCTTGGCCAAGATACTGAACCCTGAATTGCCCGTCATAGAACAATAGTGCTGCTAATAGATGCACTGTATGAATGCAATGAAATCAAATCTTATATATTTTAATATCTGCATGGGATTTTACTTTATATATTGAATTACAGCAGGCGACATCCACTTACCCAGACTGGGCCGGGCCATGTACAAAATAGGTGGTGCATTATGCTAAACACATTGAATATGCCATTTTGAGAACATTGTGGGCATCTGTGTGAATTTTTTACGATTTTCCATTTGAAGGGCAAAGACTCAAATGAAATGTGGCTGGGGTGGCAAGGACTGACTCCTGACTGCTAAGCCAATAAAGACACCAGCTCTGTCAGCTCCGGAAAATAACAAGTCCACTGTCCGACGCATGGCTGTCGAAGATTAGAAGCTAATGTGAGAACCTTCGCTGTTGTTCCCCTCCACTTAGCCACCTCTGATGTAGATGTTTTGGGAACATTTCTTTGTGTGGCTCTCTGTCAAAGTAACCATTTGGATGAGCTCTTTGCTGCTCCCTTTCATTATCCTCCAGACGTGCTGTGCTGCTTTTTTAAACACGGGCAAAATGAGCCTGCCATCTCCGAAAGCAGTAATTGCTGAAAATTCGTTTGCAGCGTGCAATTATCTTCACTATCCTTGCCTCACATCATTTATTCAAAAGGGTTGTATATCACACTCGTCTAACACGTTCTCGGAGGAAAACAGGCGAGTAGGAGGGGGGGGGGGGGTGTCGAGGGGTTGTTGGTGCTGCTGCCCCCATCATCTGTCATCGGAGGGTCGTCCAGGACGATTAAAAGAAACAACACGGCCTCGTATCCGGGAGATTTACTCACCAAACTTAAAAAAACAAACAAACTCGTAAACAACATCCTACTCTAGCTCATTTGATCGGCTGTGATTGGCCACAAACAGCCGTGTCCATGTGCAGGTCAGAGCTGGCAGGGACGTCCTTCTCCTCTCAGGGGCAAAACCATCTGGGCCTATTTTTTTCGAGCCTGTATCAAATCCCTCCAGTGCATCTGCTTCACTCTGTCGCGCAGTCTGTGGCGGCTCTGAGAGCTAATGCTTGAAACGGCAACATCTCCTCCGTACAACACCCCCCCACCCCACCCCCCCCCCCCACCCCCCAGTTGTTTCAGACAGCAGGGTTTGGAGCGAGTACACGGCTTCAACATGAATATCAATACGGTGTGGTTTTTGTTTAGAATCGTAATGAAGGCTGAGCGCGGAGCTGTGACAACGCTGACCTTTAAAAGCCAGGTTTGCTTTAGAAAAACCGAGGCTCGGGTTATATAAGAGGAAACTTTCCGAGTTATAAAAGCGAACGGAGCGAAGTGAGAGATAGCTCCGCGGTTTACCTCTCCTGCAACCAAATGAGAGGCAGTGGCTTCACAGAGGAGCTGCTGTAAAGGGATAACTCAAGATTTGAATTGCTTGAACAACGGCTCATCCTATATGCATGTAGGAGGTTGTGTTACTCTAGGATGCAACAATTTAACTGCACGACAGCTGTTGGCAAAGGCAACAGGGTCAGAAACACTTGTAATTGATTTTGCATGTTGCTTCTACACTAGTAGATCAGCAAACGTTACGGTGGTACGTCCTGCAGTTCTCAAACGAATAATGGGCTTTTTCAAACTCCTTCGGTTTAGTGCATCTAAACCTCTAGTGTAGTTGTAGTTCTCACTTCTGTGAGTGGGTGCATTTTCAACTGAAATCACAGTAGTGGGGATTTTGCCCGAAACGTTTCAATTATCCATTTCACGTGAAAAAACATGGCTACATCTCAACACGACACATTTTCTGTTTATTGTAACCGACGATTTCGAGAATGCACAAACTGATAATAATAAATCACAGTTTTGTAACAATTACTCTGGCAAACACAATAATGGCCAGAACTTCAATGCAATTGGCACTGGACACACCTTTTTCCTGTTTTCTGAAAACCCTAGACTGTTTCTGCCTTTAATTTTAGCAAAATATTACCATAGCAAGTTGATGACTATTAGACTTTTTGTTTAAATTTTTAAGTGTTCTGAAATTTCTGCTACAACAGTTTCAATTATTGTTCAAACCATGTATAAAGCTGCTTCTAAATGTTGACCGTCCAGAATTATTTGCTTTTATCTCTGGTTACGTTACTGTCTTTATTGAAATGTTTCCCTTTTATCCTTAATTTGCCAATAAAAGTCTCTTTTCTACGGTGCTTTGTTCTGCCGCAGCCCTTTGTGTTTTTATAAAGTGCTACATAAATAAATGTTTAAATATAAGTATTATTATTTGGACTCACTCTTCTTTCCCAACAAATAACACGGTGATCAATGCGTTTTACTGGCGTTAGCAGTTGCATTTCGGAACTGTGGACAGAGCCAGCAGGTTAGCTGATCCCCCTTGTCAAGCTAAGATAATTAGATTGAGGGTATGTCTTTAAGACACAGGCAGGAGATAGGTCTCCTCATCTTAAAGTAAAACAGCTGTTAGTGCTGAACTTTCTTTAGGGTGATTTCCTGAATCAATGGGAACAATACTGTCACAGGAGGGCGGACGACAAAGGGTGATGCATTGACAGCGAGTGGACGCCGCTGATTAGTCTGGAACATGGCAGTGGCACACGTTGTCAAAAGCACACGCCCAGCACCATTTGTCATGTTAATGACTGTTCTGCCAAGGCGACAGATGACTCTGCGCACCCCCCCCCCCTCCCTGCCCCTCCCCTCGGCCTCATCGTGTGTGCCGGCCAAGACGAGAAGCATGTTTTGCGAGAGGTCTTTGCCTTTTCCCTCTCTTGCAGCTCGGGCCGGAGCTGCAGCTGCAGCCCTCTGCCTTTCTGTGCCACGTCAGAAGGCATCACCTCACCCTCTGACTCACGGCCGTGGTGGCTATCTGCCTCTGCCGAATGTTGTGAGATAGGCACAGCGATGACACATTTCCATCTTACTCCTCAAGTGTTGTTGATTACTCGGGGGGGAGGGGGGGAGAATAGTAATGACCTCCTCCTGGCCACGGCCGTCCTTGCATGCATGGAGGAGTCATGAAGGAGCAGGAGGAGAAGGGAGGCTGAGTACCTGACCTACAGCCAGAGAGTCCGCCATCTCAAATTAGAATAAATCACAGTGATACAGAATGAAACAATGGGAATCAGACAGCAAAGACAGACTAGAGGGGATATAGAGGGTAAGTGAGGATAGATATTTAACTTGAGACAGTTTCACTTGCTTTTAGGCTTTGTATTAAGCCTATAAAGAGGCCCTGGATGTCTGTTCTAAATGGAGATAAAAGCAATACTAATCTTCTGACTGAGTAATATGGTAAACACCATCACATCACATCGCAGTGTCAAACTGCCGTGTTTCCACACTTAGGTCTCCGGTTCATGGTTTGGTTGTACTATACATTTGATACAGTTGGTTTTGGTTTCACATTGCAGTTTTACAAGCATTCTAAAGGGCTGCTGTCATCACCTATGAGTCTCTACTCTACTATTACATCATAATGGCATTATTGCAGGCAGCACGGCTCAGAGTTATAATCAAATCTCCTCCTCTCTGCCTGCACCTGCTGTGATTCATTGTTACTCCTCCCTGTTATTTTTCTCTTTGTCCTTTTAGTTAAGCAGGTGATGAATCTGCCACAATTTTCCAAGATTAAAAAAATTGAAAGGACCGAGACCATGTCTTTTGCTCAGATACATTTTTTTTTATTTGTTCGAGGCTGTGGTCCAGCACCGATTTAACATCTTTGTGATCGTGATGGCATCTGATTATGGATTATGATTACATCTACAAAGCTTTGTTGCATACTTTGAACATTGACACACCACCCTGTTTAGTCAGGCCTTGCATTCTCTCATGAATTTTTTTAATACTGTTATTTAGTCGATGTTACACGCGTCATCTATTCCACTTTCGTCCATCCTGGGAGAGGGATCCCTTACATGCGGCTCTCTCTGTGAAGCTTAAGCGTCTCTCTCTCTCTCTCTCTCTCTCTCTCTCTCTCTCTCTCTCTCTCTCTCTCTCTCTCTCTCTCTCTCTCTCTCTCTCTCTCTCTCTCTCTCTCTCTCTCTCTCTCTGTCACCCACTGGTTTTGCGGCAAAAAGGAAAGCAAAGCAGCAGTGCATCTCCATCAGGCAGCCATCACTAGTCATCTCGCGTCTCGCCACACTGGGCAGTAGGGGGTTAGGAGAGAAAATGGAGAGTGTCATGTGCCTCTGACAGATCCCAGTGCGCTGTGATGAGGCTCACCGTCACTCTGGCTCACGTGACAGCTTCCTGAGGCCAGATGGCACTCCGTCTTATCCAAGAGACCTCATCCTGGAACTGGCATCTCCAGTACCTCAATCGCAGGAACCAAAATCTGTACTGACTAACAGTCCACTGCAGCTCTGGTGCAAACCGCAACCTGTGGGCCCTAAAGAGAGAACCTAGATCATGGCCTAGTCGATGTACAATCCTGCCCTCTTAATGACTGCCCCCGAGTGTGTTGTGCCTTGAAGGGTCAGTCTAATGTCTGCTTGTGCCCTGGCCTCCACCCTGTCAAGAAGGTATCCTTGGTGATAAATCATGCACTTTCTCTGCCAATGTTTTCTGTTTCCTACTTGTAGAGAGACGACATTCCCCACCTAGACACGAGACCACTAACTGTTGGTATCCGCTGCAAGAGGCACCAGTAGGTTGCAGCAAGGCAAGTGTAAAAGAAAATAGTATGCCAGAGCATTCCCGAAACTATATGGCATGCTGGCATGACAGGCTGGGGTCACTTGTGGGCCGGATCAACCTGAAGGTTATTAGAGTCTCTCCCTACTGCCCGACCCAACTATAATAATTGTTAAGCAACACTCACACACACGCTGATGCTTAATAAATGATAATATGGGTACACAGATGTGGACAACATTGTTAAAAATATCACTGTACAGCCATCAAGGATCCCTTGGCACAAATATTCACTTGGACTCAAGGATTGACTCACTTAATCCTGGTAGGCAAAGGTCAAAAGTCCCGGTGGCCTCACAAAGTATGTTAATGTATTTCAGGAACGTGATATCTTAAGATAAGCTTGAGGGAACCTCTTCAAATCTGGCACACTTGGACTCAAGGTTGACCTGATTAGAATTTGGTGGTCCAAGGTCAAAGGTCAAGTTCACTGTGACCTCACAAATGCCCTTCTTTGCCTAGTGAGGGTGATATTTCAAGAACACTTTGAGGGAGTTCTTTGACATTGGCACACATATTCACTTGAAGTTGGATTTCATTTTGATAGCCAAAGGCTAAGGTCATGGTGTTCTCTCAAAGTATGTTAATAATTTTCTTTGATTGAATGTTTGGCAACGATGATGTAGACACCTACAACTGCTTGCTGATTGGGTCTTTATGTCACAACGTAGCCTTCCCTGATTGGCCAGGCTCCTATCACATGACCTATCACATCCCCCAGGCCATAAGACTTTTAAACTCCTCCCAAATGCAATAACTCCACTAAATAAGCACCTTGGCAAAATTGCAATACTGTTTTTCTTCCTTCAGCTGTATATATATATTTAGATATATATATTTTATATCATATTTTAAATTGTTGATATTCTATTTTACACTATTTTAGTTTTAGATTTTTTAATTCTTGAGCATTGTTAGAAGAGAGCCTATGACTCAAGCATTTCATTGCCAGCGACTGCTTAATTGTTATCTCTGTGCATTTGATAATAAAACTCTTGAATCTTGAATCTCTCCTGGAGAGAAAAGAACCCGACTTAGCCTTGGCTACCAGTTTAGAATGCAAAATAGATTTCAATTACAAGCATTCCCGACCTATGTTCTGTTGTCTTTGTTAACAGGTCGGAATTTTAAAATGTTGCAACTGCTTACATGCGTGGGAGACCAGCTATTATTCTAGTAATCTGCGAGAATTCAAAAAATAATAATAAAATGCTGGTTTCTAGGTGAGTCAGTGTGGAGATTAAGACTGAAGCAGATCCTTGCACCCAACAGGGTGTGTGAGGTGCGAGCGGTGAAGGGTGATGAGTGTCTGATGGCTTCTCTCACCCGTTCTCTTTATCTGACCCTCGAGCTCACCCTCCCTTCTCACAAGATGTCTGCCTCAGCTCAGCTTCACACTGTTCACACACTCCCTGCGCCGGCACAGCTTTGCACATTCGCACCTTTCCAGCAGCAGCTGGAGGTATCTGTTTGAATCATTTGAACCACAAAAGCCCTGGCAATTAGTGAGTTGAGGGGGACTGCTGCTTCCAGACATTTTAAAGACATTCAGCTGTGTCCTTTTTCTTCGTTCACTACACTTTATACCAGCGTTTGAGAAACTCCACCTTTGCAAAGAATATTTAAAATCTTTTTTGTTTTCTGCCTTATTTCGATCAGTTAATGGGGTAATGGGGTCAGGCTGGAACAGTGAACAATAAAGATATGTCCTTGCATCTGTTCCAGATTCAAGTTTGCTGTGCAATACTGAAAGTTATAGTCCCATGCTGCATCTAGCCTTCTTGGTCTCCAATGCTACTTACCTTCAATATTAACCACACCTAGACAAATCCGCAAAGAAGAGGAAAGTATGCCATCTCTTTTAGTAAATAGTTATTCAGCAGAGTAACTTTTGATGGCCAAGGTTTCTCTGTTTTGACAAATAAGAACCTGGTTGCTGGCCTATGCATAAGCCAACTCGGGAAATTGCTTCAACTTGTCATGAAGATCGCCAACTACATAGTTGTCAACTGTGCAGATTTATAAATAACTAGTGTTGTGCCCATTCTAGACATGTCTGTTTGGATGGGTTTGTGTATTGGACGTTGCATTCATCCTACCTGGTTTATCTGCAATGAAGATGATATCGTCAATGTTCAATGCTCTGAATTAGTAGGAACAAATTTCTTTGCGTTTGGCTTTATAATAGCTTAAACTATCTGGGGTCAATCCCTTCCTATTGTTTCCTGTGTATTTTAACAATGTAAACCACTTAGAAAATGTATATTTGATAATTTAATACATATATATATTAATGTCTTCTTGTATCAAGTTCTTTATATTATAGATTTGTATATACTATTTTTGTTTTAATATACAGTTTTTTAAGTCTTTAATGACTTATTTTAATATAGGTCAATGCCTTTGTATTACATGGTGTCTGAATGGTTCTAAATAAATGCACTTGCTTTGTTATCCTTGTAAATTCTAAGATTTGTACTGATTACTTTAACTCTACTCTTCTTACTTGCAAACTACAAGTCCTGCAGCTGCTGTTTTACATTAAAACTTTTATTGTCAAGCGGCCGCAGTCGAGGATGTGGAGTGCATTCGTGACCGAGCTAGCCGAACTTAGCTGGCTGTGCAGTTGTTGAAATGAAAATCTGTCCCCACAACAACATATGGACAAACTCAGCACTGTTTATCCAGCTTATTGCTTTTAAACATTGCAGGCATGGAGTGATTGACATACTCTGGTGCCCTGGGGCGAACATTTACAGTTGGCCCCCACCACTGACCCATCTGCTCACATTTATTTACAAATATGCAGCATTCACAGCTCAACAGAGAGTCAGACTGAAACCTGAACTCCTTGGTTCGGTTCCAAAAGGTGAATAAATCCTTATTCAGAATGCCACCATTATTTGAATTTATCCTAGAAATTGAATATATATACGTTTTCGGAACAGAGCCGCTCTAAACATTGCATTTGCTGGCATAATGCAACAGAAAAGGACTGTCAGTTAGTAGGTTTAGGGGCTAGTCTATGTTTGATACTGTACTTGCAGTTACAGTCAAGCATCTGTGGGTTTGTATATGTGTGTGAGAGTTCTAATTTTGAATCATATTAAATTATATAACAGGAATTTAGAGGAAAACCCTTTGTTTTCGCACACGCTCACTGCTGTTTTAACTTACAGTCTTTCAGTTGTGTTACTTTCTGTGACTCCAATGTGAGCATCATTATATTCCATTCCTGTGTGTTCTTCTCCCCTTCCTCTCTTGTCTCTATCCGTATCCTCATATACATCCCCTCTCTCTCCTCTTCTATTTTTTCTCTCCTCTCTGCAGTGCACACTTTTTCCAGAACACCTTCTCCCCCCCTGGCTCTCAGGCAACTAAATATAGGTACTGGTGCAGACAGCCCGGCCTTATAACGAATGGTAAGCAGAACAGAGCAGTGGCGGTGGTTGGGTGAACTGTGGCTTCAGGAGATAGTGAACCACATGCCAACAATGAAGAGTACTATACCCTAAATAAGTGTGACAGTGCTATTGCGCTATAAATCAAGGCTAAATCTCTACAATTACCATGAAATATGCTCAGATGAGTGCGCATGGTATCTAAGTGGTAACAAGACAAATATTACGAGCATGTAACTGGAGAGTGTAAGAACTCATATGCCATATGAAGCGAAAGAGATTTATGTAAAATCTACCGAGCAGCACACACTGCATGTAGTTAAAGTCTGTTTGCAGTGGGCTGTTCTCTCGGCCGACAATATACTGTCACTATTTGATTGTTTGTGTGCAGAGCCTTTTATAAACAGCCTATGGTCCAGAGTGGAGTTAGAACACTTTGCAGCACTTCCTCTATCACACATCACTCACGCAATGCCGGCACAGCCGCAAGGGGCAATTTGGGGCTCAGTGTCCAAGGAATCTTCAGCTATGGTTAGTGGACATCCCGCTCTACCTCCTGAGCCACAGCCGTCAAGATGTTTGCTTATAGTTATTAGAAATAATTAATAGAGCTGTGATTAGAAAAGACAAATACTATTTTCCATATAGCTTTCCATATTGGATAGTTTCTTCAAGTAGAACTTAACAGCTGGGAATTCTCTTCTTTTTATGAAGAGATTAGGTTCACAGATTTATTAGATTCATAAGAACAAAGCAAAATCTTCTGATATTTCAATTAAGAGTTTCCAAAGGGGGAAAAGGGGCTCCAGCTATACCCCCATCTGGAGGGACATTTTCAAATTACTTCCTTCCAAAGCTTGACGTTATCGGCCTCCTCTCAGACTCCAACGTTTTCTCGGGCGCCAGACATTTAGAGCCCGACCCTTTATGTCAGAGTCTAGATAAAGTATCCCTGTGTGAGCCAGAAACTACTTTCATCTCACAGACAGGAACAAAGTAAGATGCACATCACTGGGCTGCAGATTCCAGCTTGGATCACTCTTTCCAGCACCACATTTTAAAGCCTTATTGATGTTTTGCGATTCAAGTAATTGAATAGGGCAGTGATGTAAGAGTATTTCTTTTAGTTTGAATGTACTTATCTTGTGCTGTGTGGGCCATCCAAGGCTGCACTGAAACACAACTATTTGTTAAGAATGCAGAAAAATGCTAAGTGCCTCCTACACTGTGATTCGCAGCTGATTGGCATTGGCAGAACGGAACACACGATAGCTGGAAGTGATGAAACCCCACACACGCAATCAAGGATGAGCATCATGCACCACGTATCTTTGCATAAGTGTGTATGAGAGTGTGAAGGGATTGACCTGGTTGATTTTCTTCGCTATAAATACGAATGACATCTGAAAACCATGTTAACAAACACACCATTAAAGGAATCAGATATTGAAAAGATTGTATTTAACAAAAGTCTAAGAGGATTTTGACTGCTGCCCTCCCTACATGTTCGTCCCCAAACAACAATGTGAACGTCGTGGCTTTCCAAAGCAAGACCAGCCAGCTGGTGAAACGCTGTGAGCCGATTAGCCATTAAATCAATCACCGAATCAATAACTCATGTTCTGATTCAATTAGCCTTTCCCCAAAGTAATTAAAGCCCCCCGATTGGAGGACTCACCCAGAACTCCGAGCCGGTAGTTGATTGTGATGACGATGACATTCCCGTAGCTGGCCAGGATGCTGCCGTCAATCATGTTGCCGGTTCCCTCCATGTAGGAGCCGCCGTGGATGTAAACCATGACTGGCTTCAATCCGTTCTCATCATGGATATCTGCGAAGAAAAAAAATATATATATGTTAAAAGGTTGCCTTAATGCATCAAGCCTTTATTTTTGTAGTCATTCAGTGTTGGATGGGTTTAGAAACACACAGACGTTTTTTTTTTTTATATATATCAGAGGTTAGTATTTCAATATCCGTAACTTTATGAGGAAAGTTGAGTGTATGAACCTCATAAAGTCATGCAGAGGAGGTAATAATGAAAAAGGACAAATTTATACATTTCCAAAGCAAATGAAATGCACAGCGACTATCCCAGATCTTTAGGCTTAATTCAATAAACTGCTTGTGTGTTCAAGCATATAGGCTTCACTGTGCCTTCTCTATTTTAATGACAAACCATCACCCATTGTAACAATCTAGTTATAGTTTAAGTTTGAATTAGTCTGGCTCTCCATATAAACGTGTGTACATAAGAGGGGGTGACAAATCGAAATGGAGGGACTTCATACACCATATTAAATACAAACGTGAACTGCTGAACCAAATGAGAGGATAATTAAAATACAATAATGGCAGTTAAAAGAGTAGTGGTCTGACTGGGGTCATTCTCTATGATAAACATCTAGTTTTGGTACTGAACCCTTCGTCTCATACCCTTGAACTCCATTTAGCTATTAATGGAAATAACTGTTTAACGATAAACTATCTAACTTTGACACCCTCAGTGGGTAGATAAATAGAGAGATAGACAACGTTATAATACTTTTACTTCTATAGGGAAATTTAAAATATCCCATCCGATATCCCACCACCAAAGTCTCTAACATAAAACGTTTGGAATGGCTCTTTCCATTCCCTTGATGTTGTAATCAAGAATTCAACACTATCGATGTCTGCACAACAGGGAAATTAGCTTGACCTTTTTTGAATGTCGGTGATCATTTTACAGTAGTGCATATAAAACACAATATGGGTGGTTGGAGTCCTGTCGGATATTCTCCACCAGATCCTGATGAGAACGTTACGGCTTTAACCTTACGATAGCAAAATCTGTCTCCTCTCCCTCCTCCATTCGTTCTTTGTCTTATGCTCAGTGAACACTGCAATTATGCCAGATGAATACGTTGTTCATGAGGCTCTCCAGTTGTGATTAAGCTTGGTGATTAGTACATGTGTAGGTGGTAATTATAAATTAAGACTAGGTCCTCAGCATGAAAGGAGATTGGAAGGAAAAGATAAAAAAAATCCTCCCAACAAGCAGGGTTAATATCAGCCTGCAGTATCGTCCTCATCTGCAGATCAGCTAGCGTTAACATGAAATCCTCTGGGTGTGTCGAAACAGGCAGTCTGATGCATAAGTAGCGTTTGTGAACATATTTCTTTGAGTTCACGAAAGAAATATAAAAAGAGTAGTATCGCTGCTGTCCTCACACGGCCCAGTGTGTCTCAGATCTCCTGCACCACAGTAAGCTTTGGTTGCCTGGAACCAACGGCTGAACGAACCCATTATCCCCGGCCCTGACGACCAGGCTGCTTGGATGTCTCTCAAATGTCATTCAGGATGAGAGCATCTGCTCAGGGAAATATCAAACTGAGAGGGAAGCTGGCCAAGGATGCAAGATACTGCGCATACTGTGAATGATCAAATAGGGGCGCTTATTTTGCCCAAACCACAGAAAATAAGGCCTGTATTTGAAATTGCTTTTATTAGAGACATAATGTTAATTGCTAATTTGGAAGGCTGTCTGCTCCTGTTGTAATTTGCCGTTAGGGCAAACCGAACACTAACACCATTAACACCATTAGAGCAGTCATGTCATATCACTCTGACGCTGCATCTCTCTAATCTAGTTATCATTTTCAGCCATCAATAGCAAATCCATTTAGCTGTTTCTCCCATTACGGTTAATGTCAATGAAATGCAACACTCCAACAACAGATGTTTGATATTAAAAGCCAAAAGGGCACAGTTCCTATAATTCCAGGCAGGACGCTTCCTTCCAATTTATAATCAATCAAAATTTGATTTGTACAGCCCAAATTCACAAATCACAATTTCTTTCATTAAGCTTAACAAGGTGAGACATCCTCTGTTCTTAACCCTCGACAAGAATACGGCCTAACTACTAAAGAAACCTTCTAACAGTGGAAAAGAGGTGCAATGGATGCTGCGTGTCCATTTTTCAAATTAAAATCCTGAGGTTAACCCCGTTGTGTTCACACCAAACACAAAGCAAAGTTCTTGCGTGATGAGATTACATACAAAGTCCACGCAGAGATTAATATATATATATGGGATGACGTAAAAAACTCCACGTCATTTGCTTCAGGGCCAGGTCACACACACACACAAATGGAAAGAAAATATTGTGGGTCTAAGCGCACTGACATTGAACTCCACGCAACGCCTTGCTGCAATTGGCCTCAGCGTGGAAATGGATGTTTCATTCGCCTCCTTGCTCGCACAGATTGGAATTGAACTGAAGGCAAAGGTTTGGCCCTGAATCAATTGTGTACTATATGTGAGCAGGTCCTACCTCGCTCAAGTTGAAATACTCAAGTAGACACTGGTGTGCATGCACTCAGAACAAGCAGTCTGGAGGCTGAAGTCTTTTCAGCCATGCTATTCAGTTGTACATTTCATAATATTGTATTGAATACCAAGACGGCTTGTGCTCTGTATGGAGGTGGGTGGTCGAGTACCTAAATCAATGCTTGAAGTGTCACAATGAGTAGTTGGTTAGTTTAGCCTTCCCTTGTAGAACCATATCAGACAGACATCTGTGGACACTATGGACGCACTGCTGTTCTCAATATCTGCTTCCAAGGAAACTGCAGAGAGTGCAGTCAGTGCCCTGTGGGGTCCATGCAGACAAAACTAATTATAGGGTAGAAGGATGTCCATACCAGAGATACAAAAAGGACATCGCCAGTCTACCTGCCCTCACTGTTCAGAACACAGAAGCAACAGCAGGAAGGAAAATGAATAAAATTACTCCACCAGCACTGTGAAATTGTAAATTACAGAGAATTTAACAAGGGGGCTTTAAAATTACAGGTGATTTCTCCTCTCTGTTTGGTTCTATTAGTAAGTATTCTCAACTTGGTCACACTGCCTGTTAGTTGAGATTTTCATTGTGTTTGTCAAGGATATAATGAAACTGCACTACTCAGGAGCCTAAATCCTCTTAAAACACCACTCTGTGCTTAGGTTTGAAAGAGGATGCCTCCTGTCCACACCAGCTATTGCTTTCTTTCCCAGTTGCTGTGGGCAATGACAACTGGGAAACTGGCTTTGCTGTGTGGTGTGTATGTTGCAGCTAAGTAGGCTTGGCAGAAAGCAACACAGTCAGCCAGGCAGGCAGGCAGGCAAGCAGACAGGCAGGCAGGCGTGTGGCAGGTGGACTACATCAACCCCCCCTCCTCCACCAAAGAACACAGTGAGGTAAGTCAAAAGCAAGTCTCAGTGGCAGGTTATCAATCTCCACTGTGCCATAAAAAAGGGAGTTCTCGGCTTCGCTAGCGTGCCTTTGTCATTTTGCAACTCCCAGCCTGTAACCAAGGCCAAGGATGGGGGGGGGGGGGGGGGGGGGGGGGGTTCTAAGCATTGGGACTGAGGATAAGCTGGGGTCCAAGCACCGGACCAGCCCTGCAAAGATCCACTGCCGTTTAAATGCAAAAGGTCTAATTAAGGCACCGAAGGTTTGGTGTCTGCAAGCTCCCGTTTGTTTTTGTTGCTCCACATTCGAAGACGGCCAGCGGAACAGTGTGGGAAGACAAAACCACCTTGAAGGGGCAGACGCACATAAAACAGGACCGCAGCCATTAAGTTGTCATAGTCTCTAACTGATACACATCTAATGGTCGCTGCAGGCATTTGGGGCCCCAGACACAACGTATCAGCGGGCTCTCCATCACACAAACAAGCAAATCGACTGTTACTACCCATTGGTCTCCATTGGTCAGAAGTCAGGAGGGATGGCGAGGAGGAGGGGGACCCACTCAGGGCACTTTGGTACAGCGGAGAGATGCCCTGCAGATTTAGAGCCGTGTTTTTATGGCTGGGAGAGAGGAGAGGGTGGTCTCCGGGCCCCGTGTCCCCATCCTGTCAGCGCGGAGTCCACTTAGAACTAAAGAAATCAAACTGCTTCGAGTGCTCCTCTCTCTTTCTCTTACTATCAGTGTGTCTCTCTCACTCTCCGCACTCTCCGGGGCCCCGCGGAGCTGCCTGGGTGACTGTGCAGCGGGTTCGTCCCAGACATTCATCACTGCCACCCGAGCCGGGGGGATAATATATTCCTCCACTGGCTGCGCAGCGTTGCACACATTACTCATCTTTATATGGGTGAGGGTGGTGGGGTGGTGAGATGGTGTCTGAAGGGAGGAGGGAGATTGTTTGGGGGCGCCGACTTGAATTTCCCATTGCTTCCAGTGTTGTCTACCGTTAACGGGACAAATACAAATGGCAGTTAATGGCGGTGATGTAAAGCGAGTGCCCGTGTTGCCCCCCCGCCACCACCCAACCACCGTCACTGCCATCACGGCTGTCTGTCCCGCCGTGCTCTCCACGGACTGCGGTCTACTTCCTGTTCAATACATTTATACTGACATGCCCAAATACAGCCAGCTCCCCCTCTCCAGAGTCACAGAAAGTCATTATGTGGCTCAGAGCCTAACAAAAACTTGTCGGGAACAGATAAACAGCTACCGAAAACAGGGTAATGACTGTTGTGCATTCGCAAAGTATAGAACACATGCAAAAAATCAAGTGTGTGATCACAAATGAGTATACCCATGTCAGCATGGAGTCTTTGAGCCCGGTCTTTCACCCACAACACCGCAACTACAGTGTCTTTGGTTGTTTCAGACCAAAGACACACATTGTTGGTGCATTGCTATCCCGAGGCACCAAGATACTGGTCTGAAGTCAGTGGTGCAGTATCTCTATGTTATTTTAAGGGCATGTTATGGAGACAGTAATGTGCATCTATGTGGGCAGGTGCGAGGCAAATGCTCCCTCCATGTTAAACACACAAAAATGTTTCCTCTGCAGAGAAGCATCACCCTGCAGTGGTTTTTTAAAGGGAATCGAACACGACACTTAGGACAAAAGCCCACCTATGATTGATTTAGAGGCAGGTACAACCATTCTGAAACACGTGTGTGATGCACTGGCCATGCTTTCCACTGTTTAACCGGCAAACGTTGATTTGAATATGTCCCCACTGGATGTCTACTTGGAGTATATGGAAATAAACTTTAAACATTTTTAACAAGTCAATTGTGAGAGCACTTATACATCCATCCTTTAAAGGGTCAAAGGACGGGCCAGAGCCTTAAGTGCTGTTCATTTTGTTTAACACGCTATACAACCTTATCAACATCCCTCTCATTCAGAGGTTACCCCGCCCCCCCCACCCCCCAACACCTCGCTCATGCCCAATGCTACCGTGATATATATATAATGGATTTGTAAAAGTGTATATATGCAGACCTTGTACTTTTAAAACCACTAGAATGATTTATCTATTTTTCAAACGGAAGCCCAATTAAAATGTCAAAAGCAACACTTGCACTCGGGACATAAGTGCGTAATTATAACCGAGAATAACTGGTTTCCTTCAAAGCTCCTGACAGGATCCCGTGTAATGGTAAAGAGCAAACTTCCAAAGGGGGGAGGGGGTAATGTGGGAGAGAACAGCTCGTTAGGTCAGAGAGGCAGTCTGCAGTGCCGCGAGGTTTCTCTGCAGCAGACGTCGAGGTATAGGTGGAACCACGGGGGAGCCACAGGAGTAATTCATTGCCACTGCAGATGTTCGACCAGTCAGAGCGCATCGATCCCGCACGCCCCTCCTGGAAAAAAGCAGGCAGGCCAAAGTAGTGCCTGCTCCCTCCAGGTCTCCCAGCGTATACAGACGTTTTGTCCAGATGTGCAAAGTGTTGGCCTTGAAAAAAGGGCATTGGAAGTTTAACACTTTTATTTTTATTCCATCTTCATCTGTATTACAGTAAACCTGAGTTAGACATCTCAATAGGAGCACTTCTGCCAACATCATCACAGGCTTTGGGATTTAATGCTGCGATTCCAATGTATAAATTGTATTTTTTCCAGACCTGGTGAGGGCAGATGCTTTTATTAAAATTCTATTTAACGACCCAGTGTCACCCTCCACTGCTCTGGCTCTTCTAATCTGAGATAAACTACACTACATCCGTTAGATGCAAATCCAATATAAGGCGATGTTCCCTGACCGATGTGATAAACCCCAGAGGCAATTGAAGCCTTGAGAAACTCCCACTACACACCAACATCAACACAGTGTGGAGTGCGGTGTCTTGCTATACAAACACTGTTCAGCCTGTGAACGCAGTTGCATCATGGTTCTCTGGAAGGGCTTTGTGAAGTATGATAGAATACCTCTGATGATGTCATGGTGATGCCATCAGGGTATTTTTTTCACTTGGAGGGGAAAAAAACCGGAGTTACAAGTGCATGTGAGGAGGTTGAAAGACGAGGGTGTTCACCAGAAATAAATAGCCTAATGCAGGATGTTATTGAGTTACATTAGGAAACCTATGTAAACTTTCACTGACCGGAGATTGACACCCATGTGTCTAAAGCCAAGATATGTTAATGACTAGTGCAGATTGGCCATCCGCTTATTCACACTGCAGCACTTCCGTCAGTACCTTGCCCGAGGACACTTCAGCAAGCAGAATGGGGGAGGCGGCGATAGAACCGCAAACCTTCTGGTTAGAAAACGACCTGTTCCAGCTCCTGAGCCACAGCCACCCACACATGGCATGACCCATTGATTTTACTTCACCTCCATCCTCCAACTTCCCTGACGCATCTCTTTTTCTCACTCCACTTTTGCCATTTTACCGAATGCTGACTGCAGCTTCGCTCAGGAGCCCCATACTCCGAGGTGATTTAGATGATGAAACAAATCATTAAAGCCATGATGGATATAATGACTACATATAATGTGAAATGTGCTTCTCATCGGGGACAATATCAGTGTGTGAAAGTAGAGCGTGTAGAAGCTAAAACGTCTAACATCCAGTTCAAGGTTAATTAAATCCTATAATAGTAAATCCCTTATAGGGGCAGATGTTGCTGATAAGCTAGAGCAGGTTGTGGACTAATCAGAACACCATAGTCAACAGTTGATATGTATGTAAAGGAAATTTCACGACTGCACAGAAGCAGCTTAGGTGTGGGGACAAGGTCTCAAAGTGAAGCACAAGACATTTATGTAGCAGCAGCACAACAGCTTTGATAGGTCAGAGTACACAAAATCTAAAAAAAATTAATATTATACATGTAAAGCTGTGAAATCATCTCCATGTATCCATCCATCAATCCATATATCACCTATACCACTTATCCTGCAAGGGTCACAGGTTGATCCAATTCTAGCTGACATTGGGAGAAAGTGTGTTGTATAATAATTTGTATTATTTCAAAAGTAAAGATTGAACAATGGCGCATTGTGAAATAAAACATAAGTTACTTGATGAAAAAAGGTCTACTCAAATAATCCTGGAATTCCGCTGAAAAATTAATTAAACTTTTCATTAAATAAACCGTTTTTAATATTACATAATTTGCATGAATGTATTGATACAGGAGTATTAATAAGCCTCATCTATTTCTGGGCACTTTGATTTAAACGAACCATTGCTGTAGTGGGAAGAAGCAGAGAGAATGGTGGCGCCTACACATCTCCATTTTACAAGATGCTGTCAACAAAAGGGAAGATGTAGATGTATATTGTGTAACTGTTTCAGAAGTGCTCAAGGATACATCATGCATTTTCCACTTAGTTATGTTTTTATGTCTGTATAGTTTCTTTACATTTTCTTGAATGGCTTGAAAGAAACATAAACTAGAACCACCGTCCTGAGGTTGTATGAAATCTGCCACCATTGCAGTTTCAGTCAGCATACATTATTTTCAAGAGTCACATGAGGACACTCTCCCCTTTACCTTTGACAATTAAAATATAATCAGTTAAAATATGAGTCCAAAAGACATCTGGTCAAAATTGTTGGAATGTCCTCAAGGCTGATTTGAGATACACCCATATTTAATCAGTTAATGCAGGATTCCAAATGAAAGTCGGTGCCAAAGTTGATCGGATTTGTGGCTTACAAAAGATATCACGCTAACAAGATGAAAAAAATGTCATGTGAGGTCATCATAACCTGAGACCCTTTGATCTTCGACCGACAAAATCTAATCAGATCCTCTTTCAGTTGAAATGAACGCTTGCAAAGAGATGTGACCAAATCCCATGAAAGGGTTCTTGAGATATTGCGCTCGCAAGACAAAAAATAATTGATTGCAACTGTGTGTCACTGTGACTTTGACCTTTGGACACCAACGGGTAATCACCTCATCCGCGAGTCCAACTGAATGCGTGTGCTGAATTCTAAAGATATTGTGTTCGCAAAAAAATGGATGGACAGATGGATGACCTGAATACATAAAGCCGCACAGGAGCTCCATATTTAGCAGAAGAAGCAAAATCCCTTGTAATAGGTACATTGATCCGATCGCCTTCCTTAATTTCTAAATAATCATAAAGGCAAACATGAAGCAAAATACCCCATTGAATAACAGCTCATCTTGACCCTTTGTTTAAAAGACTGGTTGCATTTTACAGTCACACACACAGAGCTGCACGGCTAATGCTAACTCATTGAGAACAATGCACTGTGAGTACCATGTCAAACATCACCTCCTGGAGGAGCATTGATAAAAAACACCCATAATAATGTGATGGAGAAATGTCACTGCTTCGTGGCCACCAAAAGACAAACACTGTCCTACAACTAAAATGTCTCCTGTGGATTTTTTCCACCTCCAGTTATGTGTCACTCCCCACTGAGTACCGAACACACAGGTTAAAAAACCTTGCACTATTTGGTTATTATCATGCAGAGGAGTGAGATATTAATTGAAAAATAAAAAAATGTGGCTGCTGTGCTACATTTGCCTCTGTCAAGGCAACCTAGGTTAGTGCTCATGCTTCACCAAGCGATGGAGGACGGAATAAGGAAATGTAGAAAGGGAGGAGAGGGACATTTAAAAAAATGTTTAACTCATCCGTGGAGGCAAACCTATATGCAGAGCTGAATTCAGAAATCACATTTTTTCTCAGACAGCTCTCTGCTTTACATGACTCCAAAGAGGAAAAAGGCTGTCACCAAAAAAAGGAGGAGCTGAGAGGATCGCAATCAGAAGCGCTTGAAGTGGAGGGGAATAATAGAGGGCAATTCAAAGGGGGGAAAATGAGGTTGATTAAAAATTTGGTCTGTACGTTTGCTGTCATGCACAAGTGCCAGACTTTTCTTATGATGGTCAAAAAGGGGAAAACAGATGAAAAAGATACCTTTATCATGGCCATCATTACTGTGGAAGTCTGCGCCTTGACTGTTTGAGCTGGCCCCTGGGGTTGAGGAGAAAAGTAGAATAAGGGGAAACATTTTTTCTTTTTTTTTTTAAAAGAGAGAGAGGAAGATAAAAAAAGATCTCAACCCAAAAGAAGAAAAAACATCCGAAAGATCATGGGTGGCTGTGTGAGAAAAACAAGCGATTGGTTCTTTAACTTGAAGACATTCAAAGTATCAACGACTTGCATGTTACTCAACTGCTAATGCAACAGTTCCACAACGTGATGTCACTTCTTTATTGTTTGTCTGTTGTTATTGTTGCACGGAATATTGAGCACAGGGCTTTTTATAAACAGTCAATGGTGCAGTGTGAAGATAGAAACTGAATTTGCTTTATTACTGTTCAAGGGTCTGGTTTGAATGTCTAACTTAATTGGCATATAGATATATTGCGTGTCTGTTATTTCAAAGGACTCTTAAGCAATCAATGCACTCTAAATTCATAACTTTTATTTTGAAATCAGTTTGCTAAAGAGGAAGCGACTCTATGAACGTTATTGCCATGACAGAGATCAGCAGTCAACAGACTTAGCATGACCGAAAACAAATATGAATTTAAATGCAAACCAGAACCTTTCCTGAACCTGACCCAACCATGACCATTCCACCATCTAAACTGGGTTTGTTATCCTTACCATGAAGGTAAAAGCCTGGTATCCCATTCGATGGATCACTCATACATTAATGATGTATCTGCTCCTCCAGATAAACATGAAGAGCGGCCGACTGGCTGAGCAACATCTGAGATGCAGCTTCAAAAATAAGTTCTGTTTGGGTATTGCTCATTTGGATTGGGAGGTCACTGCTCCCTCAGGGTCCAAAGGCTAATTACTTGCAAACATCCTTTTTGTGCTTTTAGACAAACACCTCCTCCTGTTAAATGTGAATCAAAATCTTTTTTTGAAGGGCTGTCCCAATTCGTAGGGGAGGATTTCAACCACTGCCCTTTGTGACTCCGTTCCACGGGGCACGATAACCCCTCTAAAACAAGGGGTAAGGCCAAAGGGCAAAATGGGATTTGGCCATTTGGTGATCTCGGTTTGAAAGGGAAACTGAGGCAAACAGCTGCAAGACGACTGCTGTGGCAGAGAGCACTGGGACCAGAGGTCATGGTCTGGGCTGAGAGGTCTCAGAAAAGAGCTGCACTCCCCGTGCTGGAGACTGAGAAGAGAGAAAAGAGACACACTTCTCCTGAAAGAAAAGTGGGAAAATAGAGGAGAGGGGTCCTGAGGCACACAATGACCAATAGTAGCTGACAGTCAGGTCCAGGGTCACGTCTCAGGCTCATGCTGAACAGGTGCATCTGTGTACATTTTGTTTTTTGGTTGCCATCTATGATGTGACTACTTTACCCAGTCTAAATCTAAAGCATTGATGATTTCTGCCAGCTGATCATTAATTTCCTCATGAACTTTAAAGAAACTAAATATATTTTGTGTGTAAGTAGGTAACATAACTTTCATGTCTTTCTTTGTTGCGTAGACATTATTTTAATTGCTGAAGGTTTTTGGCCTCAGGTGTGGTTATAGAGAGAGTAACAGTCTTTGGTGGTTTAATGGATCAAGCATACGATTTTCATGAAGCTCCCATTTTATTCACGGACTTACTTAACATATTATTTCCATTGTTCCTCTTGTAAAATGTCTTGTGGAGTGCCAACAGATGTTCTTTTCTCCGCGCCGGTCAACACGCCATCCTGCTCTTTTCTAATCTCCCGTGGAGCTGATCTTTATAATACCTTCATGAATTTATAATGCAAAGCTTTTATGTGTTCCGGGATAAGTGGTTGTCGCTTCCTCTGTGCAACAATGATGCTAAAAGGACCATCACCTTGTGTGATGATCTGCAGGGAATTACATCTCTCCTGCCTATGTGCTTGTGTGTGAGGTGTGTGCGTGTGTGTGTGTGTTTCTACTCGTGTGTCTCACTCTTCTCTGTTTAGACACTCGCATTTATTTACTTATTAATCGACAGTGCCAGACAGGGAAGTGAAGAGACAGTCAACAGACTGGAATCCCAGTGGGTAGCCATATCCAAGGAGTGGGCTTACAGAATATGTTAATTCATGTTTAACTAAAAACTAAAAAAGAGTCATTGACCAAAACCTGTAAAGTAATGTAATAAAATGTAAAATCCGGATATTTTGTTCTAGGTCTTGAATCTATTTCTTGACAAATACCAGCATATCCATCCGCCCAGTGTTTCTGTATAGGTTTTCCGCTTTAATGGTAAATATTTTGTTTTCGCTTTTCCAGTTTGGATGACCACTTACATCACTCACACACTGATGAAACAGCCGTCAGGAAGAATTCTGAGGCTCAGTATTTTGCCCAAGGACCCTTCAGCAAGCGCAACGGGGGGGAAACTGAGATTGAACCATTGCTACCCGCTCTACCTCCTGAGCCACAGCCCTTTGGTTCTCTACACTGGACACCTGTCACCAGACATAGATCCATGCCCATAACTGCCCCTTCAAACCTGTTCATTGCATTTCAAACCTTTCTTTCTGTGAACAGTTTCAACAAATAATAGCAACATCTTAATTAGTGAGTACCAAAGGTGTCGCAGTCCTTATGCTAAGCTTGGCTAACTGTGTCATGACTGAAGCTTTCTACTGACCACAGGTATGAGCTTGATAATAATGTTAAAACGTACTCTCAGAAAGGAAGGATACTTTTTATTTTTATCTTACTAATTATTCTATAGTCATTTGTTCATTGGGTTTGTTTAAACAACCCCAAATCCAAACACAACACACGTGAAAAAATAGGGGTCCATTATCCCTGCTGCCTAATAATCCTTGAGCTCTAAAACTAAACACACTGTGTCATCCTTACATCCTCATTGCACCCTCCATGATGTAGATCTGTAGCTGATCAGCAAATAGTGGAGAATGGCTCTCAGCAGGCACATTATGTGGCAGCGTGGCCGGGATGGTGGGATAGTGTTTGCACAATATAGCTGCTCACCGAGAGAGCAAGCTGCACAAACACGGACTAGTGCCATGTCAATGTAACCCAGCCAAGCATGAACGCCCACATCTGCTCAGCCTGGTCACACACACACACACACACACACACACACACACACACACACACAAGCTTAAATAAATCATTATAAATATACTGTAGATGAATAGTCACACCCACACCCTTATGAAATCAATATTTCACAGCAATTTTTTGTATTTGGCCCGAGTAGCTTTACACCCACAATACATGCAACCACTATAAGCATGTTAGACAACAATTGGAGTGAATGAAGGATTACAATTGTGGGGCTTTAATTTAAGGTATAGCTCAAATTATACTTTATGTGAGTACACTAAAGAAAATGTTGTTTTGAGATATTTTATTTTCTGAGGTTGCATAGCAGCGTATAAAAGGTGCAAAGAGCGGACCTCTACAAGTGATTGAATAATAACATACACATTTCATATCTCATGATAATAACCTGAAGTAAAAGCAATTAACAGTGAGTATTTCAAAACTATGGGGATTGTCTTTCCAAGTTAATAAAGCAAGTATACGATCAAACAATAAACAATAGAAGGAAGGATTCTACTATTTGTTGATTTAAAGACCAGCAAATTCTGTTTGCTGGAGGACACGAGTTGGATCACGATAAAACAGACGTTCTTAAAGTAGAGCTGAGTTGGAAGAATAGTCCCAAAAGTTTCCATGCTGCTCTGTGTCAGTTGGTGTCATGCATTTCTCCAGGGCTCCCCCGAAGACAGCTCTACATGTCACAAGATCACAGGCTCCGAATGGAACATCCTAACTGTGGTTTTATCTCTGGCATGTGATGGGAGCGTCGAGCGGGAATGAGAGAAGAGGAGTTTATGACACAGTTGCAGCATCTCTCTGCTATGCTGCAACCCAGCCTGAAGCCATTTCCCTAGGTATGAGTGACTTGTTGCAAAGGAACTAAGAAGCTTTCTTTCCTTTGAGTCGGTTATGCAGATACTGCAGGTGGAGTGACAAAAAGGTCCGGGCAGGCGTTTTATTCTCTGAAAGGACCCAGGCTCTGGCTGCGATTTCATGTCCATACATAAATCTGGAATCTGACAAGTTCAAAGGCTTGAGGGAAATTCAAGTATTTTACCATATGTGCAGCAAGTGCTTTTTTCAACCCTTTTTCGAGGATTCGGTTCTACATAGGAAAGAGACACACCTCGTGAAATGCTGATGATTCCATTTTCTGACTTCTTCATGAACTCACTTATCATCTGATGGGAAATATTCTTCTTACAATCATCAATAAGCTTGATTGTCTCTGTAGCCCCTCTCATTTGCTGAGACATTTATTTTGAAACATAATTTTGATGTACTGTATCTCCAAGGGTAAACACACACAAATACATAAACAAACACAAAACACACATGCTTTCTATTTAACCTTTTACAACCTGAATTAATTTCCAATTATTGAAAGCAAATATTATTTGTGTTTTTGGCTGTCATACAGATGCTAAATTAAGTGGTGATTGCTAATTTCAATATAGCATTTACAGTAGATATAAAATTAAGGTATGAGGCAAATTAGTTATTAGGCATAATGGGGCATAACCTTAATTTAACAAATTTTCCAGTCTCTTGTACGTAGATTGATGCTGCTTTTGATTGAAATTGAATAACATATTTTTCTGTACAATCATTGCTGTTCCATCATCACAGTATTTAAAATACAGCTGACTAGATGGAGGCAGAGTGCTTCCAATACCTTCCTTGGTATGTGTAGTATATGCACCATCAGGCACAATCGTCACCTCGACCGGAATGGGGTTTGAGGCAAATTCGCGACATCCATCTACAAGGGGTGAAGTTTAGTATGTGTGTGTATATACTCATGTAACCAAGTGAGTGGACAACGAAATCAGATGTTCTTTGACAAAAATAAATAAAAATAAATACTGAAATTGTTCAACTGTAGTGTCTTTTGGGGATAATATTACGGTTATGTAATAAGATTATGATCTCAAGTTATGCATGACCTCGTGAGAGGCAAATGTCAGCTGCAGCTTGTAAAATTGCTACGGGCAAATACTCTGATGCATTATATAACAAAATGTTTCTACAAATGAAAGTAATAAGTGCAGGAGACCCGGATGAGTCCAGGTGCTTTTACAATAGCTTCTGTGAGAGCAGCTGCACTAAAAGGACCTGATTTAGAGAGAAACTGTAAAAGTGGATTTCCCTTGAGTGTTCTATTTTTCCGTAGTTTTCGTGGTTTTTTTTTTGGTTCTATACTTTGGGTGCTGTGTTGCCTCCAGGCAGAAACATTAGTTTCGTGCCAGATGTCAGAACTAGCATCTATGAAATTATGGAACACTGCACAGCAATAAACTGATTACTTAAGTGGTACAACATCCTCATCTTTCATATTATAATTGACTTATGTCCTCCATAAATTGCTCTTATTTGATAAACGGAAAACAGAATGTTGAAGCTGAAGTGTGTTTATATCGAACAATGTCTTTTAGTAATGGAGGGTATAACTAATGGTCTGGTTGGTTGTGTGTTGTATGTGAATAGAAAATTTGGCAACAGAACAAGGACATAACACGTTGACTGTATAATGTTGTGTGTTAATGGGCCCCGGGGTCAACACAATGTCACTAACCACCTGCACCTACTGCCGCCTGGCCCTCTGTGCCTGTTGCCTCCAAATCTGAATGATTAAACCAGCCGATGCTCCTGCGTGTGCCAAAGTACCTGGCCCCAGGTCAGTTGGAGGCATTTCATAAACTGCTTTATTTACATGATCCATGTGGGAACAATCAAAAAAGAAATAATTAAGGTCTAAAAACATAATGCTGGAGAAAATTACTCTTTTCAAACTCAATCAACTGTTCACCACAGCAAAAACTCCAGTATGGAATATTATAAATGCCTAAATCAAAACAAATCAGAAATTGATTAAAGTAAACAAAATGCATGCTCATAAATGTATCAAGAGAATAAGATTATCAGTCTTTTTACTTTCATCAGTAAAATCAACATTATCTTATTACAAATTATTGTAATTATCCCATCAAATTATGCTGTCTATCTTTAATATTTATACACAATTTTCTAAAACCTTAATTACACCCAGTGGAAAATAGGAAGTTGATGGGAGTTGACTTTATTTATTATTACACATCGGGGAGACTATGAGTCAAGCACAAACTTGGACTATAAGGTTCGCCAATAAAGTGGAAGTGCTGACTACACACCCAACAAAATTACATAACCACTTTATGTGTTTGGCATGGAGACGCAGGTGAATAAACTGAACAGCAGTGCCTAGGAGAAAAAAAAATCCAGTCTTAGAGCTATTTCCTCTCTCAGTTTTCCCTCTGTTTACCTCATTTCATCTTTGCCCCGCAAAGTGGAGCAAAGACTATTTTAATTTAAGGAACAGCTTTCTCCAACACTGCACAAAAAGCCCGAAAATGTCTTTTGGTTTCGCAAGCTTGGAATAAATCAGAGCTGGAGCTGAAACATTAAGCTGCCGGTAGTGCCCGTGGAAGGGAATATGAAAGAAACAGGCACCACGCTGGGTCTCACATTTGAGCCAAGTGTTGAGCAGTAAAACAGAACGAATCCAGGAGATGTCGACAATTAAAAAATGAAGACAGGGGCCGCCCGCGCTATTGTCTCCCTCTCGGAGAAAGCCCCCTGAGGAAAACATCTTCACTCTGATTAATTCACTCAACAGCAGCAGGCCACCTCCCCAGTCCAACTGAAGCTATTGCAAAGAGGCTGATAAAGCCGGGCTCGCCGCCTCAACATCACACACACACACACTCATACAGATACACTGATCAGTGCAGCCGCATGCAAGTGTTTTCAATTTGGTGGCTTATCAGTGCACCGTGTTGTACATTTAAAGACTTCAACCGGAACCACCAGTTGTGTGATTTAAAACTCTCAAATGCAGAACCTTATCTGAACCTGCCTGTTTTGCTCGGTCTGTGGCAATGCACCTAAGTCTGAATTATTGCTTGGCATTAGTGAGTCCTCCTCACAAAAGGTGATGTTAGAAAACTTAACCTCCATCCTGCCTGGTTTATCTGCAATGGGGATTTGTATAGGTGATTTACCCATGAACTATCCCTTTAAGGCACACTGCCTACCATCCAATGTATTCATATTGAAAGTATGCATGTCAAATTGCTTTAAACTCTGCTCTTCACTTTCTCAGGCAATTTACAACACACGCGCCAAGTGGGAAGTGGATGGGTTGAGCGTTTAGTGAGATATGCATTCCACACACAGATAGGTATTAGTGTAATTCAAAATTATAATTCGGTGGAAAATTACACCAGTTTAAATGCAGAGGCTAATTGGTAGGAATTACAACTAGCCTCCCTTACTATCACACTTGCCTTATACGCACAAATTATATGAGCACTTGAGCGTTTCAGCGGCACAGCCATGTGTGGTGGGCCTCTGGATTGAGCAGCAAATTTCAAAGGCTATGACAATACAGACATTTCAGCATCCCTGGAGCAGGCCAAAGTGGATTTCCCCTTTCGACTCAAATCAGACGACAAAGAATAGGAATTGCTTAATCTGCCAACCCACTTGAGGTGCAGGAAAACTATAAATCTGTCCATGATCCTCGGCTGGCGGGATATTTTGACATTAAACCAGCCTTCTGAAAAAGGCCAACATGGAGGATATAAAGATGATGGGCAGTGAGGGGAGCTCTAACTGGGACGGACATGTCACTCCCACTGAGCTCAGACTGTGGGGACATATTCTTTTTTGCAAAAAAAAAAGAGTCGGTACGAACGGATAAAAGAGTCATAAAAGGAAATGTTGTGATAGATATAATGGAATTCAATACATTATCTGCACCGACAGGGTCCTCTTTGGTCCATTTATCATACCATACCATTTTCAGGTTGAAACCGAGTAACTCCACTTTGGGTGGTTTTTAATGTGCACTCAAGCTTGTGTGATGTGGGTTTCCTGCAGATTCAACTTACCTCCAAGCACACTCCTGTTGCTTTAAACAAAATCCATTAAATATCCATTAAAGATAGCTTATTGACACAGGGCTGTCTCGACTTACGTAGTGTGTTGTGTTTCAATACCTGCTCTGATAAAAAAAGAAAAAAAACTTGCAAACCCTATTGGATGGATGGATAGAGGTGGAACTGTGTTTCATGTGACACCAACAACAATGTTCTAATGATCATGTGTGAGTCGGTTTCACACACACATTAGAAGTGGTCCCAAAATGAACAGTCCCTTTTTTTTTATGACAAATGAATCAAGTTTTTCCACCAAGCAAATTTGTAGCAAACCTATAGAATGAGTCATGAAATTACATAAAGGCGCATTCCCACCAACAACTTGGAGCCACAAGGGTTGAGGTGTAGCGGCCCACAGAGGGAGGCGGTCGTGGTGGACATTCAACTCGTGTGAGTCCACAGTGAGACGTGAGTTAAATATTCACCACGTCCGAATTTATTCAGATTATTATTCTCTCTCACACCCCTGTCTTTTCCCTTTGACTGGGGCTTAACGTGGGCTAGACGGATCTGACTTCCAGCACCTTCAATTAATATGTAAATAAATGGGAGTGTTCAAACAGAGAGCAGAGTTAGACAGATGAACACACACGCAAACGCACACGCACACACAGACACAAAAGGCCATTCACTGCAGATCATCATACAGACCACTACCACCACAACCAATCAAGCTTTTTCAATTACCCCAAAATTATGTAAATGATAATATACACGATCAATTATATATATATATACCATGACATATAAATCATATGTATTTGAAAATCTTTAGTATCAGCATAAATTTTCAAAATGTGGGCAAAATAAATGATTTAAAATTGACAAACAGTTTAGTGGGTAAATAATGTGAAATTGTTGCCTCTGATGTTCTTAGCAGCAAATACAAGGAATACCACAGTTACGCTTATCATCACCAAAGTACTGCAATTCAGTAACGCACAAATAACACCACACAGTAGAGTGTAAGCACTTGCAGCCGCCACCTCACCCGCAATTACAACCATGCACTTGAACGTGAAGCACTCAGAGAAATCTGAATTTTCCACAGCACCGAAAAACAACAGTGCAGCGAGAGTCATGTCTATTGATAATAGCTATTTTTAAAAACGCTGTTAACCTTTGCAGGCTGTGTTTGCATTCAGGAAGAGGGGGGCAATTAGAGATTAAAAGCCACTGCCTGCTTCTCTCATCGAGGTAAACAAAGCCACTGTATCCACTGGAAATCAAGGTTTCCATCCGAAGCTGAAACCGTGACCAAACTACATCTGATAATGACTCTTAAGATGTATCTAAACCCTCAGTGAACCCTCATACAATATCATGCATCGCCTGATTTACAGATTATTATTCCAATGATTTTCTGGCAGGGTTGGTAGTGATGCTGACAAAAGGTAAAGTCATTTACATTGATGGCATGTGTTGGCGGCAATAACTTGAGTAATTAGTTATTCATATTTCAGTGCCATTTATTTATTCATATCAATTGTTGTGAAGGAACCTGTGTTTATTTTGACGCGGTTGATTATTCACACGCGCCGGCTGTTGGAGCGAGAGAGCGCCCCCCCCTTGCTAAGTAGGTGACTGTGGCAGTTGTTGCATCTTGACAGTTTTACACTGCACTAGGCAAAAGCTTTGGTGTGGTTTTTCCATTTAATTGTGACGATGAGGAATAAAACGATAAAACTTGTTTCACCAGTGGGATTCGGTGGTTGTGCTGGAGCATGTCATACCACGGCACATTGCCTGAGGAGCAGTTTGGAAACCATAGGAGGGGGTAAAGGAGGAAATAATTGCTCTCACAGCCTGTTTGAGGTGCGGAGATGAATCAAACGGTAATCACAAATTTGATTTGTGTAACTCATAATCACAAATCACGTTGTGTCTCATAAGGCTTAACAAGGTGTGACCTCCATAGATATATATATATATATATAAAGGCTAGATGTCTCGGCCAACGTCCGCACATGGCCGCCATCTTGCCACAGGCGGCTCGCTCACCCATAACATTGTGTTGTAATGGTAAGTACTTTTTAAATAACCATAACTTGTTCAATTTTCAACCGATTTTTTTTTATAAACGTCAGTGATGTAGTTATGACACTGCGTACTTAGGAATAATTATGTTATTTTCTAAAAAAAATTAATAATGTTCTTAAATAGGTACAAGATTTCCCTTTACAAATATAAATCAAGAATTATTTTCTTTTATTTCTTTAAAAAGTACATGTACCACTACCAACACAATGTTATGGGTGAGCGAACTGCCTGTCGCAAGATGGCCGCCATGTGCGGATGTTCGACTCCGTTGGCCGGAAACGCGGAAAAGACATCTAGCCTTATATATATATATATCTCTATGGTGACCTCTGCCCTTAAGATCACCGACCAAAATAAGAGCCACGTGTTTATTGAATAACAGCACGTATAATAAAGATCTGCCATACAGCTGAAAAGACAGTTAAATAGGGCTTAAATATGACAGTGCACTCGTACCACGGACCTTCATCGGAGCTGCACAGTCACGGAGGGATAAACAACTGTCTCTAGCCACACAGCTGCACAAGACAAGGGAGATCATGACACGCCGGCCTTGGTTTGTCCCTGCAGGACCGGAGCAGCACGCCACCACAGCAGGCAGGGCCACCGTCTGCTGTGAGGCTGTAATGGAAATGTGTGTCGGCACAGCTGGGCATGGACGGCAAAAAGGGAATAACCCAGGCCCATGGAAAAAAAAAATGATATTACTAGCTTACACTACTATTGGCCATTGTCAGTGGGAAAGGCATATAAAAGGGACACACAAACAAATTGTGTTATACGAACAGGATTCCTAAGCACGGATTTATTGTTGCCGGTGGAGAACAATATTTTTGTGTTGTTTTGTCTTTCGTTCTCTTTTTTTTCGAGATATCGAATCATTTGAGAAAAGCCCTAGAACTGTGCACCGATGAAGGATTGTGAGATTATCCCTCTCCTGCATTTTTTAATCTACCATGTACTCAAGAGCTCAAACTAAATTTAGCACGGAGCTGTCAAGGATCTTAGCCAGACACACACGTTCAATGTGCCTCACCGTCCTTCCACACTGTCCCGCTGCTTCCTAAAACAGCCTGCCCCCCCCTGACCCTCCAACACACAAAGGACAAACACTGAGACTGCTGTAGAGCCGAGTGGACCGGGTGCAGCGCTCGTCTGTTACAAGTGCAACTCCAAGTCACGAGTGCTGGCTCACACGAAAGCTTGGAGAACGTAAGGCCATTATAGATGAGCCTTACCGAACCCCACAATGTGTGCTGCTTTTTATTTGATTATACATCACGTATAGATGACTAGCACTCAAATCTTAATACAAAGCAGTGTTTGGACTGTCGGGGCCCTCAGCACTTTGACAAGAGGCTCTGCATTTCCTCTTCTTCATCTTTGAGGAAGGTAATTACAAGGAAACCACTTTTGAAAAAATCATGCATAATTATGTCCCGTATGTTAAGTACGTCGTTTTTTCGAATAAAGTACCTTTGGCCAAAGGATTAGGACAAAAATCTCTCCTGAAAGTGGTTTTAAAATGGATTGGTAAAACATTTTTTTTGTTCGTAAACGGAAGAACAAAAGCTCTTCGGGGAAACGTTGTCAGTGTTCCTAACCTCTTTTTTGTGTCGATTGTGCACGTTAGACTGACAGCTGAGCAGGCAGGGTATAGAAGAGGACCTCTCTGCATACACAGACGGAAAATTAAAAGCATTTCTGGGTAATTAATGCTAGTTTGTGCTGTCGATAAAAAAGGTCCGTCCGTTACCTGGCAATCTTTTCATTTGAGACATTTACAGGAATAAAACAATGAGTGTCACTGATGGCAAATGAACCACATTTTGCAAAACAGCAGATGAAACATGATGAATGATTAAAAACAGTGTTAAGAGGAGAAACTCTGCTGAGTCTGTAGCAGCTACCGATGGATCTAGCATTGAAGATGTGTACATTAAACAACAGGTAATTTACTGTGCGTCTTCTAGTGCCTAGCCTTTATTTGTTCATGCTTGCCTGAACATCTATTATTACAATTATTCAATTCAGAGTGATGCGTAATTGAAATTGTAGTTATTGTTTACTTACTGTCACTTAAAACAATGGAGATAATATTAACACACCATGATTCCGCACCAGTGGGTATCACAACAAAAATCTCAGCTTTGTCAAGTACTGCTGGAATCTTAGCTGACAAATAATTGTGTATACCATTCTGTAATATTCTGCCTCGAGTTCAGGAGCGACCTGCACAAGCAAGTGCAGAACAACAAAAACACGGGAGGGACATGACAGGGAGAGGACAGAGTCGGTTGACCTACCGTCCTCCGTGGGGACGTAGATGTTCAGGTAAAGGCAGTCCTCACTCTGCTCCTGTACATAGGTGACCAGTGTATCCAAGTTGGCTGTGAACCACACAGGGAGCATGTCATTGAGCAAAAAGCGGTCCTCTAAGAACTGAGGACAAACTGGGGCAAACTGGGTAGCATTCCTGATGCCCGGCCAGGACATGGGGGACTCTGGCGGCTGAAACCTCCGCTCCCCTGTCGGCGCCAGTGCATATGGGATCCCCAAGTACTGCTCCACTGGTCCCAGGATTTCATTGGGTAATGTGACCTTCACTCCCCGCAATTTCCCATAATTGGTGGTGACCACTGGGTGCAGCTGGGCCTGAACAGTGGCCACACAGATGGACATCAGCCCTAACCACAGCAGGGGGTTGGCCTTGGCTGTGGAGCAGTGCATCCATGAATGTCCTCTGGGCACGGACATGCTCCTGTTGTGCTGAGCTCGAGCCTGGCAGGTTGGGGTCGAGGTCAACCTCGGGTCCTAGGCGGAGCCCCGGCCACTCCACCGAGACGCTGCTCCTCTTCAGACTTTGAACTGAGAGAGGGAGCCCCGGCCAAACGAAGCAGCTTTCTTAAAGCTCCCCATCCTGAGAGTCTGCATGGAGACCGACTGCTGCTGGGTGACTCCCTTGTCCAGAAACAAGAGAGAGCCTGGGGGAGGTCTCGGGTTACCTGGGCTCCAGCTTGGTGGGAAATCCTGAGAGAACAAAAAGAAAGCAAACAGATGATTGAATATACCATTATGAGTAATTATTGTAATCCACTTATCCATATAGTAGTTGTACGACAGTAATTGGACGTGTTTGCTCATCAATGCTTAATAGTGTTGGTCAACCACTTGGATTAAGTCCTAAAGATTTTGACAAATATAGAATGGATTGCCAATATTTTAAATTTCCAAATCCGTGGTGCCTTGAGGACACATTTAGTAATAAAAGTGATTTCATCTGACACCACTAAGAGGTGAACATTTTTGGATGACTCCAAAACATTGGATATATTGCCATGAAACTGCCATGACATCTTTGGTCACCAGAGGATAAATAAAAGACTGTACCGTCAATACACTTGAGACATTTATGGTCTCTAGAATACAAGATTGCCTTTATTTTCTATGAGAGCTCTCTGCTGAGATTTCTATTTTAGATTTAAACCACACCACACTATCAACAATTACCGTCCATGTTCAAATTCACAGTGTACAAGCTCAGCAGGTCTTTCCTTGTACATACGCAGGAGGTGTTTGGAGCTAGAACGGTATTTGATATAGAAAATACCTTTACCAAGTCCAAACAGCATACTTAAATTGAAACATCTCAGCTGAACATTAGTGGAAGATACAATTTTCTAGCCCTATTTCATAAAGAAGAGCAACGGAATAAAGCCCTCTGCTCTCTGAAACCTCATTTAAATCTGCTAGAATCAGATCCACACCAAATTGCTCACGGTTATAGACATCATTACCCTGGTTTTCTTTTTTTATTATTCTTTTTTTTATATCTAGATCAATGCATTATTTCCTTGGAAATTGGTGAAAAAAAAAAAAAAAAGCCCTATCTTGCAAAGGTAAAGACAGATACATAATATTCCTGGCTCAGACCCTTTGACCAGATCTACACCCAAATGTACTGGCTTCTTTTTGGCTAATGTCCCATACTTCCACCCCGTTTCATGGAGATTTGGTTCAGTAACCTTTGCATAATCATGCTGAGAACATGCTTGGTTCAGTAACCTTTGCATAACCATGCTGAGAACTGACCGAGAAACTGTTGGGGGGGAACGTAACCCTCTGGGCACAGGTTAAAAGGCACCATGACTCTGATCAATTGCAGCCCTCTAGTCCTTAGTAAACTTGGCTATTAGTTATCTCTTCTATAACACAAATAAATCACAGTCTCATTGTGTTGCTGAAGAAATAATGTGTAAATTATAGAAATGTGATTTTGAAACCATGAATAGAAAAATAAAAAGAGAAGTCTGCTGATTGCTTAGTTTTAAAATAAAGGAGTTTATGATTAATCAATGTTGGATATATTAAAATACATGTGTGCAAATAAATTAAGCTGCTTTATTTAGTTTTTAAGTGACAGCACTAAGACTTCCCCATCCACCCACATTGTCATGTTGGACAAGCCTTGAAATGAACCTGTAAAAAGTAATTGCAACGCTAGTGGCGGCCTGTCAAAGTCATGAGATTGGTTGAAACAATTTGATGACATAACTCCCCGGCTCCTCTAATTTCAATTAGAAATCTGCTTTGTGGGCTCAGGGGGGTCTCATGGACAATTGCATCAAAACCAGATGGCATGCAGCCCCATTATTCAATTTCCTGACGGAGCTCTCGCCTCATTCCACTGCCCCCAAGCCTTAATATATTACATATATATATGTATATATCTTTTTCTCATTTTAAGTGGTTTGTGCGGGGGAAAAAATCTCACACCTGAGTGATCCAGTTGAAAAATGTCGATTAACTGTCCCCCTTACTCACATAAATAAATAAATACTGTGTGCCACTTAAATTCGGGCCAAATCAATAATTGAATCGCACGATGACCGGCACTGACTCCTTTCTGATATCAAATATAAATGAAAAAGCTGCATGAATAAATTACTTGAATTCTGCTTAAAGAGTCAAAGTACATGCCAATCTTTGCAAGCAAGGCATTTAAACGAAACAGTTTTCCATCAAGGATTAGCGGAGCCGAAAACAGGGAGGATTCAAGCTGCTCCCGACTAGCAGCTGGGATTTGTCTTGTGGGCCTGAGACTGTCTGCCTGGGAACACACCAGAGCTGAGAAAAATGCCTGCTGAAAATTCAGTGTCATGCTTTGGGTGTGGCAGTGTTCCAGAAGCTGGCCGAGTTTAATATCACCCTAGTAAAGCTTTATTGTGTCTTAGTATGTTGGAGCCAGGGTAGGACAAGGTGGGTGCAAGGACTGAAGTACTTTGGCACTTTGCTACATTGAATAATAATATAACAGTGAGGGGGGACCTGCTTGCTTTTCCTATGTATTATTTGTGTAGTCAAATAATGAGGTAAAAGTTTCCCAGTGATACAAACACCCGTGAATCAGGCTGTTCTTAACAGTATAGGCTCCAATATTTGTTTCTTTTGTCTCGATTCCCTTACACAGTCACCAGTTCAAGTCCCAGTTTGTTTCCCAAAGCTTTACTACAGTGGTAATGTATGTATTAATGTACTCCATTATATAGGTTTACTATACAATAATTTGGAGACAAACAAATATATATTTAGAACGTAAACTTGAGCGCTTTATCTCGTTTCTCACATGTACAGCTGTTAACAGGGTCATCGATACGCAACGATACACAGAGTATATGGATTATGACTGAGAGATGGAATCCACTGTTATTTCTCACAATAAGCAGGTACAGCAGCCTGCAGTAATCTCTGTTGCTGCGGACGTCTGTACTGTCAACTTTCATGTTTTGATAGTACACACTAATCTTTCTTTTACCAAGCCTGGATGGCTAACAAGACTTGGGTCTTTACAGCTTCTGAAAACATCAAGGTTTCTCAGTGTATTGTGTTAATTTGACCAGATAAAAAATTTACTCTCACAAATCTTGGTGCCATGTTCAATCAGGCTTTGTATTTGTAGCCACACATCATGTAGACTTGGCTACTGTAATTCCCTACTGGTCTCCCTCAGCAAGTCATCCCCAGTCCATCTACATATGGTCTCAAATTCTCCTGTGAGGCCGCTGACCGAATCCATAGAGAGTGACCCACATCACATCCGTTCTACACTCTTTACAATAGCCTCTATTTCAAATCAGGATTAATTTGCAGCTTGATCCATCTTTGACCTGCTTCTACCTCACATTACCAGCATGTCACCGAGCCAAGTCAAATACACTGTGCGATGTGAGCCCAATTGTGACGCGTTTCCTGAGTCACATGACTTTACAGCTGTGTCTGAGGTCTGATCAGTTGCTGAATTTTTGACATGTTAGACCTTTTGATCGGCTGTCTTGAGGCTCAGAGGCACAAGTCGATTTCCCCCCCAGAATGTGATATTTTTCTTCACTGCATCTGCGAGAAATGGCAAAATATAATAAAAGGAAATGTAGTTTATGGCTAGAAGCAATTGTGCTGCAAGAAATAACAAGATAAAGGTGTTCTTACAATACAGTAATCAGTGTGAGATGACAGGTAATGCATTTGAAGTAATGGCCCCGACACTGTGGAATTTTTCTTCCTGTAGATATAAGACTTCATGTCTTTAAGAATGCAGCTCAAAAGTAATATAATCAAACTGGCCTTTGTCTAGACGTCTGTCTTATTTTCTACATGTGTGTCCATGTTTTACATCCAGTTAGAATGCTTGTACTGGACAGTAATACAAAACCCACGTTTACATTATTTCCCAGACTCCCATGAGACTTTTATAATGTTTTAATATGGGTCAGGTTAGGGACTGAATTACAGGGAAATTTATCGAGCACTTTTAAAAACAACAGATGTTGAAATGTTTCACATAGAAATCGAAGTGGCATTAAATGGGGAGGATTAATACGTAATATGACAGTGAAGGGCAAATTGTTGGGATGAACATTCTGCTGTGTCACACTTGTCCACTTAGTATGGCAACAATGAAGTTATCAAACATGGTTGAAACATAAAAAGTTTCAAAATATATTTGCATTCATGCAGTTTTTTCTATTGTGCTTTTATTGTGCTTTAGACCAAACCACATTTTTAGATGGAAAATGAAAGTAATCTTAACTTTTTTGCATTTGTTGAAAAGAAACTTCTGTCTTTGTCATTAAAGAAAAAGTCCTTAACAGAAAAATCAACTAAAGGCAAACGAAGAGAAGAAGAGGACTGAAGCTCAGGAGAGGACGCACAGGAGATCAGGACAAACAGGACATGACAATGACGACCAGACGGGAGCACAGAGACTTATATACACACACAGGGAAGACAGGGGCAATTGGAAACAGGTGTAACACATGAGGACTGGTGCAGACGATCACAGACAGGAAGTGAAGCAAAAAAAACACACTAGGAACAGAAACTACAAAATAAAACAGGAAACAGAGAAACAAGAGTGTGAAAACATGAAACACATTAACAACTCAAACAAACATAAACACAGGGATGTACAAGAAACACAGGGAGGTACTAATAAACCTGAGGTGGAAACTTAACATCGGAAAATACCAAATCATGACAAGGATTCTTTGTCTATCAAAGTGTGTCATATTTCTTTGTGCCATAGAACTCCATCGTTGTCCAAAAAGTATTATAAATCCATCAGGTGCACACACGGCTGCACTGGATTACGTGTCATCACAATAAATATGTACACAGTACATTAACTGTCCTGCTGTACCGTTTATACCGAGTTATTAAGATTTTATATTGTATTGCATGTATTGTAATATTTTGTAGATACACACACACAAACACACATATTCATATATGTATATAAAAGATTTGCCATCCTATACGCAAGCTTATTTCAGAACCTTTAGAGGTGTTTCCATGGTAACAATCAATGACACCTGCTGAGAACTGAACTAAAAACTGAAGCAAAAATGTCTCATAATTTCTGCTTTGCTAACAATGTTGTGGATCGGCCAGTGGGAAGAAAAGGCATTTTTTAAGAAGAAGAAAAAAAGCTAAAAACATGTTCGAGAAGAAAATATATATTTATCAAATCCCTGACACTGCTGCACCCACGTCTGGATTTCCTACAGAAAATATCCCTGGAACTTTTTTCTGCCGCACTGTAAGAGGCAGAGCAGCCAGCTGCACGCCTCCAGCTTGAAGGGAGAATACCCAGAATACACTGCAAGCTGGAATGGTTATGAACAAATTGAAGATACTGAGGAGATTTATTACATTTTGACCAAAAAAAAGAGCAAAGTGTGATTATGGGCCCGAACACATGGGTGACATCATGATGCCATGTGGTTGGTCACCTCGGGGATCAGCTACAGATGGCTCAGCTTTCACTGTGATCCAACAGAGTTCAAGTGTTCTCTATGCCAGCATATTCAAATCTATACTTATGACGATAGTTGCTGGACTTGGTTTAATCTTTCTTGTAACTTTGCAAATATATATCTCCATATACAAGTGTAGGGGGCAGAATCAAGCTTCTCAGTCTAAACCAGTCCTTAACTGGGGACCGTATCTGTCTGTCATGGCACTGAGAGCAGACTGTCACACCTTCTTGAGCGTACGTGCAAATCTCAGTTTGATTTTCTCCTTTTCATGAGATACAGAGGAAAAGACAAGGTTCCATGTTCTCATCTATTCTGTTCTCACTATTATGACCTGTAAAGTGATTTAATGGGATAGGGCTAACACTGGCTGTGTCCCAATTTAGGTCCCCTTGGGCCGTGTGGAAGGCAAAGGCCAAACAGAAAGGAGGTTCCCTCTGTGTTAGCTAGCGCCAGTACATCGAAAACATTTGTCACCAAAGCTGGTTGGATCGACCTGTTGGGGCGTTTGTTTGGGAAGATAGAACTCATTCAGACTAATAACTTTTCTGAGATGCAATCAGTTTTCAAATGCGGCCTCTACAGGCTGCAGCCCCAGAATGGCGAAACAGCTTATATGTCACCCAGCTCTATTGAATCACCTTGTATCTAAAGTTGTGTGTTTATCTGAGCTTGCCGGGATTTAGCTACAGTTATGCAAAAGGCTTATTGTGAAATGTACGCCGATCAGCCGCGACATTAAAACCCATCTAATTAATTAGCCATGCCCTTTCAGAGCTGTCAGGGGAGGCTGGAACCAGCCCGAGCTGACAGTCAAACATTCACAGTCACATTCACACCTACGGGCAATTTAGTAATCAGTCAACCTAACCTGCATTGGGACCATGGAAGGAAGTGGGAGAGATAGCCCACGCAGACACGAGGAGAACATGCAGCTGACAGTGCATGTTCTCCACACCGGTTTCAAATGCGGTTGTGTTAATGTGCACAAATCCTATGTGTTATAAAGGAGAGCCATTTTCTGCATTTTACCCTCCATTATCGAATGCAATCCGTGACTAAAAGGTATGTGACATCAGAATAAACTTCATCATGCTAAAAACACTAATGTTAATTTAGGGAGATTCATAAAAAATACTTGATAAATTCAAGACTGGTATCATATCTTCAAATCTCCAGGTAGTTCCTTTCCAAAATAATTTGAAAAATGATGTTTGAATAAACTAAATCTACTGAGGATGTTAGCAAACAGAATCTGTCCCATGATCATGTACTGGCAGTGAGTGTCTCAATAGACCATGTGACAGATCCCGGAGGACATTCCACAGTAAATACTGTCATGTGTTAAAGTGAAATAAAGACCGCAGGCTTGTTTGAACCCAAGCAAACATGGTGCGAGTCCACCAAGTCTCGGTCTGATACACTGTTAATGGAGCGGCTCCACAAAGTGTCAGTACCTCCGAGACAGAGTTGTTCAAGTATTGATTAAACTGACTGTGACGTTACAGTCAATATCACTGCTGATTTTTTTTTTTTCCTCCCAGGAGCACACAGCCACTGTTGACATTTAAAAGTCATTTAGATCAGTCCTTAGGTGACGATTCGTTGCTGAGAGAGTTGAGGGTGCTCAACTGGACAAGGATTTGGTCACAAGTCCTCAAAATGAACCCCCTCTCTGAAAGCTCAAACAAGAGATCTTATTTTTGTTCATGGTGCAAAGGCAAATCCCAAATTCTGCTATGATATTTTACTGTATGTTTGGAAAATCGTCTACATAAGAGTGGAAACTGACACAATTATTTTGAAATAAAGGTCATGGTTCATGGGGTAACTTCATTTGTGGTTACTTGGTGATTTCTATTTGATGTAGTAGTATGTGCCTTGTAACCACAGGAATACTGTATATCATAAAATAAAAAAGGTCTTTGCCTAAAAACCATTGTTATTTTACGTTTTAGAAAGTACTCTACAGTTTCAGAGTGATTTAGTTGTGCAGTATTGACAAACACATCAGGAAATTAATTTAATTATTCAATTCAAGTTTACTTATATAATACATTAATTATAATAAACATTATCTTGAGGCACTCAAACCATGATAAACTAACTGGACATGGAGCACATCGGTCCCTTGAGGGTCTGGGGCACTTGTCCATTTTGATCCAGCCTCCTACTAGAATAACATTTGTTGTGTGATGTGGTTTCCCTCAGCAAAACTAACAAACTACTAATAAAGCCGGCTACTTTATTATATCCTCAAATAGTAACAAGAGCCTTTGTTAACCCAACTACAGCCTGTCCAGGGTGGGGCGGCTCGGTGCATACTTTCTCTGTTTGTGGTTATCTAACAATTCTTATTAGTTTTCAATGACAGATTATCCGGTTAATGTCGACTTTGCTGTCATGAACATAACTGTTGATACTTTAGAAAACAGTATTTAGTTGCAAAAGCCCATCAAATACTTCAAATCATTTTTTAAATGCATGATGAATGAAACTCTGCATTCATGCCCCAGTATATAGATGCTTGGGTAGGTAATATCGATAACACTTTTTTGGGGGGGAAACTGGACATTGTTTCAGAGTTGTGCCTTTGGGTCCTCAGTTAACGTACTCAGTCTTTACACCTGTAGTGGATCGATCCAACTAATAAGTATTGATTAATCAATGGGCCACAAGATAGACCCAAAGTATTTTTCTCCTGTTAGCTTAACAACAGTAACCAGCAATGTTCAGCCATTAAGCACACATCTAAGAATGTTACAATTTGTGTTAAACACAACACAATAGCGGAAATTCTCAAAACCTTAACAGACTGGTTCTGGGTATTTCCTTGACATCACTAGACAGTAAGAAAAACTGCAACAACACTTCAAACAACAACCGTAAAATAGGAAAAATCCCAGGTTACTAAATTAACATTACTTAGGCCTCCTTTGTCTTTCACTCTCGTGAAACTACAGTAAATTGAAAACACAATTGTCTCCATTTGGGATTGTTACAGGTGAAAACACGAGCCCAAGAACAGAAAATGATAAATCTTAATATTTACCCCAAAGCTTCTTCTTTCTTCACTGATTACATTCTATACATTTGCATACTAATAAGGAAACTGCAAAGCTCAACTGCTTTCTGCTCATATTAATAGCAAAAGAAAGAGACGTGTCTGTTGACTCATTAAGCAGCTTAATGTACAGTATGTTATAGATATATATATTACTATAGCACAGTATTCATATAAGACAGCTGACTGTATGGAAAATAATTACATTTTCGATTATTCAAATGACATATACTTTAGATTTCCAGACCACAATAGAAATAGTCTTTAAATACAACGAGAGTTTCTTCATCGTTGGCTGTTTGTCTACAAGAGAGATAAAAGAGAGATAAAATGCAATGATATGAAGAACGCAGCCACCTGGCAGCACAGAATTGGTATAACAGTAAAAGAGGTGAATGCATTGAGGCTTTGTGCAGCTCAAATTGTCGCATATTGTTCACTGAGGTTATGTGCTTGTAAATGTTTCTGTGATAAACTGACACGGTGTACAGTATTTATTCTAGTGCAGCGCTTTATGATAAACTGTCCTTCAGACGGCTCGGGCTGAATGGGGAGCTTGCTGCGTGGCTCTCCTTGGCAGACACACACAGGAGATTGCGAAACATTGTTCCCACCCTTAATGATTGCAGGAGATAAGGCCCATGAATACCAATGAAGGCGCTCGCTGTCATTTGCATTTCAATCATTATAAAAATGATCCTGTCAGAGGCGCCCTGTCCTCCTAACGGGAAAATGTCACATACACTTTGAACTATTGCGGTTCATAATTAGCTACGTATAAATAATATATTGGTTATAACATTTGCAGCTGTGTTTGTGCATAGGTTTGTATGTATGTATGTATGTATGTATGCTTTTAATGATATAACACATTGTGAAGAATCATTCGGACCATGATGGACGAGAGATTTCATGAAACTATCTTTTCATATTTGCAAAATATAGAGTGTGCTAACACTAACTGGGCACAGCCTGGGTCACATGCATAAAGCATGAGAGTCTGAAAAACAACAGAATGCCAAAGAAAGAGAGTTCTCTTCTTCGGAGCTTAAAGCACTTGAGGGGCTGTCCCCATCTGAACACCCTCCCTTTGAGTATGATCAGTCGACACAGGAAGAAACTTTTTGCCTTCAGATAAGGTCAGATGCCACTTTGTGTGAACCAGTTCACCTCAAGCATAGCCCATCCTTTACATTCACATATCAATCTGTGATCGGTACCTGCACATCCTTCACTAAGCAGCCATAGGTCTGGAGCCAATTCCAAGTCACACAGTGTAGAAGACACGATTAGACCCTGCAGGCAATTTGGAGTCTCCATCAAACTGCATATTTTTGGACTATGGAAGAGACATTCAGAGGAAACAACCAAACACAGGCAGATCATGCAAACTCCGCACACACAGGAGTCCCAGGTGGCCAGTTCTGGATTCCACAGTTTTAATTGCTAAGCCACCTTGCAAGTGGTGCAACGCCTCTCTCTTTGTGAAATGTCCTCTGCTGGCCAATGATGTGTCCCACAAATAAAAACCAACCTGCACGCTTACACTTTCATTCCCCTTCTCCTTCTTGCTCTCAGCAAAGACAAAATCAGTTCCGGCAGCCATTTCTAGGTTTTTTAATGTCTCTTAACATTTTAATGACACTGAGATGCCCTTTCATTTCGTCATTATAACACCTTCATGTGGATCGGTTTCTGCTCAGGAGGTTATTTTTGTCCTGACAATCAAAAGAGACGGATGTATTTGACCCACACATGTCATTTACAGCAAATGTAGTGGTAATCAACATACAATCAAAGGAGTATATTGATGTAGGAGGTTTTAGTCCATCTATGATTTTGTTTTTACCAGAACAAAGCTTAGAATTCAGCGAAGGAAGGATGAAGCTTTCAGGAAATCCTCAAATCTTAAACAAAAGAATTTACTGAGGCTTGGTGTATCATAGGCAAAGGTGATGAACAATGCAAATGTTAGCAACCGAATGCCATCATACACCTAAATAATCCTCTAGACAGGTCATATTTAAACACAAATAGGCTCATATAGACTATAGGTCCAAAGCATGGTATTTTTCATCGCATAGATACTTAACATTACCACACTTCTTCTTTCATGCACCAGTTACAGATTTCAGATCCTCAATCCTCCACGCGTCACCCTGTCCACATTATCTTCGGGGGGCCATGAACAATGAACCAATGTTTACAGTAAATTAAGTTTTCCGTTGAAAAACCTAATAATGCACGTAAAAACCTAATAATCCATCAATCCATCAGCGACACCACATATCCTATAGGTTTTGTGTGTGTTGTTTTGTAAATGCATGTATACACATCTCTATACAGCATCCTGACTGTCCTTCGTAGTCTGTATTTGTCTTGTTTACTATCAAATCCAAACCAGACAGTGATGGATGTTCAGAGAGCATAGTCAATGATTGCAGTGTGGTACCGGATCAGCATCTCCTGAGGCAGCGGGTAGCGTTCCTCTTGAAGTTCACTGTCTATTCCACAATTGTTGAGTATGCTGCGCCCCAGGAGAGCCCCAAAGGAACATATGCATGCATGGGTCATCACTATCTCAAATGCGGGAGATGACCATTGTGTCATCTGCAAATTCAAGGACTCAAGTTGTTTCTGTAAAGTACGAAAACAGGGGGGGGGGGGGGTAGGTATGATGTCCCCAAACTCCATAAGGCAGCAGAAAGTGAACAACAAAGAGAGATGCAAACCTTTTACTGTGGTTGAGCTCAAGGGTGCCGGCAGCACTTCTGGTCCCAATCCACAACAAAACCCTAAAATCTGAGCATTGACCATCAAGACAAATCTAAAACTAAGAGACAAATTGAGGAAGTATATTGATTTATTGTTTACCACGCGGGTGGCATGGTGATACAGCGGTTAGAAGTGTTGCCTCAAAGCAAGACGGTTACCAGACATGCAGATTAGGTTTTGGTTAATTCAATACTATAAATCGAACGTGGGTTTAAATGTGAATGGTTGTTTGTCTCTCTATGTTGGCCCTGTGATGCGCTGGCGTCCTGTATAGGGTCTACCCTGCCTTTTGTCCAGTGTCAGTTGGGATTGGCTCCAACTACCCCCAGGACCCTCAAAAGACAAGCCGTATAGATAATGACTAGATGTTAACCACTTAACTCATCAAATATAGCCCCAGAGAAATGTGCTGTGAACGTTGGAAAAGACATGACTCCCATCATCATCATCATCATCATCATCAACAGATAGTAGGCTAAAGATCATGGGTTAACAACAACATGAAAAACCAAACCAAGGTACTAAAATCTACAATTAAAAAGCTAGATTAACTTGCAAGAAAAATCTATCTTGTTTGCTTCCGATGGTGGTTATCTGGTCAGGTGTTGTGTCTGCTCACAGGCCTGATGTAGAATATAAAGCATGGTAGATAGTGCCATAAACTCACTCAAGTGCTGTTTGATGAAGTTCAGTTTGCTTTAAGCAGTGAAGGTGACCGACTGACTCAACATGACCTGAGATGACCATAGAGAGGCTGTTTAGTTCTTCAAACCAGCTCCATACTGACTAACTCACGTTAACACTCCAGAACGTATGCCAAAGAAGGCCAAACACTACGGTGCATTACTGCGGCTAGCTGAATTACTTCATGTAGGCTACCACAGCTAGTTGTTTTCCTAAGAAGTCATTTCAGTCTACTTAGCTATTTCACCCTCCCTGAATTTGCCTCTCACATATTCTGCCCACGCAGCTTAAGAGTCCGTGCTTTTCACTGACAGACACATGAGGCACCTGTTGCTCGGGGGGTAAAAGGCATCATCCATCATCGGAAGGTCGATGGTTCGATCGCCGGCTCCTCCAGTCCACATGCTGAAGTGATGTTGAGCATGACACCGAACCCCTAATTGCCCCTGATGGCTATGTGACTGTGATGAATGAATAATAGAGAACCGATATATATATATTACCCTCACACCCCTCACATGGGACATGGGGTTGTATGTAATTCTCAACTTCTATTTACAAGCAAGTCAAACACAGCCTCAAACCAGCTCAAGCTACTAAACCCATGCAAATGCAGTACATTTCGTAAAGAATAACATTAACACGTTTGTTTAAAGAACAAAAAGTACATCTGAGACTGCTGAACACTCACTCCTCTGTGAGCCAAATACAGCATGATTAAAGATTAAACATATAGGGAACAGATCTGTGTGATTCTCTTTACTGCAAGTCTTTGTCGGTTACTGCAGCAAACAGGCCTCCTGGAATTGTGTGTGTGTGAGAGAGAGAGAGAGAGAGAGAGAGAGAGAGAGAGAGAGAGAGAGAGAGAGAGAGAGAGAGAGAGAGAGAGAGAGAGAGAGAGAGAGAGAGAGAGAGAGAGAGAGAGAGAGAGAGAGAGAGAGAGAGAGAGAGAGAGAGAGAGAGAGAACAGGACATCTCACATCTGTATCCGTCTTGAGTTTATGTGTATATGATCCAGACGGATAGGAAAACAGCTGCCTGCTTGACACCCACATGTCCTCACTGTCAGATGAACGTGTTGCTCTGCTGTATAATACAATGGGAGGCCTGCGTTTGTAATTGCACACAATAATGGACCAAAGTAAAACAGATTGTTCAGATTGATTCCCAGGTGGAAATCTACACCATTTTGTATTAGTAAAAGGCAACAAGGAAGACTGGAATGAAAAAAAAAAAAGAGAGAAAAAGACTAAAACCAATTTTCTGCATTTGTCCCATGCAGGACATTGTTTTCAGCAATCTCTAATAATATTGGGAACATGCAGGGAGAGTGGATTATGCGATGCCGTGTGCGTGTTGCAATTGTTTGACTTTCATTTTGAACGACATGGCTTTCATCCTGGATGAAGTGTGCAGCTTGTCCAAAGAGAACAGGACTCCTGCAGAACAATCACAAGCCAGAAGGGGAACTGGGATTTTAAGAGGGACGACTGTTTGATTGGACAGGGGACTGCACTGCATGGGCAAATGTCGTAGCAATGGACACGTCCTGTTCTCTCAGTCACTGTGTAACACAAACCAATTCAAAATGACTAATATGTTCAAATGGTGTCTCATACAGTATTTCTCTCTACTGAAGATGGCGAAGGATGGAAGCATTTGCTGTACACCAGAATGAGTCAAAGCTTAGATGCAGTGGAGGGAGATATTCAGAGCGTTTCAGGAATCCATTTCCTTGGAGATTAATTTCATTATCAGTTATAAACCCCTCGTACAATAACAATGAAGACCAGAGCTGGATTAAAATGCTTAAGAGGTCACACCAACACCTATTCTAAGCACCCAAACACCCACACTGAGAGAACCTGTTTTTTCTTGTGTACAATTGTATGGCCTGTGTCTCTGTGGCCCCACTGGGGACCGAGTTTAAAACCTAAAAGGCCACTCCGGACATTGTTTTGTCCAGGAGCCGCTGTGAGAATGACAACACACACACACAAGGTCACCTCGAGTTACACCAGCAGCCTGCCTGCCGGAGCAGACTTGCACAACTGCCACCCGGTGTGAACACAAGCTTCAAATCACAGCAGCGGTGTATAGCTGCATAAATTCATGCAAGGCACAAACCCCGCTCCCCCCCTTTGCCCTCAAAATCCACATCCAGATATCCACACCACCATCTTGTGGCTGCCCGGATAGGGATGCACGCTGGAAGCTGCAGGAAGGAAAGATGCCTCATCTCCGCCGCAACTCAGACACACAAGAGTTGTGGGGGGGGGGGGGGGCTATTTCCCAAGTGTGAAATAGCTTTTAAAACGCTCTGCTATCTTGAGGGAGAAGGCGCTTCGTGCCGTCGGATCACGGGTCGCCTTCTCTGCGTCGCCCTGTTGCTGTAAAGTGAGCTGTTGCTCCGCCAGCGAGTGGGAATTGTTGCAGGAAACACTGATTCACATACATGATGCCACGCGCGATGTGAGATGCGGCCGCCCGTTAACAGCCTCCTCACTGCGGTCCCTTTTTTTTTTTTTTTTCTATCATCCCTTCCTTCATCCATATTTAGACACAACCAAGTGCGCAAGAACGATCCAAAGCTGCAGCAGGTTATTTTTTTTGGGGGGGGGGGGAGATATGATAACTCCATATTGATACTGATTTTCAAAAGAAGAAGTTCTGATTGTGACAAATAATTGCTATTAAGCTGAGCTCGACAACGGACGTCGCTGGATGAATCCCCCCGTGGATCGTGCGCCATTGGGGGGGGGGGGGGGGGGGGGATTCATCCAGTGCGTCCGGACAAGCCGTCAGATGAGGACGCGGAGGAGGGGGAGGGGGGGGGGGGGGGTCAGCGCCTGGAGACGCACACAAATTCGGCCGCTTGTTTTTTTTTTAAGTCTGCTTTTCCCTCGCTGAAGGAAAAAAAAGCTGGTAGGGGCTCGACACCGGCGCACTTACCTCAGCCTGTATCCCCGCCGTCCGAGTCTTTTTATGTAAGTCCCGACTTCAGGCGAAATGCGCACCACAGAGGGTAACAAAAAAAAAGAAAAATAGAATAAAGTCCACGTCCAGCCGGCTCCTTGGCAAATCCAAAGTAAGACGCGCAGTCCCGATGCACTGGAGGCAGCCCAACTATACGTCCTTTACGCGCGCGTTTGTGCGAGAGTGTGTGCGTGTGTGAGTGTGTGTGAGTGTGTGTGCTGGGGCAGAATAGAGATGCAGCTTTATCAACACGGAAGATATTTCAATGAGTCACTGCAGAGGCACTGGAAACGGTGCTGCATCTAATTGCTCTCATACAGGGAGTGTATTGCGAGGACGAGATTAGTGATAGAGAAACCAGGTCTCTCTCTCTTTCGCTCTCTCTCTCTCCCTCCCTCTCTCTCTCACTCTCTTTCTAGTTTGCCATTGGACTACACCGACTGAAATTTACTAAGCCTGCAGCCAATGGATTGCCGCATTCTCTCCATCACCCTTAAGCAGCCGCTGTGTTGTGGCAGCTCTGGCATGGAGCTTGGGACATGGCACCGGCTGCTTCTCCAGAAAGCCGGGGTCCGGGTCTCCCACAGGCCACACAGAACCTCCCCGTGATGCCAAGAAAATAACAAAATATTCCATTTCTTTTTCATAGTCTTTGTCCGTGGCACTTGCCCATGACATGCTGTCTGCTCAGGGCAGGATGAACACAATACATGGCCTCAGGGCAAGCTGTGGGAGCTCAATTACACATCACTCATTTCGATGGAATTGGTTTTTAATTGGTTTTGATGAAAGCTGTACTTCATTAATAAAAACCTTCATAAAGGCCGAATCAAGTTTTTGTCCCCCCACGTTCATTTTTTGTTATCTCAGCAGCAGAGCTTATACACTCAGGAAATTATTAAATTGGCAATTTAGAGACTGGGTTTGTGCTTTCGATGTGCAGACGTGCTCCCGATGTATTGTAGTTATTTCACAGAATTCATAGTTTTGTTTGTTTTTACTTGCTGTATGAGCTTTGCATGGGTTTACATTTACTGCAGTGCCCGTTCTAAGCCTTCCTGTTGGGAATGGGCTGTTTGCTTGGCCTGTGGTGATGCTGCAGAGTTTACCTCAGAAGTATTTCTTTCCATTAATGAGTCCTCCTCCAACACTTCTACAATACACCGTCACTTGTTGTCATTGTGAATATGTTGAACATTGTGTGCAGAGCTATGTATTAAGAGTTATGGGTTCCGATTAAAGTTAGAACTGTGGGTTCTTCCTACATGGTTTATCTGCAGTGAAGATCTTATAGTTTTTTCATAAGATTTAACTCATGTCACGTCATTCTCTACATCGACGTACGCTACAAGTGGACGAGACATCAACTTACTGATCCACACCACCAGAACCAGACCTACCAGAACTACAACATAACAGGCAAATGGAAACCACGGTGCAAGGAAATCAGCCACAGTCAAATACCTTTTAGGAGTAAGGCAAATCCTGAGAAGTCCCCTGAATGGAAAGAATAAGGTTCGAGGCAAAGGACTAGTGAGCGTCAAAGCCACTATCCAGGATGAGGCAATGCAAATCCAGGACTACATCAGGAAGATGGCCCCAAGTGCCGAGCTGCACAGCATGTACCACCGACAAATAGAGGAAGTGGATGATATCAAGAGATCCTACCAGTGGCTGGAAACGCCTGGTCTGATAGACAGCACAAATAGGCCCCAATTATGGCAGCGCAAAAACAGGCCCTAAGCACAAGATCCATGAAGGCTATAGGGTCTACCACAGCAGACAAGACCAGAGGTGCAGGCTGTGCAAAGATGCCCCTGAGACTGCCCTGCAATAGTAGCATGTGTAAGATTCAGGCTGGTACGGCTTAAACTGAGAAGCATAACACCAAGTTGCAGGGATAGTGTACAGGAACATCTGAGTTGCCCCGGTCCTGATTGGACATACCAATCTCTAGATGGTTGAGAACAAGTGATAGATGTGGCAAGCCCAGCAGATAGTGACATCAGGGAAAAAAAGGAGCAGGAGGAGACGGAGAAGCACCGAGGGCTGAAAGGAACAGCTAGAACAGGTGTGGAAGGTGAAATACATTGTGATCCCAGTGATAGTAGGAACATTAGGTGAGTGGCTCCAGCAGATCCCAGGTACCACATCCAAAGACTCTATCCAGAAAATTGCAGTCCTAGGAACAGCTGAGACGCTGCGCAGAACCCTCAAACTCCCAGACCAGGTTGAGAAAGACAAACAACCCCATGTCCCATGTGTGGGGTGCAAAAACAATTCATTATATATATATATATATATATATAAGTTTACATAACTGCTGTTATTTTTGTATATTTCAAAGGTCTGTTGGGCCATCGACACAATCTTCAGACCTACCTTCTCAAAATAGAATCTCTGTAATTAAACTTAATATAAAGGATTGCAAAATTAATGTTGTGTGTTTACTTTCGAGAAAAACTGCTAAACATGAAGACATTCTGTGAATGTTGCTGACATGACAGAGGTACGCTCTTGTGCCGAGTGTCTGTGTCTTGTTGAAATGAAAATGATTAAATTATCAAAATGATCTGGCAGCGTGCTTGACCCACAGCTTGACCCAGTTACGGACCACTGCTGTAGTGCATCTGCAGAGGAAATGTTCAACTCAGTCCACAGTCTAAGGGCACACTGGTCCGCCCCCACTGACGGCCACAGAGTAGGAATAGATTAATACAGATAAGTATTTTAAAAATGAATAAGACATCGTCAAGTAGGATGACAGGCCTATTGTTCAGTTGAGCTAAGAGGACTTGGTCTATCAGAGTTAAATTCTGTGTGTGCTAACCATCCACTCTGACCTCCTCATTTAAGGCTTTCGTGGGGCTACAACTAAGTCATGCTCCACTTAACACCTCTCTAGCATATGGGTGTATCGCTGGCTATTATTCTACTCGGCTTTTCATTTTTAAAGCAGCCGAAATTAATTTGGGGTTCCAGGACATTAGGATGCTCAATGATGCACTCGGACACGGGACATTGTTAATGAAACATTCTATACACATCCTTTTAAGTGTTCTTTATCTTTCCAAACCCAATTAATGACTTCTGCCTTTCTAGTATAATTGTTATTTTATACACAGATGATAGCAGTTCTCCCAGTTTTTTTTCCCAACAGCCTATATTTGTGTTAGATAATGTAAAAAAAGTAATCGTGTCATGTCAATGTCAAGTTCCTCTCACGTGAGCATGAGTAAAGTCATGGATTGCAGTGATCAGGATGTCAGTGAAAGGCTCATAGCATGACTGAGCAGCGGGGTGGGAGCCCGGAGGAGGCCGGCTGAGCGCCGCACAGAAGGCAGGCCTCTCTTTGATGCCGTCATCATTTATTCCCTCTCCCCACATCATAACCCTCAGCGGTCTGAGGGGGGGGGGGGGGGGGGGGGGGGGGGTGCTTAACGCCTCTGAAGTCTCGGCTTCAGTCGTCAGCGAGGCCCACATTGACTGTGTGTGTGACTTTCGTGTAGACTGATGAGAGGCTGTGACTGCTGCCCGGGTGCAGCCAAATCAAATGTTTGGCAGGGTTACAAATCCACCTGTGACCTGTGGCCGTGGACCTCCGAATGTGACACGCGTGACCTTTCTCCCTCTCTATTAGCACGCATGTTGCGTGATGGAACCGTCACTGGGGATTCCATCATCCAGAATGCAGCCACAATGGCCTTTTTACAGAGTATTGTGATTCTACTAAAGTCGTGCTCTTGATTTCTTTTTATTTGAAAACTCGCCAAATACACATTCATGATTTGATTGCACTTCACATTGGCTATTAATATAAGTGGAGTTCTCACCATGGTACACATTATGTTATCAGAGGTACATTTTAAAAGCTATTTCTCCAGGACAATATTAACAGATCCAAACACAATCATTTCTTATTACAACGCATGGTTTTTCTTAATGATTTCTTTCTTAATCAAACTCATCTTTCATTTAAATTGACTAAAACCGCCAGTTCTATTCCTATCTATATTGTGTGTGGTTTTACTGAGGGGTCCGTTAATATATTATTCTCAGCCTGATTAGTACAAATATATTCATGGAGTGATAAAAACAGAGACAAAACTCTGACTCTACTAAGTCATCAAAATGTAACAAGGGCCTGGTTTTATACAAAAGTGAGATTTATGTTCCGGAAATACATGTTTAATTAGATAGTTATTCATTTAATTGGGTTGTCAAATGAGGAAGGTTTGTGATGATGTTTCTCTTCGTTTTTTTATGTATGTTATCACTTATCTATCATATCTATTTCGGGATCGAGTATTTTCATTTAAAAATGCTTCAATCCTTGTTGTTTAGAAATATTGACAGATATTGTTGTTATCTAGCGTTTCGCTTCAATTCCTCAAGAAAGTTTTTTACATTTTTTAATTAAAGGGTCACATGATGGGAGGATTGTTATAGCTCTTTATATTCCATGTGTTTAAGAGCAGTCACAGAGTTTCCTCTCCCTGATTCAAATGAAGTAAAGCAGAATAATTTCAGGTTGTCACTTCAAGCTACTTTCACTGTAAACATTGCGCACTAACCTCCGATTTGATATCAATATATAAGGACTGGTTCTGGTTTTAAATGGACTGCCTATAGTGGCCCTGTTACAAGTTCTTCCTACATCGCCAAGCCAAAACCTTGCGTAAACCACAAGGACAAGGCAGTACAGTTGTTTTCCAAAGCATACTAAAAGAAGTATATACATATATGGCCGCCCACATTGGGTCAAGAGGTTCCTTCCCATTAACAAACAGGACATCTCTTACTCTCCACAGTTGAAACTGTTGGGTTTCTCTATAACGTTGCAAGGTCTCAACCGTATGCAGTAGTCATAAGTGTGAGTTTAAGCTCCCAAAAACAATTCCCATTATGCAACATAGTCGAATATTTGCATTTGACCTAAAAAAGGATTCAACCCTCATGCCATCACTATGACATCATCAGGCTTATTTGTATTGACAGAGCACCCGGCACTATGAAGTTGCTTTTTTCACGGGAAAATAATACAATTGTATTTACCGTCAAATGTCTGGGTGTATGCTGCAGTGTAGAGACAAAATAGACTTGAAGGCCGGTGTAAATCCAACAGTGGATAGACTGTGTGTGTGTGTGTGTGTGTGTGTGTGTGTGTGTGTGTGGGGGGGGGGGGGTGTGGGGGTGCGTGAATCAATAGGGTGTGTGGCCAAGTAAAGACACTGTCAGACCTGGAGACACCAGAAGAAGTGTGGCGTTCCAGACTTCACAGACGACAAGCTCGCTTCTGATGATTTAGACAAACAGTGGCAGTAACCGCAAGCAGAGAGACAGAGACAGGGGAGAGGGGGGGGGGGGGGATCTGAGACGACGAGGACTCCTCTCTTCCTCCGTGTTTAAGCACAGACGATTCCTGTCGCCTCGGGGAAGCAAACAGATACATAAAGGCGGTAAAGAGGCCGCTGAGGCATGACAATGGGATTCCACAGGCGCAGCCGGCTCTCTGGTGTTGACGTGTGAAGACGAGGACAAGGTCTCTTCAGCGAGTACTTCGCAACAAGTGCCGTTTGTCTGCCTTCATTGGATTTTTGACGTGGAGTCGTCTCTGTGTTGACGAAGGAGAGACGGAGCGGATAGCTTCCATTTCCTTCTCTTTTTTTAAACTGTAATCTTTAAGGGATCAGCAATCAGCAATATTCCCACTCTTCCCTCAGAAGAACCCAAATGCTCAACACCAGTCACTCCTCTGCTCCTCAGTGTAGCTCAGTAGCACATAGGGGGCGCTCTTCTTTGTATTTGCTCCATGTTCCCTGGACACTAGGCAAAGAAAAGATGTTGCTGTGATAAATACCTGCCCCAACCTTCCTCTTAAAGCAGCATTCCACACTCAGATACATTGTGAGTCTATGGCTCTGCGAACAATGACTGTATATGTTTCAGAAGCAGAGGGAGCAGCATGATGTAATAGCACCTCCCAACCTTTTGAGGAGATCTTGATCTGAGGATATATGTGATATTGTAATAGGCGGTGGAGAGGTTTGAGCTAGGGATTGGCTTTGTTGTGTGTCTAGCTTTTGTGTTTTAACAATTGCATGGACCTGTATTAAGTGTCTGTTTGTAGTCAGGGTATATGCACAGTGCAGATATATGAAAACTTTAACATTGACCAGGGTTTTCCAAGCTCATTCAATATGAAATAATCCTTGTCTGGTGATAGGCTTGTGCTTAGTGAGTGTCTTAATTTCAAACTGGAGACCAAATTCATGGCATGGTTCAATTTTGAACCTGGCCAATAATTTCCTCATTACCAAATTTTTAACAACAAATCTGTTTAGAATGTATAAATAGACTATCTGAACGTGAGAAATGGATGATTAATCCTTAATTCATGTTTCAGAGAGCAGGGAGAGTGTATCTTTTGTCGTTTTTGGAGAAAAACATCTGCCATCCCACAATATCATGTCCTGTTTTACCCAAGACATGAAAACATAACGGTCCTAATTACTGGAATATATTTTATTGCATGTAAGAATGGCGAGAACATTGTGGAACTGTTGAGATTTATTATATAACCATGTATAACCATTCAAACCGAGTCATTCGAACAATTCCCCGTCGTGGAAGTGAGGACAAACTGATAGTATTGTTTTTCGACCCATCAATGTCTAAATCAGAGGGGCTGTAATCAGAGGTTTCCTCCATGTTGTCTTCCTGCTCCGACACGTCCTCCTCCAAATCACTATCTGCACCCCCCCCCCCCCCCCCCCCCCCCCACTGACCCTTCAAGGACCAGCAGGTGCCTGTCTCTGCAGGGACCTGGGCAAATGTGGTGTGAACAAAGACAATTCGAATGACTGTCCCCAATGTTCCATAAAAAATACACACAAGACATGGCATGTACAGATTCACACTTTCAAGATACCCTAAAACAGAATTAGAACCTTGGACATTCTCAATGTACAAAACTATGTGACACATTTCTAAATATATTCATTTTTTGTTTATTTTGTCATCAAATTGCAGGCTAAAAGAATGAGATTTAGGGTATTTTCACTGTCGTCAAATGTCCAAACGGGTGACCCGAACAGTATGTAAGGGTTAAAGCCGCACTCAGAATAACATTTTAAAAGGTGAATTTGGCCAGATTCAACACCTGCAGCACTTAGCTTGCCCAGTGGGCAACAGCATCAGGCCACAGAGTTGTGAATGAGACATCATTTCAAAAAACACTCTTCCTATTGAGCAGTCAGTTCCATGCCCTCTCTCAAACTGGCTGGATAAAGGAGCTTTTTGACTTCACCTGTCAACCTTCAGTCTGATTTAACTCTGCACAAAGGGAAGAGGGCAGATCAATACACGGCCGGAAGAAAATGTGTCCTGCAGTGTTCTACTTAGACAAATCTGGTCCAGTCTGCCTGAACCACTGGGATAACACGGCCCCTATTCACATACACGGTGTTAACCCAGGGTTAACGGAGGCCCAGGGCTACATGATTCACACTGCACTTTTACTAGCCCTGGGTTAAATGTCTATTTTAACCAATAGTTTTTTTTTTTTAATAACGCCTCTAGGCAGGACATTAACCACAAGCAGCCCATTTCATGCTGACAGTCTTTGGCCTGGTGTGATTCAACTTTTAGGGGATAACTCCACAATCTTTAGGCTAACCCTGCCCCAGGGTAGGCCAAGGAAACCATAAGCTAAAGTCAAAGTTAGCCCACTTTGGAATGTGGCAGGAGTATGGAATCTGTCATCATCACATACATGTTTTTCTCATTCATATTCATATTGGATGTGAAAATAACCACCAAAACCACGTTGCATTGTTGAAGCTTTGTGTAATTATTGTCATTCAACTTATATTAATTTCACTTACTCAATCATTGCCTTCTTTAGCAGCCAAATGGAACTTCAGCAGGTGTCATCACAATCAGTTTTTGTGTTTATCTACCAACTAATTGCACACACGTCCGTCTTATTCTCTCTTGGTATGTGGGATCTTATCGACTTCACACTCTACGTGTGTTTTTTATTTGATCCAGGGACGTAAAGTGCCAATTTTGGTGCGATTTGGACACTCAATCCCTAAAAATTATAAAAATGTAATTATCAGTTAACCAGTGCTTGGTAGCAACCAGTGGGGGTGGGGCAGTGTTCCTTCAGTCATTGGACCAAGTTGAACATGTCTTCTATGTCCTCCATTAGCTACAGCAGTGGTTGTGGTACAACATTCATAGAATCATTTCCATTTTGGCAATGGTCTGAAAACACCATGTTTGTTTCGCAATGTTTTTATACTTGATGTGATATTGAATCTGACCATTTTGTGAATTGCTTAACACACCTCTGAGGTAGCCGACATGCAGTGTCTGAAAAAGTCGTTCAAACTTGATATATATAAGCCACACACATGGACTTATGAGTTCAGTTCTATTTCATGAAAAACATTGACTATAGAATCTTCATTGAAGAAAAACCAGGTGGGATGAAGTTTACCTTCACTCTGCACCATTGACTGTTTATAAAAGTTATCTGGAATTATTTGCAGGAATAATGATCAAGTAGGCTCCAGAGCATTAGTACAGGCCGAGCAAACAGGCAGATTATAATGGGCACTGCACTAGTTTAACAAAGTTGTATTATAAACAATATGCTTACATGAATAAAGCAGGATATTTATAACTTAATGACAATTTTTTTTAATTCTTGTCTGATGAACTATTATCAACCCAAGATCAAGTTATATCAGACTAATGGTTAATATGTGCTCAGTATGACAGAATTTTTAATTTATAATGGTAGCAAATATTGAACAATGTGTGTACACTGTAATTTTTCTGATAAAACACATGAGGGTTTTATATATAAAATAATAAATGGTCCGCATTTATACAGCTCTTTTCTAGTCTTGATGACCACCCAAAGCTCTTTACAGTACAGATCTTTGACATTCACACACAATTTCATAATTTACATCTATATATGCAGCACATTCTCTATGAGAAAAGGCAATTTTGGGGTTCAGTATCCTGCCAAAGGACACGTTGACATGCAGAATGGGGAAGAATGGGATCAATCTGTAGACCATCTGGCTAGAGGACAACCGCTCTGTCCCCTTAGCCACAGCCGCCCACAGACCTTCTGTGGAAACTCTCTTTTCCCTGTCAGCACCCTTTAGATATTATCTTGAATTTAACTTGCTCCAGTGCAAGTTACTGGTGGAGCATGAGTTACATTGGCGATTTAACCTGGTAAACTCCACCAAGAAGGATGGAACAGAGGTGGGAAATATAGGGTCATGCTTAGCCTATAAAGGGCTTGGGTTCACTGAATAAGTGCGACAAACTGACACTGAAACCTGAAGTTGAGCTGAAATGTTCCTCTGGCATTCACTCCACTATCTATTGAGTTATGAGTTATTGAAGAAACCATTCAGTTTACTTGCACTTTTTGCTCTGGGGACCGAGCTAGACCAAATGTACCCCCCTTAAGAAATGTACAGATCCCTGATTCCCTCCGGCCCTGCTCTAGATCAGATGAGGGTCACGCATGCTCACCAAAAAATATTACACACCGACTTCAATTAAGAAATGATTCTGTATGACCTGTCAAGGTCATTTACATAATCACCAGTAACAAATTATGAAAAAATTTAAGTGGGGGGATTAATCATGAAACCACTTGATTTCTTCACGCTTACAAGGTGTCTGTGTCGCATTGAATAAAATATGCCCTCAAAGTTTCAGTTAGGATCAGCCTTAGTTTAAGGGACTGAAAGCAGTCTCGCTGCATTTTACAGGACTATAATCAAATGTTTCCAACTCTTAATTTGATAGAATGGATTTCATGAGCAATTGCAAGGTACCTTTACTTTATGTTTTTAGTTAAAGACCCTGAAAACCCTGGTTTGACTTAGTGTGTTTTAACCTTTTAGCTTTTGTTGATCCTCACTTTGATACACTCTTAATTTAAGGATATTTTAACATGTATGTTGGCTGCCACGCTGGTTAAACATTTGACTATGGATCATATAAATCTTGACCAATCTGCAGGTATCATACATGGTGTCAGTAAACACACCGTGATGCACAATCAAGAAGTGTATGGATTAAATGATCTCCCCCAGCTAGGAGACTCCCAGTCAATATTTACAGAAGAGTAAATTTGCAGAGCTACCGACTTCATATATTTTATTCTATCAGTAAATACAGTATAGTGGAATAATAAGACTGCTTTGAATTCTGGTGTAACTGTTAAATATTAATGCCTGCATTAACAAATAGTTTATTGTTGTGTCTTCAATTAAAGTAGCTATGAGGCAGGTTCTTCAGCGACATTCCATTTAGACCTGTATAGTGCCACCACAGTAGTAAAAAAACAATGTATTAAATTAGTTTCTATATTTATCATGATTAATAATGATAAAAATACGAGCAGCATAGGGATGAGTATGACATGACTATATTCTAGTATTGATTCAATTAGTGCTGTGTGGGAATCCAACTGAATCTGTCTGAATTGTGAATAGTTGTGTATAGAATGTGTGTATAGTTTGATCCCCAGTTTTGATCTAATGGCACATACATTCTTAAGGTGTAACATTGCATGGGTTACACTAGAAATAGTGGTTTCCAGGAAAGATTATTACAAGGAAAAAACATAGAAATTACAGACAAAAACTGAAGTGGTACCATACAGTTCATACAGTTCATCTGTTGGTAATAGATGAACTGTATGAATGTGTGTTTGTGTGTTTGTAAACGGGTGAATGGCAAATTGGACTGAGCGCTTTGAGTGGTCATCAAGACTAGAAAAGTGCAAACTATTTACCATAACTGCCACCTCAGCATATTGATGATAAAACTATTTGCCGTTGGACATTTTTGCACCCGCCCCCACCACCGCTACAATATTTCTTTCCGAATTTCTTATGCGAGCATTTTCCTACTCTGACCAGGACAATCAAACCCCTCTTGGTGGAGGCTGGAAGTGGGAACCGAGCGGCTGATTGTTAATGGCTCTGGAGTGCAGGTTAAATTACTCAGGCCTCTCCAGCAGTGAAGGAGCCGCTACCCTGTACGACTGGTGTTTAACCTCAGAAACCATTCAGATCATTCCTTCGATTTACATGGCACCTTTTTACAGAATGGTGGAGCAATGTGTTCTTAGAGGTGAGATTAAAAGGAAATCAGTTTTACGTTCCGGGCCACGCTGGGCGGAATGTCTTGCTTTTCATTCCGACATCCATGTTATGAGATTAGCCGCGCTGCTCTCCTACAAAGTCAGCGTCTCTCCAATTATCTCTGTGTACCGTGCGTGATTCACAGCACAATAGTCAGGGGAAATGATATTTCACCTCTGTTGAATATATCACAAACAAAAATACATGCAGTACTTCTAGCATTTCTGTTGACTCAAATCATTCATGTTTTAACAAGGTTTATATTGTCATTGTAGGAGTGGAAGATACAGAGCTCTATACCGAAGAGTCCTGTCATATAGTTGAGGAAATTAAGTAGTGCTGCTATCGTAGGACAAAGGAGGATTCTGTCCAACTACGATGTCTCCACAGACAGGACGTCCCCTAGTATCATTATGCTTTCCGAATACGTTTAATCATTGTACGTAATTATTGTAATTTCCTTTATTGTGTTATTGATGTCATCCCTTGTCAGCACTGAAGCAAATGAATGTTTTATGTAACAAGTTTTGTTGTCAGTAAGTTACTCTCAGTCACTTTGCATATCTTTGTTGCTTGCCCTACTTAAGTTTTTGTTATTTTGTGCCTAGAGAAACTCTTGATATGGTTATAATGTATTGTGCTGAGTAAGATTATATCATTGGACAAATACAGACAGTGCTCGCCACATATAATTATTAATAAAGCTTTATTTCTCCATATTAAGCTACTTCTGCCCTTAAATGCATTGCACTCTCTACATGTAGTGGAATGCTATTGTGACAGATGTCCTTTGATAATTTATGATAATTCAGATTTTGTTTTTTTTAACACAGGCAGTATCAGAGCAGTCAGTCTACTCTGGTTGGGTGTGTGTGTAATTTCTGACTTTTCATAACAGTAGCATGTCACATGTCACTACACAGTGACGCAACTGGAGCTTATGCTGATAATATGAAATGCTTGCTTTCACCTCTTCGGCTAGTAGAAATGTTGAAATAATGGCTACTAAGAAGTTTAGATTGGCAAGATATTAAGCTATTCTTCATCTTACCTTTTATTATTTTTTATGCCAAAACTATTTCCTCTGTCTCTGACTCGCGTGGATATTTCCCCACTTCCCTCTCCTTGACCTGTTAGTGATCCTTCCATCTCGAATAGTGCAATGCACCTTGCAGCTGCACCATGTCATCCGTGATTCTCATAAATTCGGATTGATGTTGCCCCCAGTTTGTCCCCGACCTTAGACCGCAGAAATTTCCGGGCAATCCGCTGACCAACTGGGCCTTTGATCCAAATCACAAATGGCAGCTGCCATAGCGAACGGGCAGACAGACAGATGGGGGTGTCATGGATCACAGTACGTACAGGATATCGTAAAGTCTAAGGTGAAGCACGTATTCCGGTGCTGCAGCTGGTGTTTGTTGTGTATTTTAATCAAAATGTTTAATGACTATGAGGGCAATAATTGTATTTCAATAGGACAGGCGTGAATGGGGTTCGACTGCTGCCTTGTTACTCAGGAATCACCCTCTCACAAGCTGTCCTGTAGCAATCCCCTCCTCGCTGGCTTTCCTGTCTCATCCTATAAGCCGAGTTGTCATTCATTTCTTTGTTTTGCTTTCTTTTCTGTGCCATTGCATCAAATCCACCAAACAATCTCCCGGGAAGTCCATCAACACCCAGTTGGCTTTAATCTAAGCATCTGATGGAGGGAGTGAACAGGTGTAATGACTGCATGAAGCAATTCTGAAAGGATACGATCAGTACCACTAAGATAAATGTTTCAGGCAGAGAGCATAAATCCATCTAATTTACTCGCGATCCAACTCATCTGCAAACATTCAGTACATGTTGCTTGCTACGTGGCATAGTTGACCTCAGGATATTGTCCAATTCTACTTCCTCATGTTTACAGAAAACAGACAAATTGCCCCTAAAAGTCTTGAAGGGGACATATTATGAAAATTCCACTTTTGTAGTGCTTCTACATGTTAATTTGTGTATCTGGCATGTCTACCGTCCCAAAAACTCTTGATGTGATTTGATGTGGTTCCTCTATGTCAGAAACGATACACTAGAGTGCGTCGAATGGGATTACGACAGAAATAAACGTCATAGTCACACCATGCCCTTGTAGGGAGTCTCACTGCATGGCCTTGGACGAGCGAGCTAACGCTAGCCGGGCTCCACCGGCCCGGTTATCTTGCGAGCTAATGCTAGCTTGGGAGCTCCCTAGGGGCTTCCGCCGGCTAGGGGAGCCCGGCTCCCCGGCTAACGTTAGCTCGCTGCTGCTACCCGTCAGACATTTAAGTTGCCACATAAACAAGGGACCCCCCGGACACCTCTAAACATTGACTCAACAGTGTGGAAGGATGCCGCTGCTGCGCCAGCTCAGGCTCCCACTGCTCCCACTGCGGGGCTGCGCTCGGGAGCTGGGGCCACTCGCATCGGGGGTGAAGGGGTTGGGGCACTCAAAACAGGTCAATCTGAGGAGGGCTGTTTTAGACATGGTAAAAAGGTGCTGTTTTAAATGATCCTTGTGGTATTTTGACCAAAATATGTTACAGACATTTCATTAGAACCCCAAGGAACCATATCAACTGTGGTAAAATGGGCATAATATGTCCCCTTTAAGCAACTTGATACGCCACACCACTGTTGTAAGGAGTTGCTTTATAATAAATGCCATACCCCTTCACATTTCAGCGCCGGGACTCCCTGGGTATTTGAAACCGGGAGAACTGAAACAAACCCCAGAATGGTAAGCTGGTACCAAAATGACTCCGCGACCTTGACATGTAAAAAACAGGCCCCCGTCCCTTAGCAATGGCTGCAGCCACAGAGAGCCCATTAGTTACTGGCAGGTGGTGTGGTTGCTGCAGTTCTCCCTGCCTGGTTTTAGGAATCTTGTTTAATCACATAAAATCATAATCTGCGGGCATTAGTTTGTGCAATCACGCATGTCTCCGAGCTGTGTGAGTCGGGCAGCGTGAGGAAACAAAATACAGTATGTCAAATGTTCATTATAGCTGCATTAGAGCACTATCTGTTGGACACTAAGTGGCAGGGTGGGAGGCTGCAGACACACAGCTGCCATGTTAGATTAAGATGGATTATTTGTTGGGCTCTAAAGTAATCCTGTGTGGCTGCTGATTGGCTGGAACCTGCCCGAGTTTTGTCAGTGGGGTTTGTCGTGAAAAAGGTATGAGTCCCTCTTCAAATGTTTTATCACAATATTCCATTGTTGCTCTGAGTCGTCACTTAACTTCCCAGTTTACTGAAACCCGGAGGTTAAAGTGTGCGTTGGGGAATCAAATGAGCACTGGAACGATAACACCAATGAGGACATGTGTTCCACAGCTGGCAGAAACCCCTCCTGCAGTGCACAACAGTGACTGCCAATACTAAAATACTCAAGAGGATGTCGGAGAGAGCCTTTCTCTGTGGCATGGTGGAGCGGTGTTAAGCATTGTTGCCTCACAGCAGGGTCAGCAGGGGGCCTTTCTGTGCGGAGTTTGCATGGTTCTCCTTGTGCCTGCGTTGGCTTTCTCTGATTGTTCAGGCTTCCTCCGAAAAGTCCAAATACATATTAGGGTTAATTGGTGATGCTAACCTGCCTGTAGGTGTGTGGGAGTCTGAATGTGACCTGACTACCCTGTACCCATGCCCCAATATCATGAGATTGGCCCCAGCAGATTATGATATTTTATCATTGCGTCATGAATTGAACATGTCCAGCCCAAATAGGCTTAAAAAAAGAAGAAGATGCTATAATAACAACAAATTGAAAATCATCCAAAAGGAAGTCCAAAACATAAAATCCCAAATGGTGACATAAATAACAGATAATACGAAAGAAATCAACCCTCCTGATTTTTTTTTTTCCACACTTCCGAAACAATATTAACCAACCTACAAGCATTCAAATTAAACAGCCTTTCTGCTTTCGTCTCACACCGGGAATCCAACCGATATCACCCCCAACAGCCAAGGAGGAGCAAACTGTAGCACTCTCCTGTAACTGCATGGAGTCTGATGCTTTACACTCTTTGAAACCTGCATAGTTATGTACAGGAGAAACACATGCTCAGTAAAATTGTGAACAGGGTCAACAGTACAATGGAAGGTGTTGGACAAGAGGAAACCGGTCAGCTCAGCGGTGCAATAGTTAAATAAAAATAGAAAAATAAAAAAAGCAAGTTAAAAAAGAGCTTACTATAAAAGGAGTCAAATGCCGCGTTTTAAGAGGAGAGGTTAGCTGGAAGTCTCTTGGTGAGCGGTTTGAATGCATATCCGTCAAACATGTCACGGAAATTATTTGTAATACTTCCTATCAGTTTCACAGTAAAATAACTCCGGGTTTATGTTGACTGAATCTTTACTCATTTGTTTTCTCGAGGATTATATTGTTATTGCAGGACTCGATGATGCACAGCTTCACGTCCTGGCATCTGGTGCACAGACCTACTTTTATTTGAAGGAGTTACAATAGTCATACAGGAAACCTCACGTAGAAGCTCAGCAGCAACAACAGACCCATCCGTCACTTGCAATGGCACTGCAACAATTAATATGATTTTTTTCTAAGGGGGACAATCTTAGAATTGAAGAGGGGGATTTTTATAATTTGGCCCTTTATTTAAAATGTCCTGCATTAAGATTTGTATTTCGTGTCATCGCTCAGAAATAAGTAGACAGACCTTGGACCAAAGATGATAACATATCTGCATCTCCACCAAAAACACCTCAAGTTGGTCTTAACTGTGAAGCTCTCCGAGAGGTCAGATCCTCGGGGTGTGTTTTTCAGGGTCAAGAAGGCCAATTAAGTTAAATCTAAGAGAGAGAAACGATGCCGCCGGCCGGAACTCCAGTTCAGGAATAGTTCAGTTCTTATGGAGGTTTGCACTCTGAGTGCCGTCTCATTAGCATGAGTGATGGCAACTCCTTGTGATTTTACAGTTGGCCTTGAATTCATTTTCACTGCCTCTCGATGCAAATGCTGTTTCCCAACCCCGTGGAACCCTACAGAGAGCAGGAAGGGGTCTGCCTGAAGAGGACGATGCAAAGTTTCCAGCTCCGCACTGTTGACCTCAGCTATGGAGCCCCAACACACACACAAATACAAAATGACACGGATACACAACAGGCAACAGCAGTTACCTGCCGAGTAGCTGTGTATTTACTTTACTTCTCCCTATTGCATTAGCTGTCGAGGTAGTGGCTTATTTCTCTACGCTGTCATTTATTAATAATTTTCTAGAGAAAGTTCCTAGAAAGAACTGTTTATTATTGTTGCAATTAAATTAATTTTAATTTGATTGATGCACTTTCAATTATTTCATTTGAAACGCTTCTGTGACCCAGGAAGTCTGTTAGTTGGCTCAACATTGATGAAAATTAAATGAAAAATGTATAAATATGTTCTTCTCTGCACCAGTCTTTTTCTGGAATTAGTGTCAAATAGAATTGTTCTCTCCAGCAAGCCTTGAAGGAAACGGTTCCAAAATGATGGATCCTTTGAAATAAGTGTTTCTTTCAAATTCCAAATCCAACTCAGGACCTATTTGCCCTGTCGATCTCGTTAAAATTTTTTTTTTTGTTGGTTTCCCGATTGTTCCTCTGGTCTGTGTTTGTCCGATAATCAAACTGGACTGCACTTCGATTACCCGTAACGTAGATTTTGTGTGGGAAGGAGGATCGTCTTGCTTTTCATTGTCCCAAGCAATCAGTAAATCATGTATTTGCACCACTGAGTGATTGAACCTGTGATCCCCGTGGCAGACCTTCAAGTCCCCGTTTGTAAGTTGTTCCTGAAACACTTCATGAATTTGTTGATATGCTCTTTGTGTCCTGATGGCCATCAACAAATGAAGGCGTCGAAGAGACGATACTCAGAAGTTAGCGAGTGAATCACGGAAGGAGGGCTGATGGAAGGGGGTGAGATGTTTACGTCACCAGCTTGTCCCGCCTTTATTGCTTGAGTTGGTTAGCAGGAAAAGTGTGAATGCGTTTTTGTTTACCGTTAGCTGTGCAGTTGAGCAGTAGGTGTGATACTCAGGTGTAGGACTTCTCGTTGCTTGCCATTACAACATGACCTCTTTGAAAAATGGTTTGTCACTGAAGTGCAAAGAATACGAGTCATAGAGTTACGATGGGTAAAGGAAACCAGGAAATCATCAATTCATAACCAGGCTTTGTTTTCTGTTTATTCTTTGGACTTTCACCATCTTTTCTAAGAGCTGTCTCAGGATGACCAACTGTTACATTGGGACCCGAGACTGATCAGTGGCCAGTTTGATGACCTGTTAGCTCAGGTTGGTGCCAGGATCTGTCTCAGGTGAGCTTCAATCTCAACGCTGATTGGCTTTTGTGACATCGCGTCATGCAATTTCCGTCAATTCGACTTTGAAAGCAATCTTCATTGTGCAAAAAAATGAAAATCAATCAGACTAAGAAATTGATATGTAATGTCTGTCTCTGATCCCTGCTGTTTTCTGTTCTCAGTGGGGCCCCCAGCCACAGGCAGTGCGGTCAGATTGTTCATTGTTTGTTTACCTGTGTTTTCAAATCTTCCATATAAGTCATGTAAATGGGATACCATTATTCTGCATTCTCTTGGCCACAATGATAATTCCAAGAGAAAAAATCTGTCTGGTATCATCTGCATAGAACAGTAATTAGCTAATGACTCAAACAAAAGCAAACATCCTGAAATTTTGTTTGTTATTTGATGCTATAAAAAACACCACAGGATGGCAGCACTAATGTCGGGGACGTTTTAGCTTCATAACTTTCACTAAGCAGGTTCTGTTATTGGTTTATTTGTAAGCAGGATTTCGGCCAAAACCTTTTTTTTGTACACTCTATTTGACATTTGAACAAAGTTAACAGTGGGAGGAAGGGTCATCCATCTTTATTGCAGATATCCTAATCAATGTGGGCCCATTATATCAACACCAAAAACCTTCCTTAGCCTGTAGGCTAACATTAGCAGCAGATTATTTAGATGGTGGCATGGTGCCCATTCTGGCTCAGTGATCGGTCAATGAACGGTGCCAGCTCCCAATAAGACTTTTCTCCTGTTCAGCTTTAGCTGAAATATAAGTGGAGGTCAGGATCCACTGATGTGTGAATTAATGGGTCCAATTGTTCTAAATAAATAAATACTGTGGTGACTCTCGTGCGTAATGCCGCCTGATGGATGCATGCGCATGGAAGGATGAGGAGGAAACAAGGGTTGGGCGATCACAACGATTTTTTGTCCCCCGATGATGACTGATCAGCTGATATCGATTCTATAGATCTGTGAGCTGTGATCTTTGTGCTGAACTGAGTCCAGTATCACACAGGTCAACCGACGGAACTGAACCATCCCAGTAAAAAACAGAAGCATATCAATATATTTCTGTAAAATGTTATAGATTGGGGACAAAATAGGTGTCTCTGAATACGTACAGGCAATAAAACAAGTTCCTTACACATTCTGACAGTGTGAAGCGATTATTGTTTTGCCTCCACCTTTTGAATTAGATTTCTATTATTTCAGTCTTATTTGTGTACTCACTGTTTTGTCTGCTAGCAAACACCTCGATGTCAGTGTCGGAAAGATTCGCTTCCTCTTTTCATCGCTTGATGCCGTGACTCTGTCGTAATTCATCGTGGAAACCCATTGGTCAGCAGGATAATTTAATATTCACAAGGTGTGGCCGTGTAGAGGGCGGGATATGAGGCCCTGCACTCTTAGTTGTAAAAAGGAAGAAAAAGATTGGCCACTGAGTGTAAATCTAGACTCACACTCTTCCATATAGATTTAGTAAAATATGAGAAAAAAGTCAATTTGAGCACCATCTGTTATGTTTACATAATGAGATAATTAAGCAGTGATCTCTAGATAATGGCCCAGAAGAAATTAGCGGCAAACCAGCTTATCACATGTGGTTACAGTACACAAAGTATCCCATGCAGATCCAAGTGGGACATTCGACTGCTGGTCTACGCTGCTGCACTTGCCTGTCTTTTGACACTTTGATCTGAGCCTCGGCGGGATTTACCTGACTGTTAAAGCTCGGCCATGTAATGGTTCAAAGCAGCCTGCACCGACCCCATCGTTTTCTGTGCTAAAGAAACACGGAGGCCGACTGTTTAGTATTCACTCCGGCCCCCAGTGATGTTTTTCCTCCGCCATGTATTTTTTAGCGGCATCGTTTTGGCCTACATGAATACATTTTATTTGAAGGACTTTAAACTCCCGAAGCTGCGTGGTCGGCTGCGTGGAGGGTTGTTAGTCGGCCTAAGTTTAGCACACGGGACCCGTGAGTGGTCGTAAACCTATTGAGAATATCGGAGAGATAAAGCAATAAAAGCTCAACTTAAAAGGGGTCTCCTCCAAGGAGACTCTAATCCTTCTACCTGCAAGCACTCCTCCTGGCTGAGTGCTCTTGTACTTGTCACCATTGTGTATTTCTCTTGCACAAACTACTTTGAAAGCTGAAATATGGAGTAGGATCACAGTCTTAGTTTTTATTAACAATTGGAATATTTGATACATTTATATAAAGGCATTTATGTATATTAATCTATGGCCAGTGGATGCTGAGAATATATGATTATAGCTAACGCTGTTACAGGTTAGTGTCCCTGTGGACAGAGTGGCTGTGACAAGGACAAGATTGTGTTGTCTTAACTTCTTCATTCATCACGAGTACGGATATTGACACATTTCACTCGGATTGAAAAAACGTGCTCGGAAAAAGTCAATTATTGATACCGGATAATCTATTTATCCAAGAGTTTGGCTCAACCCCATTTCCTGCTAGGGGCAGTAAACGTTTATATTCACAAGCAGGAGAACTTTCAGTCCGGGGGATCAGTGGAAACATGAGGCGGCCCTCCTTCTGATGCAGAGCACATTCCCAGCAAGCACTGTGATGTTAATGCATACAAACGAAGAGACATTACAGGCTGCCCCAAACTTCCACGGAGAGACATTGTGGTTTCTGGTTTTTGATTTCTGTTTGCAAAGAGCAATCTGCAGCTAATTTGTCTGTCGGAGACTGTTTCAGGAAGCGTCCAGAGACTGCCAGCATTACATCGCTGCATTAAACTCAAAAACCATTCGATTTTTTCATTACAGTGGCCCTGAATATCAGAAAGCGAACAAGTCGGTGACTGCAAAACAGTCTATTCACCTAAACATGATAATAAGCTGTCAGTTCTCCTTTTTATTGTAAACGTCCTCATTTCAACCTAAAAGTATGGTGGCCCAGCAGGCTCAACATACTGTAACTTCAATAACAGACGTGTGCAGAGCTTTTTAAGAACAGTTTATGGCACAGAGTGAGCATTGCATATATTCTTCAATCAAGATTTCATAGACAAGGTTTTTTGTTTTCTTTTGTTAGGTTTTATTACTGTTCACATGTGTGGTTTATATATAAATTTGAAGCATTTACTGAACTGGTGTTATTTTTTTTCACATATTGCATGTCCACTATTTCATCTTCAGACCCAAGTTCACCAATTTTCAAAATAAAAGCTCTTTACTCATTATAAAGTAATTAGGGCAACAAAATGAACATGGTGCATTTACTCTAATGACAACTTTCATAAGAGGAAGTGATTATTTGAATGCCATGATGCAGATCAGCACCCGTGACATCCTTGAATGTGCGTAAGGTCAGTAATATGTTGAAATAAAAATAATCCGATTATGAGAGAATATACAGAGCCTACAGATCCATTCAAACATACCACCCATGATTTATCGGATGTTACAAACTCTGGAGAGAATAAGTCGCGTTGTGTTTAGTAATCTGCCAAGACCTCACCCTCTTGGTCCAGAGTTTTGTTTAAATAAAACCAGATAATTAATTATGATTTGATTGTACCTATAGATTATGATCCAAGAGACAACTAGGGCGATAAACCAATGACAACTCACGGATGCAGGCAATAACATCAACTAGTCAGCTCACTTCTAAGATATACTATATACTATAAACACTGCTGCATGGGGCTTTGTTTCCACAGACTGGTCAAAGTGCCCCTACTGATCACAATGTTTCGGCTCATCAGTGTAATCACAGAAATTACACTATGAATATGTGGTAATGAAGGAAAGGAGCACATAATGAATCACACATACCAGTTCACGTGTTTGTTTGAAAGGTTATACAGTAATCCTGACCTATGCAAGTATTCCATGATGTTCTCCGCCATCACCACAGCTGCACACTGCCGTCAAAGTGTCTTCATCTTCACGTCTTTCTCAAATTTTTCCCGGTTTCCCATTTCATGTTGCCTCGGAATAAGGAATTCTTTTTTTTCCCAAGTTGAAACACAAACACGCGTAGAAGCTGGTGATTAGCACGACGCAGATTAAACAGCCCTGTTATGTAATCACCGCTCTGATGAGTTCCTGATTAATTTAGCAAAAACAGCCCCCACCTGCCAATCAGTGTCAGACATGTGTGGAGTGAGATTGCTTGTTAGACAGCAAATGGGGGATTTCCAGCTACAGGGGGTCGGCGTCTTGATTGTGTGCTGCTCAGATCCAAGAGGGTTTAAGAATCAGTGAAGTTTCTCATTCGAGGTGGGAAGAAAAGTCAAACTTATGTATTCTTAATTTATTATCATATTGAAATGATGTTAAGATTGTATTCATGAATCAGGTTCATGAGTAAAGACACATCTTTACCCAAAACTGATGTGACATGATGAAACCAGTGGATTCAGATGTTTGTCATTTTAGAATATAGGACTAGATGGTGATGATCCCCATACAAGAAGCGTAGCTGGTCCCTTATTCAGACAGATTGTTATGAGTATGACAATCATAAGTTTGGGACTGACCCGGCTTTTGGTTGTTAATAATGTGAAAGCTTTTGAACCTGTTCTGGTCGCAGACTAAATCCACTGTCAACAATGTGAATGTTATTGACAATAATAAGATGGAGTGACTCAACCATCTCAAACAGTAGTTGACTCAGCAATACTCTAAATTGTGTGTCAATTTTATTAGACATTGGATACACATACATTTTCGTGTAAAGTAATTTAAAAATATTATTTTGTTACTTGAGCAGAAATCGTCAGTCTGGTTGCACATTTCCTGCCACCTGTGAGTCGAGTTGAATCTTGGTTCTGACGGACCAATCACCTCTCTGCCCTCTTCCAAGTTTCAACCAGGATTTGGATGCTCCGGCCAATCAGGGCTCGCGGCGCTTCCAGAATTCCCACCAGCTACAACCAAGGATTGACCACTCACCCAAGACCTGGATAGTTTTCGGTTGCCGGGCGGACTTTTCAATGCGAAATAGCTTGTTTGAGGAACATTGTTTATTTCTGTTGTCAATACAAACAGTCATCCACTGCATGTATCATATATGCTTTTGATGATATGCTATGCCGAGGATGTTTTACACATCTCATCCATAATCATTTTACAAAACATTATTGCTGACTCATGGAGTGTGACTCCATTTGTGGCAGGCTGCTGCAATAAAATCACTTTCAAATAGCAATTGATCCCAACCTCTCGTGTATTTATTTCATTGTTTGTTTTTGTTTTGTCTTCCCAGGTTCAGCAGGCGTTGCAGGTCCCAGAAAAAAAGACCTTCTTCAGCTCCAGAAGCACCAGTGGCAGGTTCTGATAAGCCTCCTGCGGCTTTGCAGAAAGGACCAACTCTGTTTTCTGGCAGTGTGGCAGAGCCTCGCCTATTTGTCCTGCCACAGAACACTTCTGGGGAGACAACATCAGCCCATCTCCTTTAATTTTTTCCCTCTGTGCCTCCCACTGTGAGAGCTGTGCCTTTATCAGCCTCCCATTACCGTCAGCCGTGCCATCTTCATCTCAGACTTCCATTAAGCTGTTCCCTTACTCCACTCAACAATACAGGAGGAGAAAAGAGCAGAGGACAGTACAGTGGCACTGCCAAAAGGAAGGATATAAGGAAGACGGACGCGATCATCTGCAGACAGTGACACCGAGTGTTTCTGTTCTCTCTCACAAAATCGGACACGATCATTTTTTTATGGATCAATGTTTTGCAAGTTCTCTATTCAGGTCTAAAAGAGATGTAGAAAAGATATACAACCTGGAGACACTAAAGAGATTTGTAATAAAGTTGATGTTTACAGAGGCAGCCTTTATTTAATTCCAAAGAGATGTATCGACTATTTTTTCATTTTTCTTTATTATTTTGTACTGTGTTTGTCTACTGTGTTATTTTTTGCTTTTCATTTCGACGCCCATGTTCAGGCTAGATCAATCCATTATACCCCCATGAGCCTCACTCAGAGTCTCACCTATTTTTCTCAGCGTGCTGGGCAACAAAATAAACAGTGGAATTGATGCCGCATGTAACCGAGCACGTCAGCAAAATAACAGCATTGATTAGAATAAACAGTTTGTGACATAATGGAAAAGTGTGTCAATGTTTAAACTTTGTGTTCATAGGAAAATATTGTATTGTTATTATCGCAGGACTGGAAGACGCATGGCTTCATATCGCCGAGTCCTGTCCTGCAGAGTCATCTACCCCTGAAGTGAATGCTGATTGAACCATTACCATTGACGAGAAGAGACAAATGTTAAAGGGTGTTGGTGGGTGTTTCTGACCAGTGGAAAACAGGCTGTAGTAATGTGTGATGGCCACAGTCTGTTTGAAATATTCACTTATAATCCTGGGAAACGTATGGAGGATGTTTGGTTTTAAAAAATGGATGTTGTACTTAGGGTTGCAAAGGGGCAGAAAATGTCTGGTAAATTTCCATTAACTTTCTGGAAACTTTCCATTGGAATATTAAGCTTGGGAATTTTGGAAAAAAATTAATTCAAAAATTGAATGCTGAGCAATAAAAACATCATTCAAAACTCTATTTTAAAGATGTATGGAAGGCAGCACACGCTACACGTTGAATTTCAACCCTCCACTGTGCATTTCTCCATCACATGCACAGATAATTCCCAGCATCCTGCACACTACAGCCGGGCTATTGAGGCCTGCTGTAGTGTGCAGCACTAGTCAGGTAAGTTTCGATGATATTACTGGGGAACATATATTAACATGTTGATTGAGGATTGTTCATCTGTTCATCTAGCCTATTTCTATTCATTTATCCATCAATTGTAAAAAATATTTTTAAAGACGATTCCAACTGAACAACTATTTATATCTCTAGCATTGCATTAGTGTTTTTTTACAAGCTTTTTTTCTCATCTTATTCTACAGAACAATTCCATGTGCACTATCTCATGTGTGGAGACATTTCACCCCAGCCAATGTAGAAGGAAAGGCTGTGTACATTTGCAAATACTGTGCAAAGACGCAGAAGCATATAGTCAAGTGCCCAAAGTTTCCTCAGGGCTCAAATCAGCCTATGACAAAACAAAATGTTTATATTTATATCTGTATATGACAAGGTAAATACAGTTAGTATAAATTACGCAAAATTTTCAGTTTATTCCCGTATATTCCCGTTAATTCCCATGGAAAGTTTCCAACTTTGAATATTCCCGGAATTTTGCAATCCTTGTTGTACTAAAGGGAAACGTGCTATCTGCAGTGTTTATGTTGTAACTTGTGCCCCTTCACCATCTGTTGAAATGTCAAGACAAAATGTATTCCCAACAACTTTCAATTTCAGGCTCCTCATCATAACTGTTTTACCCTCTTTTCCAACTGAAAAGACTGAGTCATGGATTAATTTGTCATATTTTCTGTCTAAAAAATGAACCGGTTTGCCCAGTGCATGACCCATGCAATCGCTGGTTTACAGCCAGTTTCTTGGAGACAGAGGGTGCACTGGGTGAGAGTATATAAAGGGAGGGCGGACACATGGGTATGAGGATGAGGAGGAGGTTAATCAGACACAGTAAACAGGGCTCAGGGCAGACCGTCAGTGGCACTTCCCGTGTGAGTGACATGCAGCAGCACTGGCCCACTTCTCCCCACTGAGAGACCATTTATGGGCCTTGCGACAGGGAGAGGACATGCATAAAATAAGGGCTGTGCCCCTGGGGTTAGTGTGTGGATGGGACGCATGGGTGCAGAAAATTCACTGACACAGAAAGTCTCTTACGAAACCAGAAAGGGCGAGCAGAGGGGAAGCAAGGCCGGACACATGGACAGAGTGATGGATACACCGGAGAGGTGTTCCAAATGAGGTCCCGGGAAATCCAGGGGTAATACAAAGGCCCTGAGAAAATATAACAAAATAAGTTCCATACTTAAATGCAATTCAGAAAGTCCATCAAAGAAAAATGAATAGCAATTTCCATCATTGAGAGCCTCCACAGCATCAGATAAACATTAAAGACTTTTTTTTTAAATTACTGCAACAGTCAGGAGTCTTTATCAAATTTACGTTTCTAGGGATTTGTATTCATCTCATATTCTGCGGTAGTGCTATTTCCAATTCAGTCCAGTAATAACTCAATTCAATTTTAATTGGTGGAGCAAAGATTCAATACAGGGTGAAAATCTGTGGTAATTACAATTTTTCAAAAATAGCATTTGCCCATAAGTTGCGTCAATGAAATCAAATTGATACAAATGGCTTTCCTTTACTTACTTTAGCCGCACAGAGATGCTTTGTATGAATGTGTGTGTGAATGGGTAAATGGCAGTAAACTGTACTGTGAGGTGCTTTAAGTGGGGATGAAGATTAGAGAAGTGATATATAAATACAGACCGTTTACTATTTTCTTGATATCACAAATACCACATTTATTCTCCATGAAAGTCTTGGCTTGGCTGTGGCCTGATCTTTGTGTGCAGGGGTTTGTTCTATAAAAAACGGAATTTGCGGTTATCGAGGTAACTTCTGGTTTAACTCTGGGTTTTTCTGTGCTAACCAAGCTCGATCAGGATAACTAGCTCAAGCGCTAACCTGCTCTAAAGCAAGTTCAATTCAAGAGGTGAAAACCTGCCATTGGCCCAGATTCTTGGAAAACCTGAGTCGTCAATCTACAGGATGCCGACAGTGACAAAAGAGTTTACAAATGATGAAGAGCAGAGTGGAGCAAAGTTGCCACTAAAAGTTGTTGGGAGAGTTAATCACATTAAAAGAATACATAATACCTATTATAGCTTCATTTCAACTGATAGCACAGGTTTCGGTTAGGATTATTTACATCATTAAGATTATAATTTAACCAACTCCTTCAAAAGTGAGAGAAAAAGATCTTTCTCTCTATACAGTAGAACAAATGGTCAGATTATTAAGAAAAAATAAGTGTGTGATTTTCAATACATGGGGCGACAAACTTTTCCAGACTCTTGTGCTCTATTATGAGAGAGCACAAGAGCAGGTCACATTAACACATAATCTCTCAATTAAAAATGATTTAGTAATACTGACAGACTTCTCCTGCAGCTGTGTAATGATAAAATAACAAACACACACGTGTATTATATATGGTATTTTATAAGTAAAAGTGAAAAACATAGTAAATTATCAGCAGCTGAATCGAGTATGAGGGAGTGAACGTAACTCTGTGGTTAGTTTCCTTCCGCATTCCCTGAGGTAAACTTTGCCACACAGTAAGTGAGTTTGCAACACTATTTAATGCTTAAATTTATATGTCCGCTAGTTTGCTCATGCTAAATAAATCGGAGTAGGTGCACATTTTAGGATATGGCTTTTTCCTGGAGGCAGTAGAGACCGACTCAACAACTAACCAACACAATGCAGAGCACTCACCTATCTTGCTGAGAGACAGATTGTATAAAGCAAAAGAAGTGACTTTCACAAAAATCACTCCGTTTAGCCCGTGGTCAGTTTATCTTTGTCACAGTGCTGCCAACATGACTGGCAAATGTGTTATGATTTTTTAAATAAAGTGATTAAATGTGACTGTGTTTATTTTTACGAGTGTATTTATGTGTACGTATGCATATGTATGTATATTTCCTTTTGTTTTCTTAAGTTCTTATTATTTAAAATTGTTTTTATTTGTATCTATTTAATTTTCTCCCTAATGTTTGTTATATTAGATTTAGATTTATGTTTGTATATTGTTACGAGTGTTCCATACGTTTCTTAAAAGCAAATACAGAAATTGTAAAAACAAAAAAATGGATGAAGCATGATTCTTCAGGTTGAAAATATTGTTGAGCCTCACAGCCCGCAGCTCTCGTCATTCTAATGTTACTTGTTTTCAATAATAAATATTGTCCGCACACCATATGTCCTGATTTCCATTCCTTCTCTCTACCTTCACTCACACGTATATATTAAGGTTTTCATTTGTAGCTGTGTTTGTTAGCAGCTTCCCCCGCCCTTCGCCTTTCTTTTGACATCACAGCCACATGGACGACAGCTGAAGTATATGAACGTCTTAGCAGGGAGAAGAAAAGAATATGAACAGGAGTTGCTGACAAATGCTCCAGCCTGCCTTACCCTTATATGACATATAGCCGTAGATTTGTCATTAGCCACCCAGGGAATCATGGGGGCTGAGTGGACTGGCTGTCGGATCCATTGGACATTTTCCTGGAATGGCTTGATGAGTTTTGGGCTGCGATCGATACGCCCACTACCTTCCATCCATCTATAATGCCTCCCCTGCTTCATCCCTCACGTCCACGGGTCTACATGTTTTCCACTAACCATTTCACATATCCAGACAAGAGCTCTCCATTTTAAAAGATTCCAACCTCCCCTCCAATATATATATATATACATATACAGAGTAGGACGGGGGTTAACACACAGCGCTTTCTTCATAAGGCAACCAGGGACTCTTAATCAAAAAGCTGTTTGCCCACTGCAATTGATTTGTGTCTCTGCGTTCGGATATTAGTGTGAAAATTTCCTCTGAAATGGGTGTTCTCCTCTGCAGGACTGGTGATGAAAGAAAAATGGGATGAGACAAAGTCAATAAACAGAGAAATAACAAGTCTCGGAGAGAAGTTGCATCTGATGTACCGTTAATACGCAAGAAATTCATGTGAATGAAGCAGAACTGTGGAACAAACTTGGATAAAGTGTCTCCTTTTTCCATCATGAATTGAAATGAATAAAGATTGTGTGGTCAGATTTAACAGTTTTTTTCAGTCTGCTCGGATTTGATGGGTTCTCCTCTTCAAGGTTGTATCCCACCAAACTTCTTCCTCACTCACTTCACCATCTTGTTATACCAATTTTGTGTAATTATGAGCCAACTTGCCATTGATCTGTTTTTCTATTTACTATGTTGTCACGACACGGCACCGCAAGCAGTTATGGGTCATACGCAGAGATTCAATACAATTTGATTTGTATGGCGGCAATTCGTTATATGCAGTATCTCATGGCACTTTACATAGAAGACCTTTACAATTGTAGAGAAACCCAACAGTTCCCACAATGAGCAGGATCTTGAGAGTTAATGCTGTTTGAAGTACTGTATTCATGAGTCACCTTCTTTTGAAAGGCCCAAGAATGATTACAAGCAGAGCTGTCAGAAGGCGGGCAGGGTAAAGTACTTATATTATATATATATAGCTTTTTTAGTCTTGATGACCACTCAAAGCTATGAACAGTACAGTACTTTGTTAATCTAGGGGTTCAGCATCCTGGCCAAGGACACTTCGGCATGCACATGGAGAAGGCTGGGGATTGGACTGCCGATTCTCAGGTTGGAGGACGACCGCTCTACCCCTCAGCCACGGCTGCCCGCATTTGGTTTGTGGGTTTATATCTTGGTTGGCATTTTATCTTCTTCTTTATCTCCTCTTTTATTTTGAAGCATATTTCCATGAGTGTCTTATTCACTTCACATCATGTCTTTAACCGGTTTTCCTCCTTTGTCGATAACCTGTCTGGGCTGTATTCGTTTTGCACAAGTCTTCCTAACGTGTGTATTAAATTCCCATGTTTGCTGTACCTCCTCATGAGCATCTCATAATTTTGCATTTGTATGCCACAGTGGGTTTTTCTTTTTGTATTCCTCATTTGTTTGAACGACTTCTATGTTTCGCTCTTCCCTCATTCCTGGACGCGACAATTGTCAACTTGTGTGGCAAATTGGATTTGGCTACAGAGCGGAGCACATTGTAAATGACAGACATCTCACACATTCAAGATCACACACATAGGCATTCTGTATGGCGCAGTGTTGAATCACGTCACCGCCTACTTGTCAGAGGGTCCGTTCCGTCATGTTCCCCCCCAGATACACCCACAATCATTAAAAATTCCAATCACAACCCCACACCATCCCTGCGTGGTCCAAACCAACACACGGAAGTGACTCATAGGCCATGAGAGCGATGAGTGTGTGGGTCAGAGGGGACAGCGGGAGAGGATTGTCAGTTTTGCCTTAGCGAAAGCTTGTTGTAAAGTCAGCAGGTTGTCACCACTCGGGAGCGGACGTCTCTTCGATGCAGCCGTGGTCAGGAATGAGCATTCAGTGGATTGTTATTTCCCCGTGGAGGCTTCTCAGAGCTGCTGGCCTTGGCGGAGTTAAGGCTGAGGCTTTATGCCTGGCTGAGTGACTGACTTGACCATCGACGGGGACACAGAGCTCCCTGTTTATATTGAATATAGAAACACTGTTGTTATTGAACTGCGATACAGACGCTTCTAGTTGTTTTTAATTGCCTGATTTGATGCTTTGTGGAGATCCACTGTAAAATCCTTAGCAGACTGTTTTTGTATTTGTTTTGCCTTGGTCGAACTGGGTTGAAGTGAATTGTGTTTGGGGGTGAGACTGAAGGGACTTTGTACATGCATGGATTCAACTCTGAACGACCCACACAGCCTCAATCTTTTGATTTTTGAGATTACCGATGTAGCTTTTGGAGTACTTCCATCGATACTACCCCAAAACCAACCGAGGACAACAACACTTGGGCGACTGGCTAAAGCTGAACAGGGATGTCCAGATATAACAATTTTACAAACCAAAGAAACAAGCAAGAAAGCTTCAGCAAACCAGGGTCCAACCCCATTGGGAGATGCCCGGGTTACATTTGATGTTTCCATTTCCTAAGAGCTTCTTACAAAATGCTTACTTTCATGGACTCTCCTCTCCAATCGTGGGGCACAGTTTGTCTCTTCGGTCTTCCAAACAGTGCACAGACATCACCCCTTAGACCAACCTCAAAGAGAGAGTGAAGCGCACCTTAAAGACCATGATTGCATCCCATATTGGGGATCAGCATAAGCATTGGGACAAACATATCTCGGCTGTCCAGACCAGAACAGAAGCTTACGGAACAGGAGTCTTGGTATGAACCCATCCTCAGAAAAATCCAATGCTGCCCCTGAATGGCAAGGACCATATCAGGCAGTATAGAAAGTTGGGCCTGTGAACGATACAGTGGTTCTGGAGGCTTCAGATGAAGACTAGAAGGTCGGCCACATCTCCAAGTTGAGACCATGCTACCCTACTGCCTAGGACCTGCAGGTCTCTGGGAAATATTCTCTGAGTAGGAGAAATTGTCCTTCTTGGACTTGTCTCCCACAAGTCATACGGGCCATGAACAGTGCTGAAGTTGAATTTGTTTCTTTATTCGCGTGAGAGTTTGTGAGACACTTATTTAAACACATTGAAACAATTTCTGCACACTCAGTTTAGCTGCAACACACAACATGAGACGTGCACAGCCAGGACATCAGTGTTTAGGTGACCAGAACAATCCAGATCCAGCACCATTGATTGATTACTTAATAAATGTGATAGCTTGTGTATAAAGGGCGACAGAGATGAATACACACGCACACACACACACACACTATCCTAGGTGAAAGACTGGAATACTAACCCTAATACAATTAGCATCTTAAAAGATATGTACAGCAAATATCAGACTTGACTATGACTCGCAGCCCACATCAAACCTAAAAATATAATACATACATATTTTATGTTTAGATTGATTTACCGGTTATGTGAAGTTTATGATCTATGTATGATTTTTCAAACTCAGGTAAATACATTATTTTATTTTCTAGCCTTTCACAAATGCTCTGGTTACTACAGGCAAATTGTGTAAATGTAAATGCTTGTATCTCTAGTGAGAATCTGGGTCAGCAGGACAATGTGTGCGTGTGCAATGTGTCCATTTTTGTAGATTATAAAAAGATAAATAAACAAAGACCATATAACAAGATTTCTATGGGAAAGGATGTATAGTGGTTTGGCTGGCCAATTAGCAACCGAGGAGTGAAGACGGGGGTTCTTACGCTGGAGCAGATGATCACAGGTGATCAGCTGCAAGTGTTGGAGACCTTCTCTGTGCAAATGATCATGTACTTAAAAGATTGTGTTTTATTACTAATGTATTCTTCTTTTTTTTTAAATAGAAAAAATATATTTGTAACTGCCCGAGGCCAAATATTGTTTTTTCAACCATTTCTACGGATGAAAAATACATTCGGGTAAAGAGATGTCTGTGTATGAAGCAGAGCTCATGTTCAATGTGACTGTGTCTGTTGCTCTTGAAATGTAAATCAATCGAATGACTGCATTTGATTGATCTATCATTTAAGACAGCAGAGAGGGAGGTTAAATTAGGTATTGAACCGGCCCCAGGCTAATATCATCCATCGTTTTACTGGGTTCTGACAAGCCAGACTCCAGATGATATAAATGACTCTATCATCTGTTTGTATCTGATCCCTCAGCAGTGATAGGCTATGGATGAAGAATTGAGCTGTGTGTTACATGGAAACGAGTTGTACTTTAACCTATAATCTCTACGTACTTGTGTTACAAGATGATGTCCATGTAATGCAATATGTAAGCCTGGATGAACAGAGATCAGAACACTCACTGCATCTAGTGGAAGGAGTTAAGGCTCCACGCTCCATTTAGCTTTGTTAGAGATCGTTCAGCTGTGCTTATTAAGATGACACAATCGTGCATGTACCAGAAATTCACTCAAAAATCATTCTTTTAGCTGCCCTGCAACCAAATTCCAAGTTAGCCGGTGACTGGTTCCCACTTTGGTCAGCGTCAGCCAGTAATTACCACATTGATGCACACTGAGAAACAGCTGACCCGAAAATCCCTCTGATTCAGTCAAATATTGAATCAATAGCCAACTCCACAATCCATAGTGTACTTGGCCATGCCACACACACGTTCACATGAAGTTGATATGAATTGGTTGTCAAAATGAGTGACGTCCAGACAAACATCGACAAACACTGATCACAGCAACTGGTTTTATTTTTGTGGCCAATTTGAGGAAGCGACTGGAGACTTTATACAGACAGTCAATTCCAGCATGAGTCATATAGAATGAAGCTCAAACTAATTTAGTCTACATACCTGCGTAGAAATAATTGACAGTTTCAGTCAATTTTTTATTAATTAATTCAATTTAAAGTCAATGTTTCACTGTGTTGGAACTTTAATTAGCTACCCAGATGAAACAACCTACAGATGAATAATTAGATAATGTACTTTTAATGAATGCAAATTCCAACTCCACGGGATTATTTCACTGAATGTGATTTGCAGCAAGAATTCCCTTTGAACAGGAACCCTGGCACAATGGCTGCAAACACAAACTGTCCAGTTTTCAAAACTTTCTCTTAAACTTCAACTGTTTTCCAAATCTGTTAGAACTCTAAGTACGGGCATGGCAGGATATACCACAGACCCACTGGCCATACAACTGTGATGGGGACCTGATATATTTGTGTACAAAGCAAATGTAGTAGAGATACAGTGCTTTGCTGAGATGTCTGGCACCTGGATGTGTGGACCCTTGTCCATCACACCCTTCCATCGGGCAAGCATCTGTCCCAGTTTCTCCCGGCTGCAGGAGAGTGAGTTCAGCTGGGGTCAGAAAAAAAAAAAAAACGTGTTTGCAGAGTGAAGAACAAGGAGTCCTGCAGAGAGTGTGACCCCCCCGCCCCCACAAAGACCCTGAACTCCACATCATGGAGTCAATCTGTCTAGCTGTCAAGAACCTGGGAACATCTGTGCTGGTGTATTGAGGGAAGTCAAGGCTGTAGTTGCTATTTTTCCTGGTGTTATTTATTTATCAAGCCTCCTCGGTTATTTTACTCTGTACTGTAGCTGTCAGGTAAATGTTGACGGACATAAATAGACGCATTCCGTTGGAGCTGCTGTCAGAGTCGGAGACCGACTGTATGTCATGTCTAACAGTGTGTGCGAGTGTGATTCCACTGTGGAATCATATCCATATGGCTGGACAGCCTCACCATATAAAGTGTTGGAACTTTCAGTTTAAGGGAGCCGCTGACCTCGGGCCGGAGTACATCAGAGGGACATGGCTTCCTGCAGCGTGTCCAGCCCCCCCCGCTGCGACCTCATCAGCCGCCATGAATACAGTTCAAGAGACCACGATTCATAGTGGGGGGGTGGTCATAGTCAATGTGGATTTCTCCCATTTTGCTTCAAAGGGATCCACACCTTTCTGACTGAGACGAAGACAGCTGACATCCCACCACAGGAGCCGGTAGAGGTGATGGTGCAGCAGCTGTTCCCGCCGATCACCCCCCCCCCCCTTTTTCACCAAACTAATGCTCCCCACCACCAACCCCAGCCCACACTCCACCAGCTCCCCCCTGGGTAACTGACAGGGATCTGCTGCAGGGTCAATTAGCAGCGCACGATTACCCCAGGATAAATGTGACCCCTGAAATCGATGACCTGACTTTGCGCTCCAGGGCAAGGAGGAGACATCGTGCTGAGAGCCACTGGACCCCCATCCAACACAGAGGGTATGATGCTGGTCCAGATCAGAGTCACACAATGCTGTGAACAACCGATTCATGCACTCTCATGACATATTTGAGAAATGTCCAAACAGAATGGTTGAATAATTCACCAGTTAGATGTAGCAGGTCAGTAATGTGCCATTCATGATCATGGAGGCATGGTGATTACAACAAGACTGCTTGATATACAATATGTCTACTCGCTCACTTTACCATAACTGGCAGTAACTCAATTGTCATTGCTGCTCACTTCATTTCTATCAGACATATTCTTATTTATAAATATTGACACACCTTTCCATTACCTTGTTAAGCCCTATGAGAGAAATTCTGTTCTGTGAATATAGGCTATACAAATACAATTTGATTGATTCTGTTTCAATGAGAAAAAAACCTGATTGAATGTAGTATAAGTATAATATAAATACACAGCATCGGAGGGGAAAGGAAACACAAGGGGATGTATTAGTAGATTTTGTCCATGGCATCACATGCTGATCCAAGTTTTTATTATTTTCTTAGCAGTTAATACAGGATAGACAATTAACATGCAACAGTGATGGCACCCATTGGTTTGTGAAGTGCCATGGTGAAGCCTCAAGGTTGGCATGTTGGACAGGACCTTTGTTTTTTATACCAGAATGAAAGGTATTGGCGGAGTGACGTGGCAAGCCCTTTGAGAGTGTATTAGATATCCTTGACATCACACAACAGCTTCCTTCACTAGTTCTGAAATGAAAAGACAAAGTGTTTTTCTGCTGCCTTTGTATTTATATTGAAAGGGAAGTGATGAAGAAATGAGCCAGAGGAGCTGCTTTTCAGTTAAACACCCAAGGGATTATATCCAGGAGCTTTGTGTTTTCCTATAATAAAGGTATCATCGGTGAGAGTGAGTGCAGGGCCGGCAGTTAACACCGGTCAGGCTCTAAAGAGTTCAATTTGATTTCTTTCTGGACAGCCAATAGAAACCCTCAATATATGACCCTCTCCTGATTTGCTTTTTTGTTAGGCTCTCTCAAAGTTAGGACACAATCGCAAACCAAGATGCAAAAAACACTTTCAACAATATAATAAGCCAACGATCCCAGTTCTCTTTTTTCTCTCTCTATCTCCTGCTGCTTCTTCTTTTCTTTCAGCTCCTTCTCTCTTTCTCTATCTTCTCCTGCTTCTTCTTTTCTTTCAGCTCCTTCTCTCTTTTCTCTATCTCCTCCTGCTTCTTCTTGTCTTTCGGCTCGTTCTCTCTTTTCTCACCCCGCTTCTTCTTTTCTTTCAGCTCCTTCTCTCTTTTCTCTTTCTCCATCTTCTCCTGCTTCTTCTTGGGTCGTTCTTGCTTTTCTCTTTCTCTATCTCCTGCTTCTTCTTGTCTTTTGGCTCGTTCTCGCTTTTCTCTATCTCCTGCTTCTTCTTTTCTTTCAGCTCCTTCTCTCTTTACTCTCTCTAATTTATCCTGCTTCTTCTTCTCTTTCAGCTCATTCTCTTTTATCTTTCTCTATCTTCTCCTGCTTCTTCTTGTCTTTTGGCTCATTCTCGCTTTTCTCTTTCTCCTGCTTCTTCTGAGCTTTTCTTTCATCCTCACTTCTTCTGGCTTTTTCGCTGTCTGACATGAGGGCCAGTTCCTGAAAAGACAGAGATGACACGTATTTCATTATTTTCACTCCAAATGTCTAAATCTGAAACAAACTCACAATCCAACAAGTTATTGTTCAAATGAAACTGAGCTGATGTCACTTACCTGAAGCTTAATAGACTTTACGATGAGGAGCTTAATATCCTCCTCCATCTTCTGAACTTTGTGTTGTGAGTCTTCCTGCTCTCCAGCTCCTTGATTCTTTCAGAGCAGACGACATTCTCCGACTTCTCCCGCAATACCAGACCTTCGATGAAGTCGACTTTGAGGTTACAGGCATTCTTGCTTTTTTTTTTTTTTACACTCTAAGTAATAATGGCTTACAATTATGAGTTGATAATAAATTATTGATGGTATTTATTCCCCTTGTGCTAGAGTCAAACACTGGGAAATGTCCAGACCCAATCCTGAGGATATTTACCGGACTTCATATCTGACTCCAGCTTTACAGTTTCAGGGTCCCACTGACAGATTTGGTCACTGGGTGCATGTGTAATTGCTTAAGTCAGTAATCCATCAATGCAGTTAAGTATGGAATATTATGAATAAATGTCCCATCTGCCACTTATTTACACAAAACCAGATTTGATGCTTTCAGTGTGTCTCATCACTCTTTTACTCCGTGTCAGTCATTCCATAGACGCTGACACATCTTCTCATGCAGACTGTGCTCTGTGTCATAATCAGCACGGCAGCAGGATGCCAATTACTTTGCAGCAAATTGGGAAGGAATCTCCGAATATTACAAGCTGTGTTATATTTAATGATTATTGCAGAGAATTGCTCCAATTTCCTCACTGATACAGCAAGCGCAGTGCTCGGCTTCATCGGCAGCAGATGCATTTTTTACACTTTCTACCGAATCAACTTGCTATCTCATTAATGTGGACCTCTGTTCTTTGGGGGTTTTGCGTGAGGAACAGTCTGCCATTTCTGGATCGCGTAAAGAGAGCTGGGGGCTGAGCAATGAAGTCGTCCTGCAGCAGGGACAATGTGAGATCCCTGGAAAAGAAAAAGGCCTTAATCTCTTAATTTGTTCACTGAAGCAGTCAGCTGAAGGTTTCTATGTTTTATGACAAGTGCAAGTCCCAGAAAGCTAATGCTGAAACCATGTAGGGTTAATTGATGCAGTAAAAGGAACCCGCTCTAGTGGCCCTGTCACGCTGGGTAGAAAAAGCCTTTATAAATAATCAAAGAATTATTTGAAACTCCATTGCACGATGATCTGTTTAATTGGAACGATTAAACCCTGCTCCTCGGAATCCGGGAAACTTCAACTTTCACATATCTTTTTGTTTTTTGCAGTTTTTTGACAGAGGATTAATGAGGCAGTGATCACTGCTTTGGTTCTGTGCAATATTTATGAATGTAATTAAACCCAAACAAAGACATTTTCTACAATTTGTGTTGCGTACATCTGTAGATGATTTGCTTGTTGGGACAGGTTTTTTTAAATTCCATTTTAATGGAATTAAACGAACACCATCCATCTGTCCCTTGGCTGTAGACTGGAAACCAGTCACAAAATACTGACCTCAGAAAATCTTTGTAATAGAGATGAGGAAGAAGGCTATAGGCTATTTATGTCTGTGTAATCCACATTCATCTCTTCTGATTAGAAGTACACATACATGGTACATATTAGTAACAGGAACTCAACAAGTCATTGAAACGAAATGCCAGAACAGTGTGTGTGTGTGTGTGTTTATCTCTCAAATGACTTTCAAAGGAATTATTATAATCAGCAAGCTATAATTAAATTCTCAGTTTGCTGTATGTCAGTCTTAGTGCCATCTGTTATTTTGTCTAAACTGTGAGAGAAATTTAGAAGTTCACTCGACAGCAGAGAAGTTATAACTTTGCAGGAGACAAGGAACTCTCTTCTTCAAAAGTATAAAAACAACATAAAAAAAAACAACATAAAATGCCTTCATTCTGCTTCTTTGGGGTCAAGGTGTCCGAAGGCCCGGATATTCAATTTGGACTCGGAACAAGGTAATTTGCATCTAGCCTGAATATCCTCTGGAGCCACGTTCATGCAGGGTTTTGTGTTTTGTGGACTCAAACACTTCACCCACCCCTCCATCGGCATGGTAGTAAAAACATGAGGGAATTTACATTTTTGGGAGAACTATCCCTTTAAGGGCAAAGGATGTCTCACCTGATTAAGCCCTAAGTAAATTGTGATTTTTGAATATGGGCTTCACAAATTAATTTGAGGAATACGGAGATGGCTTTAGATTTCAAGAGATTCCACAGAGTGAACTTCAGATGAGGGAGACTGGTTCAAAAACACATGAGTTCTCACTAGGACCACCGAGCAAAGCCTCCACTTCCTGCAGAGACTGAGGAAGGCAAACACTCGTCCACCCATCATGCCCACGCCCTACAGAGGCAACATTAAGACCATCCTGATGATATGTATCACAGCCTGCATGGGAACTGCAAGTCTGAGGCCACAGGTCTTTGCAGAGGATAGTAAATGCTGTGGAAAGGATCATTGGGGTCTCTCCTCCCACCATAGCAGACATATACAAAGCCCGGTGGATGCAAAAGGCCTCCAGTGGATGACCCTGAACACATGACCCTGATTTATTATCATCCCTATCCCAAATCCAGATAGTCCTTATTCACTGAAAGATACACACAAATGTTCAGTACAGTATGAAGGGTAGTGTTGACATAACTATGGCTGTTTTAAGCAGTTTTATTTATATTTAGTTTTGGTGGTGCTGCCTGTCATCCACAGTATGTTCCACTGTAGAGAACAGCGTTGCCTCCTATGTCTATAGAATGGACTAAACAATAAAAGGACCAAAAAGAAAAAATCTGTAAATCTTGGGTATAGACTCCAATACTCTGAGACAAATCTACAGCTTGGGAAGCCCATAAAGTAATAATGGTATATTTCCCAGTTACTGTGCACTAGAAAAACCTGAACAGGGACAGTAAGATAGAAAGAGGAGCTTTGGAGGCTGAACAATTGTTAGATACATAAGATATGGTGTGGAACAAGCAGTATGGGTAATGTTGCTGAGATGATCACAGTAGTTCTCCCCAATGTAGTTTTGGGGTATTAAGCACCAAGAATAGGGAGCAAATCTTAGAATATAGTCAGACATACTTACTGGGGACTTAACTGTTTAAATGTAAGTTGAAAGAAATGTGGATTTAGTGTAAGTGTCCAGCCTATTTCCTCTGGGATGACAGAGTAGGAGCCGCACCTTATAGTAAAGGAAGGAGTACTTTGCTCTTGGCAGTCATTATGTAGGTTGACCCAATTGAAAATCTGGTGTCCAGCCGTTAGAAGCTTTTATTATGAGATATTGCATAGATGGTACTCCCTTGTTTCCCATAGTCTTCCACTGTATTTATAGTGAGCTGTGTCAGTATTTTACCGGCAACTGGAAATTGTGGGGTCGATTACAAAGTGGAAAGCTGGGCGAGCACAATAAAGAACAATTTCTAAAAAGACATGGTATTGTGTGGTGTTGTGGTTTACTGAGTGTTCGCTTCGCAAGGGTGTGTCAGGATGCGCAAAATGGCAAACGCGAACCCAAATCACGACACTAGAACAGTCCAAGGAATAGCGAGAGGTCTTGTTTAATGGATAATCAGGGGTCAGAAGCCGAGCAGACAGTCAGAGAAAGCTAACATCTCCGACAGGGAGCAGGCAAAATGGGAATCCAGGGTCCAGAAGGCAGGTCAGAGCGGAGATCAGGCAGAACAATGAATCAAGGGATAAAACTGGAAAGCCAGGAACAAACACACTAGAAAATCTGGCAGAGGACAGAGGAAATGAGCCGGTATTTATACTGGGGGACTAATGACTGATGGAAAGCAGGTGAGTCTGGGGGTGGGGCAGGTAATGGGATCCGTGGGACGAGGTGATGCAGAGCAGGGGGGAGTGGCCGAATTCTGAAATGACACGAGAATTAGTACATGCACAAAATACAATAAGAAAATGTTAAGAGCTGACTGAAGTTGTGTAATTTTAACTGTTGACACTATATTACTTAAGGTTTTCCAATGTATATTTTGTATTTGTATATAGCATTATTGTGTAATTAGAGATATGACTTTTATTTTGAAGCCTCCGCTGAGCTGCTTGTTTGAGGGCGAGGCACAGAGAAGCAAGCAGATGTAGTTACACACATGTCTAAGAGTTTGTTAATTAAGAGAGATATTAATGCCTTTAAAAGGTGATAAGGACTTATGTTAAGTTGTATACGAGAAGATAAGAAGATTCCTTTTCAGAGCATGCAGCCAACGAGGTATTTTGTCTGTTTGTTATTTACTTTAACCTTGATTGTAATTATTGATACTGTGTTTGCTAACTAGCTAACGTTATATGTTATGTCTTTGTTACCGTGTATAACTTAGTTTTCACGGTTTGATGTGGAGAACAAGACTTCATTAAAAACCCGTAGAGGAAACCTCTCCGCTTGGGAGGGAGTCACAGTAATTGTGCATCTATTGGTAAAAATCATACTGTTGGGTAAAATATCTGCACAAAATTAACAGCTCCTTAAATAAATATAGACTACAATTTATCGTTTTAAAATAAAAATAGAATGTGGTTTATTGTGATGACACATCACCTCAGCAAAGTCTTAATTATCAAAATTTGAACGGAAGGGGAATTCTCTTTCTTTATTCTTTTAGAAAAAGGACACAGGTAGAAGCTCTAACTCTAGTTGGTCAACACTTGTCTGGGAAATATTGGTAGTTGACCTTGATTGCTTGTAATACACCAATCTATTTTAAGATAATGTATATATGTGGTCAACATGCAAGTAAACTCCTATTTTTAAACTGATACTTTCCTTTGATTTAATTTGACTTGGTTTGTGGTCATTTGCTTTTCATTTCACACCTTCAGATCTGGTGATTTTGCACCTCAAAGCATATATCCCGCCCACCAACGCCGAGTGACAGGAAGTCACGTGATTCAAGATGCATCGACAAATCCTCAGCCAGCGTTCTCGGCGGTGATTTACTGTACACATGATGAAATACTCAAAATGTTGGCTCAAGGAGCTGCTGCCTCGAGCAAACGTGGAAACGGGAAAAGGAACAAACCTCCCCGATCCAGAGCAGATGGTGATATAAAAGGCAGGGATATCTAAATGTTGCATAAGCGACTCAAGTGGGAAATTGTGTGAGGCCCATTGGCGTCACAGTGCAGCTTCCTGACAGCATTTAGTGGATTTTCCACAGTCAAAGCCACAGATTCAGCCCCATGCCCTCTCAAGGTCCTCACACTCTGCCTTGTCAACATTAAACTGTCTGGCTAGTCTCCCTGCTGAGGAGAAAAAAGCCAGTATAACAATGTACCAAATGTGGAGTTTAAACTTTAATCTACCTTTCAATTAAATATGAGGAACAGCAGCAGGGAGGATTCAGAATGAATGAAGAGTCTAACCAGAAAGGGCTGAATGTGATGATTTTACAGGGTAAAGATTTGTATGGATCATGTTTGTTTGATGATGTGCTTTAAAATAGACTTGATTAAAAAACGCATTCTTGTTGCGTCTGCTCCACATCTGCTGCATCTAGTTTCTCACAAAGACAAGCACCTGTTAATCAAAAACGATTTCTTCTCCATTTTTCTTGAAGTATCAGCCCGAAATTGTGAGTTTATTTTTCATGTGGTGCTTCAGCTTCACGTTAAGTTTAATTAAGGGGAAAACAAATTAAAAGGAATCCACAGGGGGAAGAAACACAATGATCAAGAACTCAATATGTGGTTATCCAGTTTGGGCCTGTGTTAATCAGAAAGCCTGTTGTCACTGTATCCGATGATGGTCAGAATGATCATACACAGCCCGAAGTCCAGAGGATGTGCATGTTTTCTAGCGATATATAAAAAAGTTACCTAGTAGCCATAAATAGCTGTTATCACACATCCCAAGAAGCCTCCTGAACTTTGAAGGCAAAGTGACGATGGACTTAGCTTGATGCCAAGCCTAAGATGAATCAGTGCAGCTTGCCAGTGAATACGAATGTTGATAATGAGTTTCGAAATTGTGTTGATATACAGTCCCAACTGCGTTTAGGCATCTGTTACAGGTATTGGGCTGGACTGGAGTGGGACCACAACCCAAGAGAGAGAAAGAAGTTTGAAAGTTCGAATACAGAGTCTCGTAAAGACAACGTGAAATAGGTGCAAGGTCGGACATCCAAAAGTCTTCTTCAACTGGTCCAGAGTCCAGTTTCCAGTGACCAACTGGCGGACAGAATACCAAGAGACGACCTCAAGAAAGGGCAGCAGTGGAGCAGGCTGAGTGTGGAGACCGGGTGAGCAGTTATTTCAGGCATGGCTGGATGTTCTTGAAACAGAGATAAAAGTCTCATTAGCAATGCAGGAAGGCAGACAGAGTGTCCAAAGAATATCAGAGGAATGAAACTAAGACTTGGCCGTATCGTTTCTAACAACTATGGTTGTTTGATTGGCCTGTTGAGGAGAGACAGGTACCTGGATCCATCGGGGAATATTTCATGGGATACCCTGATGTGTCATATCAGAGAGTATGGACAAACAATCTATGGTTGTTTAGGTTAGACATTCCTGTTGAGTTTTCTCTCTACCACACATTAGGAAGAACTTATTTAATCTTTTAATCCTTTCCTGTTATAACATGTTGTTCAACTCACCTGTCACTGTACTATAAAGTGCTTTGATTGGTCATCAATACTAGAAAAGCGCTTTATAAACACAGACCTTTGTCTCTTCTAAACTAACAGACTGACTTCACCTGTTTTTCCACATGTATCAAGACTTACTGTTGGTTTATGCAAACTACCAATTAGTTTTGCTATATTTACTGTTGTCAACAGTTGCTGACAGATCACATACACACACACACCCACTCCAGGAAGTGAATTAACAAGTTTGACAAGGAATACATGAATAATAAGGGGGTTGTGAACACAACCTGCCCTTTCAGTCCTCCTCCTTAGCTTGTTACTGCAGTCTGCTCTCATATTGAGAAACAGAAGCTGATATTATAAAACAGCGCTGTCCTTTGATTGTATTTCAAAACTTGTTTCTTCTTTGCTTTTTCCTCTAGAAGGAGCCAAAATGATTGCAGGGGTCGTTAAATGTAGGTTGATTTGTCTTACTGTCTTATTCTGAGCTCATAGAGAAAGCCCCAAAAATTGCTATCTGAAAGTTCCCTTCTGTTCTGTTATTTATTTCATTTATTTATGTTGAAAACACTGGGCTGATTTTGGTGGGAATGGAGTCTTGGCTCTTGGACTTTTCGGGCTGGCCCCAGTTGACCCTGTTCCCCTTCTCGCACAAATGGTGCAAACGAGTTTTTTTATCTAAAACATAAACCTTGCTTTTAGTAAGTATTGCTTCTTGTTGGTATAAAGGGGGGCAGAAGTTTGTATTACTTAGGTGGAATGTTTTAGAGATAGTATAGTACATGTACGTTAAATCTGATGTGTTTTAGAAGCAATCGGTCCAAGTAAATTTAATTAAACATTCTGATTGCAGTGTGTGTTCACTGTTTTACTTCAATCTCTTTTCTTTCTCTCCGTCAAGTGCTTAATATTAATGCATATATGTATGTACGTATGTATGTATGTATGTATTAGCTCTGCACAAAAACTTTGAAAACCACCAACTCATACTGAGCTTTTTTCTTTGAATCTTGTCTCTGTGTTCAGTGAGTAGAAATTAACAAATATACACTTCTGGCATTTAACTTTTTGGCATTGCTAATCCTTAAAGTCAATAAATGTGGAGCCATTTATATACTGTGTAATATACAGTATATATGTAACATCTTAAACTGTGCAGGCTCTCGTGTTCAGGGAACATCCAATATTAGAATGAATATTGGATGTTGTCTCAAGTACAAATTCTCTGGATAGTGTACGCCTTCATTTTAACATCGTTTTATCTGAGTGGGATATTAATCTTGTCTCTGGGTTTGTGTTTCCATGCTTTGGAGAGCCAGTGTGTCCTTTCAGTTTTGAACTCGGGCCGCGGAGAAAATGAAGTTAGAATATGAGAAGTGATGCTATAGGTTGTCATTAGATGAGGAAAGAAAGGCGGGGTCGCAAAAATAGAATAGAGGGCAAAAAAGGGGAAGAGAGGCTAACGGATGAGTTGAGAGAAGAACAGGAAAGAAAAATAGAGAGGAGAAGAAGACAGGTGAGTGCACAAGATAAAGGTGGCAGGTCAGAGAAGACGTGGAGGAGAATAGAGAGGAGAGAAAGGAGTGGCAAGATAATAAGGGAGGGTAAAAACAAAGGGGGCAGAAAGGGGAAGGCACAAGATAAGAAAGAAGAAAGGGATAAGACGTGAAGTGAAAGATAAAACAGAGGAAGTTGGAGAAAAGGGGGGAGACAAAGGCAATAAATAGATGATAGAGTGTGGAATGATATATGAGAACAAGGGAAGGGAGGAGAAGAGAGAGGAGATGTCAAACAAATAGACTATGATAGTGTGAAGGTGGGAAAGAGGAGGAAAGATAGGAAAGGGGAGGATGGAAAAAGAAGAGCGGTGAAATTGATCATAAAGTGAGAAGAGAGTAAATAACAAGACAAACAAAGAGAGGAGATAAGAAGAGAAAGACAGAGAGAAGGCTACAGAAAGCTAGTAGATGACTGGAAGTTATAGAAAATGGGGGAAGAAGAGGAGAAGAGGAAGATGGGAGAGCTAAGGAAGAGAGAATGAGGAAGGAGAAGGGGAACTAAGAAAAGGATTAAAGAAAGGTGAGGAAAAGAAGAAGGTAAATAGAAGGGAGGAAGACAAAGCAAGGATGGAGAGAGGAGATGAGGAGAGCGTAAAAGGATGGAGGTGAAGAAAGGGGGAATGTGGGGAGAAAGATGCGGAAACTGCACGAGATGTTGAAAAGGGAAGCGAAGCGAGGACATGAGGTGAGAGAGGAGGAGAAGAAAACATCAAAAGAAGACAGGAAAGAAGGTGGAGAAGGCCTCAGGCTGGATATAAAGCGGCATTTCCCTTTCTCCTTTGAGCAATTTGACAATTCTCCTTTTTCATGTTCTATATACGTTGTCATGCGATATATGTTGCGTGTGGCTTTTTTCCAAAAGGTGTCGAGGCGGTGGCGGGGCCCCTCCACATTAATTAGCCCCGGGGTGATTTAAAATTCATGAGGAAATGCCAATTACATCCGTCAGGAGCGACACGAGTCCCCTCTCAGCCGGCTGCCTCCTACAGACGCATCTCGAGTTTGCTCGGCCATGCGGACGGCACTTTGAACCTCCCGCAGAAAGAGTAAGTCGGTAAGACTGTACGCGCTGACAGTCCATCAAGGCAAAAGAAGATGGATGCTCTGCTCTGAATATGGATGTGTATACAGCTAATCAGCCAGGCGGACATGAGCAGTTGGTTTCAGAAGTGCGGAGGATTCCATATTCTTCTATCGTGTATATGATGAGGTGCCGATGCATTTTTTGCTCAGAATTCATCCCATTTGAATCTGTCCTGCTCCCTCGCTGAAGCCCCTCTCCTCGGGTAGGCATTACATTCATTGCTCCAGACAGAGGCTCTTATCGAAATGCGGCAGGCCTACTCGGATAAATAAAGGTCTGGCAGTGGGGGGGGGGGGGAGGCTGCAGTGTGCCACGGTGGAGCCGTCGACGCATATAAAAAAGATATTAGGTCCGTTCTAATTATGCTCACGGAAACGTGGTGACTTGGCCTTTCTTGTGTACAGTAAGGGTCAGAGGCAGAAGCACAGCAGTGATTATGGAATCAATAACCCTCCAATAGGGCTAACTGATTCTAAAAGGCCAAATGTCACAAGCGCTGCCTCAGCATATACGTGGCGTTTTTTTCTCTCCTGCAAAAGTCAGATTGGAAGTAAAGCTGTAAACTGCAGATGCAGATGCAGAGTAGATGGTTCTGTTACATAAGGCACTGTGCATTCTGCTACATAGTTTTCAGGTCACGATTTAATTCGAGACTCACAACAACACAGCATGACAAAACATCAGTGGCTTTAGTGCAGTGCCCCTTCGAAACAGGCCTGTGTTCAGAATCATACCTCGTCATTGGTGAGTCCTCCTCAGTTGTTGTCCAATATACTGTCACCTTGTTATATGACATTGTGTGCAGAGCTTTTTATATACAGCCTATGGTGCAGAGTGACGTATTAAAAAGTGTGCGTTCATCCCACAACGACGTCTATTGTAGTCCATGTATGTGGCTGACATATAAGTTTGAATCATTTACTCAACTGCTGTTATTGTTCTATACGAAGCATTTCACCTTTTCAAAGGTGTGTTAAGCAAATTGACACAATCTTTCGATCTGAGTTCACAAAATAAAAGCTCTTTAATTCAGCTTGGTAGGAAGCAGTGCAGCAACAAAACTGTGCTTTTACTTTGATGACATGACCTGTGTTGGCTGTGGTGATCCAGTTGCTTTCCACTGATGCACTTCAACCCGAAAACATAGAATAACATTCAACTGGGTCCCCCCCACCCCCCATCCCACCCCCTCTCACACTCATACTGACTGCTACAGAGCGCATTGTTGCTTAAATATAGAATTTCTATTCATATTGAATGTATCTCGTGTCTAAATCACACCAAACTCAGCGCTGCGCTTTCATGACTGCTTAGAATATACATGCTAAGTGTGACGTTAATTGTTGAACGGTTTGCATAGATATGCGCTCCATAGAAAGACAGAGGTTTGTGTAATTTGTAGGTAGATGTGTACAACAACTTGCTAATATAGGAACCAGCAGGTTCGGATTAACCCACCACAGACACTTCCAAGTTAGTCTGGTTTGACAGTGGCTTAGTTTAGGAGTTTTTCTGAATCCACTACTTTTTTTAAATAATGAATTTTAGAAGATAATTTCATTGTTAACTGGATTGCCATCTTTTCACATCAATTTAGCTTCATGTCCCCTACAAGTCTTGGATAAATCTAAATATTTTTTTTTCCAGATCAGTGGATCCATCTGTCTCCATGTGGACCTTTAAAATATGAATAACGTGTTTTCTAAATTGTGTCAAACATTCCTCTCGCTGAAACACGTCGTACACATTTCCAATATCCTCCACTATTAAACCTGATTACACCGTATTTCTGGCCCCAGTATATGCACCAGGGCCAACCCATTTCACTCATAGGTCAATAATATCTAGAGGCTGGAACGAGCTCCTCTCTTCTCTGGCCAATTTCCTCACCAAGAGGATTTAGAGCAGGAACCCTTTGATGATCAAACATCCTGTCTAATTAATGAGGGGGGAAATTAGGGGATACTGGGATTTTTTTTTTTTTTTTACTAGCCCCAATTCTTCTGATGTCTCATTAAAATCCAGTCTGGAAGTGGCCTGTCCTATAACCGCCCCTGCTCGGTCCACTGGGAACTGGGCAGGCATAAGTGATCCATTCTGCTCCAACTCCCAGTGGATGTGGTATCTGATATGGTCGGTGCGCTCTCTGGGTGGGACAGTAGATCCCCCCCGCAGAAGCAATCCAGCAGTGAACAACCCAGAGCAGTGCCTGGTCTCTGAGTGAGCCTTGACTTTGATTTGATCCTGCAATAATAACATTTTCCAAGGATATGATGTACTGATCCTCCTGGGTACACACACAGGGGATTTGTATGGGTTGTTCCAACCACTACCCCGATCTGATTTATTTAACCAATGTTTGCTTGAAAATGCTGAATAAATCCAACCATAGCAGCCTTGATGTTGATTTCTATTCATGCTTTAAATGAAGTTCAAATAGAAAGAATGAATGTGGATTTCAATGTTCGTTCCTGAACATGCTAATGTAAAGGACACTTATTTAGCCCATGTTTTCAGATTGTTAGTCGTGTCATTGCAGGTAATATGTTTTATATCAGATAAGATAAGATACATTTATTGATCCCAAACGCATGCACAATCACACAACATGCAGAGTAGGGAAATTTGTCTTCTGCTTTTGTCCCATCTGGTGAACATCACAGGACCACCAAAGCAGTGGGCAGCCATGCACAGCGCCCGGGGAGCAGATGTTGGGGGAGTAAGGTGCCTTGCTCAGGGGCACTTAGACAGTGGGGGCAGGGAGAGTGCTCTTTGGACTTTGGAACATATCCGTGTGATGTCCTGGCAGGTATGTTGTATTGTCACCGTGAGGAATCGAACCAGCGATCTTCCAGTCCGATGTCCGTAACTTTCTGCCCAAAGTCCAATTATTCTGCCACAAGTCCACCGCCAACGAGGGACAATTTGGGACTCAGTGTCTTGCCCTAGAACACTTCAGTTATTCAGACTGAGGAAGATCGAACCACCAACCCTCTCTCTAGAGGAGGACCGCTGTATTCCCGTTCTGGTCTAAATCATTAGGGTTGGAGAACATTTATAGTCATAGCTACAATGTTACAAGTTACAAGGTAATTTACAAAATTTGATGTCTTTGGCCGAAACCAATTGAGATCAACTTCACAACTTTTCAAAAAGAAATATAAGCTCTTTAATTCCGCTCAGTTTAAAGCATCGCAAGAACAAAACAAACTTTGTTCTTTCAACTTCGATAACAAACTGCCGAACAGGTAGTGAATCTATAAATGTTGTTGCCATGGCAAATATCAGCCCCGGTCTTCAGGGTCAGTCAGTCTGTGTCTTTCAGGCGATGGTGAATTCAAACTAATCAAATGAGGAATTTTATGAATTATGATTATCTGAGGATGTAAAAGTACCTTCACTGTCTGCCAAAGAGCACTGGTTCCCTTTTTATCCATGTTTCATGAATATTGAAGGTAACACATGTGCAAAATCATTACATATGCCGATTCTGGAGCGCTTTGTGAGATCTGCGTTTCCACATTTGCACAGACAACTGCAAAGCACATTCACATGGAGATGATACTATTCATGTGGGTGGAGCAGCCTGGATCTAGGACTGGTTTTAAATAAGTCTAAATATGGCATTTAAAAGGTCAAGAAAGGGCTTGTCATGCCATTTTTACCCTGAATAAGAAATAGGAATATGAATTCAACATGTCCTGCTCTGAAATTATTGTTAAAAAGCCAATACTAGATTTTACTTCCTTTTTTTTGTTGATGCTGAGTCATGGCTGTTTCTGTTAGTTAAAACAACTATAAAAAAAATGAAGAAAAGCTCATCAGTCTCACACTGTAAACAAAGAGACGTCTCCTGTGGCCAAGTGTGTTGTTTTGTCGACCAATCCAGTCACCCAACCCCCCCCCCCCCCCCCCCCCCTTTCACTTTGTCGCTCTATATATCCATATACATACCAAAACAACCAGTGGATGGAGCTGTGAGGGATCAGTAATAACAGTAGCAGAAGTCGTTAGATCTATAAACTTGTGCTTTAATGTGACATCTCTTGTCTCAGTTTCCCTCCTCCACTCCCCAGCCTACAATCAATGCATTAGCTCCGAAGCACCGGCAGACATGAGTAATTTATCATTTTGGTAATTCATAATTAAAGTGGTGCTGCGGCGCTGATGCATGCACAGCTCTCGCTACACCCACACGCTGTCTCCTCGGTCCACAGTGTTCGGGGGGGAATTTGTCATGAGCATTGTTTGCCGAGTGATTCTTTCTCCAACTGCCGGTAAACACACATTTCACACCACTCTGGGTAAGTGGGTACCTCAGTTACAGCTCGCATGTATAGGAAAAGTATAGGAGGTGACTGACTTTCCTGTGGCTCGGTTAGTTTACCAGTATCCCACAAGCCAGCTGCACAAAGTGTTTACCTCCGCAAAATAGCACCCTGGGATTTTGTCCAACGCCAGTGAATATCTGTGTATTGATCAGAGAGGAGGACAAAAAAATAACATCAAAACAGTGACTGGAATTTAGTGAGCATGCTTTTCCTTCCAAAAAAAAAGCACAGTCTGTGGCCCAGAGGCTGTGTTTGTACATGACAAATAAAGGTGTTCCCATTCCAAGTGGAAAGTGCCTGGTCCCTTATCTGGGTGAGCTATTGCTGGCATTCCGTTGAGCATCACCTTGCAAACAGGGTTAAACAATACACATTATGGAAATCCATCATCAACGTTGCAAGAGGTTTAACACCTAGCTTTAGCAACGTTGCAATCCATGTCGGCAGCGATTTCGTTGAAGCAGCTTGAGATCCCAAAGTTTGCCGGATGGATGAGTCAGCGCTGGTGTAATTGTCTCTGGTCCCTCACCTGTTGGAGGTAATGATGAGCGGTGCAGGTTTGTTTCACCGAGCTGCAGGATGGCGCCTCACTGTAGAGAATAGGGATATGGTTTGGTTTGTTTACGACCACCTTTTAGGGGCTTTGTCGTGACGAGGCACAGCTAAACCAAAAGACACGTACTCTGTGTTCCCAGGAAACCAAATCCAAATGTCTCCTGGATGAGATTGCTTGCAGACGATCACTCTTATTGCAGCTTTGTGGCTTGTTGTGCCTGACACAATAGATTCAGTTGCATTTTTATAACTTGACAGTTAAATAGTTATGACACTTTTGTTAACGTAACCCCTTACTGCCTGAATTAATTTCCAATTACAGAAAAAAAAACATTTTTGTTTTTGGCTGTCATACAGATGCTAAATTAAGAGAAGATTGTTGATTTCAATATAGCATTTACAGTAGATATAAAATTAAGGTATGAGGCAAATTAGCGACATTAGGCATAATGGGGCATAACCTTAATTTACCAAATCCAGTCTCTGGTATGTAGATTAAGGCTGCTTTTGATTGAAATTGAATAAAAAACATATGTTTTTGTTCAATCATTGCTGTTCCATCATCACAGTATTTAAAATACAGCTTAATACCTCAAAATAACATTGCTGCACAGTCCAAAGGGGCTAGTATGTATTTTCCACTTCGACCACTAGATGGCGGCAGATTGCTTCCAATACCTTCCTTGGTATGTGTAGTATTTGCACCATCAGGCGCAATCGTCACCTCGGCGGCATTAAGACCGGAATGGGGTTTGAGGCGAATTTGCGACATCCGTCTACAAGGGGTTACCACTGCAGTTTCCGTCTACCTATTTCTACATAATTTTCCCCCTGGATTCATACAAGGTTAATACAACCTTTACCTTTAAACACCCAAATCTAATTACTCCATTGTTTATTTCAAGTGACAATTGATCAAAAGTTGAATAAATTCCCTCAAGGTCGTCCAAAAACAGCGTGACCTTGACCTTTGACCACCAAATTCGAATCTAGGTCATCCATGAGTCCAATTGAATTGTGTTAGACGTAATGAAATTCCCTGTGGACGGTCCTGATATATCTCATTCACAGGGATGTGAGGTCACCGTGACCCCCAGACACCAAAATCGAATCAGAAATCTGCTTTGCGTGTGTTTTCTCCTCCTAAATGTGTGAAAGATGCTCTTGGTGCTTGTCCGGTCAATCCTCTTTCCAGGTCTTCACGGTTGAGTGGACGCATTATTCAGGACTCAGGTTTTTTTGGGGGTCTATTTGTCAATTCACCACACCTTATTTTAAGGTCAAAGGGTGTGGTATGCTGCACAGATTGTTTGGCCTCATGAGGATAAGTTGTGATTTGATATGCAGCCCTGTCAATCCATTTGCAGAAAATGCGGTTTTAAAAAAAACAGCAAGTTAGTTTTATGTTTATCCTGAATTTCCAATATATGGGCAATTCAAATAAAGCTGCAGTTTCAAAAAACATATTATGTGTCATCTTTCAAACTTTTTGAAAACAGTAATGATCCCAGGGAAACTGTGATATTGGGATGGAAAAACACACCATCTGCCACGGTGTTGTTTCTGATATCTGCACCGGGGCTGTCAAGTTTTCTAATGCCAGACAGTGGCAAAAACAAACAGCACTTTTATTCAGAAAGATCACTTATTTACAGATCATGAATTTCCCCCACAGACTGAACCAGTGTTCGACACAGGAGAGTGGAGACTTTTTGCTGTATGGAAAGAAGACAGGGTTTTTTATTCGTTTCTGCCGTCCAATATCTGCTGTGCAGAACCCATTTCCCAGCCCACAGGGAAATGGGTAACTAAAAGTTTGTCCATCCAACATAAAGTCTTAAACAGTGCTCAGACTTTTATTGTGGCGGGCACCCTGGAGAGTTCTCTCCATTTCTGTCTTTGTTTGAGTTTGTCACACAGCAAAGCAAACCTTGTGTAATTTAACACGTGTGCCATCAGAACTGAAACTCTCTCCTCCTCCACTGGGGATCCTCCAATTGTCTATAAATGAACAAACAGTGTTTATAGGCCAGGGCCCCCTGTTGTCAGCATCCTGGTGTCTGTGGCTCTCATGCTGTGTTTGTTGTGCACCTGCTGACACATATAGAGTATACATGCACGGGGTTGATTAGCAGTGGTTGCAGTTTGCTGCTTCGGCCACCTCTCCATGTAATACTCCATCCAACCCCCCCTGCCCACGTCTGCTCCTCCTGCATTGCAATAGATTTCACAAAGCACATTTCATATAGGGGCGGCTGTGGCTGAGGGGTAAAGTGGTCGTCCTCCAACATGAAGGTCGGCAGTTAGATCCCCAGTCTGACCCATCTGCATGCCGAAGTGTCCTTGGGCAAGATGCTGAATCCTGAATGCCCCCCCCCCCCATAGAATAACAAAGTGCTGTGAATAGATGCACTGTGTGAACGGGTGAATGTAAAACTGTACTGTACAGCGCTTTGAGTGGTCATCAAGACTAGAAAAGCGCTATATAAATACAAAACCATTTACCATTTACCATATACAGAGGTGGATTCAAGATGCTGAATAGAAACATTAAAACATCACAGGAACAAAAATTTGAGGGAATCAATTTAAAATCAGAATGTACAGTCCAAGCAAAAATAAAGATTTGAAAGAGAAGAATAAAAAGGATGAATCTGTATAGAGATGTTAAAGTGAGTTGAAGGAGAAAAACTTTACAAATAAAGTTGATAGAACTCGGTTAAATAATCAAATAGGAATATGACAAAATGCAAAGAGCTTTTAGTTAAAGGCACTTGCGAAATATAAGTTTTCAATCAGGTTTTAAAACCTGCAATAGTATCTGTGAGTAGGCATATTGTATATCAGCCCACTCTGTGTTAAAGTGTTCAAGTATTATTTTTCGGTTTTAAATCCTTATGTTATGCTATTTAAACAGGGTGAAACATTTTGGTTTACAGTTCAGATTGACAAATTGGTAATTGGTTGTATACTTAGTTGTAAAAGCGTGTTTGGCACTCATGACACAACATTTACACATTACAACATTCATAGAATCACTATCTGTTACGCTATGACGCTTTATATTGAGCTTTTATTTTGAAATTGTTGAGGTTCTTCCCTCGGGCAGGAGGCTGCGGTCCATCAGGACCAAAACCGCCCGCCACAAGAGCAACTTCTTCCCAGCTGCAGTTGGCCTTATCAACAAGGCCCGGGACCCCCACCTGACTCTGAATTTTATTCCGCCCCACACCTCAAGGATGTGTTAAATTAACACATCATATTACATTATACTGCACTACATTGCATATTGCAATCTGACACTGTTCACTGTCTTGCGTTTCACTTTTTACATTTCACTTTTTACTTCACTTTTTATATCTTTTATCCATTATATATATTTTATTTAGATATGTTTATGTCTAAATAAATGTTACTTGTATAAATATTAGAAAAGGGTCGTAAATAAGAAGTAAATAGTGAGTAAATATAAATTGTTTCTTTGTATTGCTTTTCTTATGTGTGTTGTATTTATTGTGTTTGTATGTTTTTATGTTCTATGTTCATTGTATGCCCCAATAACCAGAGCAAATTCCTCGTAGGTGTAAACCTACTTGGCAATAAATACATTCTGATTCTGATGTCATGGTTATAACTTGCAGGTATGGCAGCTTGGCTGGTGAGAATGAATTTAATGCAACAAAACAATCAGTAATAAAGTTTCAGGTTGTCGGCAATTAACGAAGGAACAACAGGGAAATTCATAAACGAAACAGAAAATGAAACTGTGTTTTTTAGCCTAAATATTACCGAATCTGAAATGTATAAGGTATAACATAACTGGTTATGAAGTGGTCTCATTTTTATATTGCTGCCTCTGTATGACCTACAACAGCAAAGTAGAAATTCAAGGAGAACATTGTCCTTTTCTATAAACTGTTCATGATGACGGAGGTCAGGTGGAACTACTGGGTTCAGATGCAACAATTTTATAGCAGGGATAGGGTTAGTGTAGGAATACTACTAAAAATATATTATTATATAGCCATAGTAGAGTACAGAAACAAAGATACAGTACATAAAGACAAATAATGCCACTCTGCTGGTGTCAAATTTGAGAAAATCTTTGGAATATGACAAATTATGTATTTGATCCTTGTTTAGACCTGTTAAAACTCAAGATAATTTTATAAGCTGGTGTTGTTCAACAGCTTTTCACCATTTACATCAGTAAAAGTAATTCTCAGATTCCAATTTAACCACTGATAAAGATGGCCTCCCTGGTCCTTGAGGGAACATTTGGACACAAATTGTTGCCATATCCACAGTGTAAAATGTGTCTTTAATTGAGGTCATGTTCTTAGGAATTGATACAAACTGTGTTTCCCAATTTAATTGGAAATGCACCAATACAGCCAAGATAACACATGTTTGAAATGGTTTAATCAGTTAAACCCCCAAAAAGTTGTCAAGGTTCAAATTGCACCAACTCTCTGCCATGTCTGTGAGCATGGGGTAGGCATGCACAAACACTGAACTCTTTTTACAATAAAAATGAAGTTACACAGTGTTCTATTTAATCCAAAGAATCCACAATATAATGAAGATAAAGCTGTTTTATATATTTTCTTTATTGCTTGTAACTTTTCGATATCCAATCACAAAATAAATTATATATTTACCAATTTGCACACTTTTAAAGTCGTATGTCTGTCTATTTTTTTGGACACGTGTCGTTATTGCAATACAGACGAACTTCACTTCGTTAAAGGACAGTGTCTCGGTTGTGATCTCTTCTAGCTTCCTAGGTTCTACATTTCAATGTTGCAATAAAATGTTGTTTTGGATCTTATACGAAATTTTATTTAATGTCCAATTAGATTTAGATCTGATCTCGACATTGTCTTGTGTCTGTGTTAGGGTTTTCTCTTTGGTTTCTAATTAGATGTGTTATAATAGCATGTAACTATGTTACGTTTTTGGATATAACAATGAGTAACAAGGGTGTCTTATAATAAACTGTCCAACATATATTTATAGTTTTTGTGTTATTTGATACAACGTGCAAATTCTTAGGTCTTATTAGTGTAACATACATTAAAGCAGAACCCATTTTTAAAAGGTTAGAAGAAGATTGCTTAATTATACGGCCATAAATAATGATTTATGATAGATAATACATTTAGGAAACATCTTTAGGTTACCAGGTATATATTCTTCAATGTATATACTATCAATCAATAAATTCCAGTCACTTCCATCCCTTCGCAGCCTGATTACAAACAAGTATTCAGTTGTCAGAGTATTAGTTACGCCTATAGCTAAAAAGAAGACCGTGTAATACAGCAGTCCTTTAAACAAATCCTCCATTAATGTTGTTGTGCTAATTTTGAAGGATTGTACTACTGTGTTTGCTGGGATGCATTATACATAATAATTATCTTCTGCTATTGAGCCAACCTTTATTGATACAAATAGGGTGGACAAAATAAAAGAAACACCAGTATACAAGAACAAATGTCCATGAACTTTATCTGGCAGTAGAGGAATTCACAGAGCTCGCGGAATTAACATCAGAACAAAGCAGTAGAATACTCAGAGACTCACTATGTTGCCAGGCAAAACACTAGTTGATGTTCTTGTCTGTACAGTCACTTACAAAAAATCTTTCATTTGATGCTCATGCTGTATGAACATCCTCCTCCACACGGCTGCTCTTTGTTCGTCGTCTCCATTCATTTCCACTGAAGAATATTAGCAATCCTCCAACAACGTTCTCCAACACTGGGCTTAAATAGCTCTGCAATTGGAACACTTACTGTGGTATATATATCGAGGCAATGCTAATCATGGCTGCATAAATGCGGCTGTGGCTCAGGGGGTCGAGTGGGTCTTCAACTTACTAGAGGGGTTGGTGGTTTGATCCCAGTGTCCCCCATACTGTGCTCCAAATGGTTCTTGGGCAAGATACTCAACCCCAAATTGCCCCCGACGTCTGTGTGCAAGTGATGTCTGATATCGAAAGTGCAGCACAAAGTTTAAAACTTAAACATCAACCTATATGTCGGAGTGAAATCACTAATTTAATATCAAACACACCCAAAACAACTTAGCTACAGTAACAAGAATAAATGGAACACCTTACTTTTACCCCTGTGGCGTTCTCGGGCTTGTTATAGTCATAGTTTGCATGCTCTCATCAAGCCTGTGTTTGTTTCCTCCCTCAAAGACATACAGGTTAACTGGTTATGCTGAAGTGGAAAGGAAACGCTGCTCTGCACTACGTCTAACATGCAGGTGCTGCACCATCCTGTTGATGTGTTAAGAAGCTACCTGTATAATAGCCTTCCTCATCTTCATTTATTCCTGTTCACAATAAGGCAGCAGGGCCAGAATAAGGCCATCCTTAAGCACTTTAAGGAAAATGTCAGTGATATGATTGTAGAACAGTCACGCAGCGGAAATTAGCCGAACTTCTTGGGAGATAAATATGAAATACCCTTTTTAATTTAAAACAGCAAAAATCACAGAAATAATGAGTGCAACATTTTCATTTTCTCCAGAAGGAAGCCTGCCTGTGAGCCCCGGGTGCAGATCCGGCTACTAATTCTCGCAATCTGGTCAGAGCCCTGGATTTTTTGGCGGGGCTGTGGACGGTTTGCTCACTGAAACTGCGGCCATAAACACCAGTTTTAAAGATTAAAGTGTTCACTCTGCCACTGTGAGTTCATGGATTTTTAATGAGTCTTAGTCTCTCGAGCCGAGCTCTGTGTTTGATGTGCCATCGGAGTTTCAGTGTGCGGCTCAGTGACAACTGACAGAGGAGCGGATTGGCTGGCTTTGAATATAAAACATTAAAACAGGTGTACGGGGTCAAATTGATCCCATGTGGCTGAATAATAATACTGTTGTCAATCCTATTATTACTGTTTCAATGTGACTGATCAATAATGGGAGGAAGGATAATGATGTTTAAACATTCATATTTTAATCAGAATGAGCACATGCTTTTAACCCCTTAATGCCTGAATTAATTTCCAATTATATAAAAAAAATATTATTTGTGTTTTTGGCTGTCATACAGATGCTTAATTAATTGGAGATTGTTAATGTCAATATATCATATACAATAGATATGAATTTAAAGTATGAGGCAAATTAGCGACATTAGGCATAACCTTAATTTAACACATTTTCCAGTCTCTGGTATGTAGATTGATGCTGCTTTTGCTTGAAATTGAATAACAACATATGTTTCTGTACAATCATTGCTGTTCCATCATCAGAGTATTTCAAATACAGCTTAATGCCTCAAAATAACTTTGCTGCACAGTCCCAAGGGGCTAGTATGTATTTTCCACTCCGACCAATAGATGGCCACTTCCAATGCCTTCCTTGGTATGTGTAGTATTTGCACCATCAGGCACAATCGTCACCTCGGCGGCATTAAGACCGGAATGGGGTTTGAGGCAAATTCGCGACATTCGTCCACAAGGGGTTGATATGTTGATAGTGTACAAGAGGCAGTCGCAATTGTCATTGCTACAACATAATAACAACAATCACTGACTTGGTTTCATATGAGAAAAAAACATCAGCCTCCCCTGTCAAAGTCCTGTGTTTTGTTGACACAGAAAATTTTGTGGGGGGGGGGGGGGATTTGAACCTTAGCCCATTCCCTTTAAACCAATATGACCAAACAACCATTCACCTTAATAAAGCGCACGGTGAATTCAGCAAGGGATCCTCTGCTGTGCTCACACATCAAACTCTCCTGACTTTCTATGGACTCTGTACTGGGAGGCCAGGCGAACAAAGGCTGCAGTGACTGTGGAGCCTCCCAGTCTGACTCCTTCATTTACACATGAAACTTCCTCTGGAGAAAATACGGAGTATCTGCAGAGGTCAGTGCATGACTACAAGCAGCTTAAATTGCCAATTCTTACATCCCCTCTCAGCCGTTCTCCCATCCCCCTACTAGAGTGTGCTGCATCTGCAGATAAAGAACTTGTGTGAACAGATGAGCCTCCAATATTTGATGTGTCGAAATAATTCATGGGATCCACGGTTTATATTTAAAAGTTGAAACTGAACGACATTGGAAAGAACGAGGGGACAGCGCTGTGGCATTAGATTGACCACAAACAGCACCAGGAGAAATTCCTCCAGCATCAGTGGCTGGTGGTCGGAGGCCATCCGTAAAGATTTTATTGTCTTCAGCAGGCAGGATTCAGCATCCATGAAAAAGCTGTCCCTCACACCTAGAACAATGACTGATCAGCTCCAAAAGTGAATAGTCTCAGGTAAAAAATGTCTTACTGCTCCCATCCACCCAAAACTCCTAACACGGACCTTGTCACACTTTTTCCCGTGTCACCCGACTTCCTCCTCGGCTTCCATCATAACTACCAAGGCCACCAGAGGTCATTTAATAATAAAAAACGAAATACGGGTCATAACGAGCCGCTTGCACAGACGACCTGTGGGCTCCAGCTTTTGCAGCACAGTGTTATAATTGCTGAGACTTGGCTGCTTTTGCCCCTGCGGAAATTTGATGGGGTTGTTTTCTACCTGTGGCGCTAACTTGGTCTAGACTGTGGAAGCATGATCCCTGCTGCTAGCTGCTGTTACAATAACTAAAACCATTTCACACTCACGAGATACAATTTGTTCCCAAATCTTTGATAGTTTGTTCCACGTTGTGATTCATCTGTGTGCAGAAGTTGAGTCTATGTATCCAACACAGCAGAACGGCCTTTCCCTGAGCGAGCTCACACTCAGTTTCGGCAACTTTATTCTGTCATTCTTTTCATTGGTGTGGCAGCATGAAAGTCTGAGTCTACGAAATCTAAATTGAACGACGTAAAATACAATTTATCAAGCCGTCTGAGTTGGCGCAGTTAGAACAAGGATTCACGTCACGCTGTATATTTGTCAAAATAAAGTGTAAATCCAATATATATATGGAATCACAGGGACTTCTGTTGTTGCAGAGTACCTGCTGTAAAACACAATTTGTCCTTTAGATGATGGATTCTTTTTTTGCTGGGCCGCAGAAGCAGGGATGAAAATATTGAAAGCTTGAGTCAATATGTTACCCCACAGTGTGAGTGGGGTGGTGTGTGCAGCCACCAGCTACATCACAACCTCAACACATCACTGTCAACATTATCCCAAAATAAATCTTTCCTGTTCGTCTTAAAGATCCATAGACTTAGCATTTTCATACCAAAGTTACGTTTTATTTTGTAAAAAATGAAGTAGCTGACCCTGCATCTCAGCAAAGCATTTCCAATAATGAGGATGGGTGCACCACCAGGTTTTGAGCAGACAGACCGGTGTGTTGATCTGGCTTAATTAAAACGCGGGAACAAATTAATCAAACCCTGGAAATGAATTGTATCTTGTGCGCATACAATCCCATTTTGAGCGCTTATTAGAGTAAAATGGGAGCTTTTTTAGCTTTATGCTTTGGCCAATCTGGGGCTCTGTGATTACCACATTGTAGAAATGGGCTTTCTACCTCACTGTGGCATGCACATCCTCCAGCTGTTTTCAAACATGAAATCGGTTAATTGATATTTTGGAGTAAAACATAAAGATAAACTGCAAAAAAGTATTTTTGTCAAGTGTCATCATCTCTCGGTCACCTCTCTCATTCCGCAACAACTGTCCTGAAAAAAAGTCGATACGAAATATGGATAAAAACTGAAGTGCCGCTGCTCCTTGAAAGTCATTCCAAAGGGAATTGTAAAACAAACAGCTGGAGTTGTTTATCCTGATGTGTTGCCGTCTTTTACTGCTATTGACATTCCGGCAGTTGACGGCCTGGAAGAGAAACACTTCCATCGACCCGGCTGATGCCCGGAGCGCCGACCTGCCGCTTGGTGCCTTATCAGAGCCGGGCTCTGTGACCGACTGACAGAGCTCTGTTGGGCCTTTCCTGGCCACTCAGCAGAACATTGATAGGACCATTCAAATGGAGGAGCAGGGGACATGCCTCACTGGCCGTTAGGACCCTAAGGGGGGGCTGGCCCATGGGTCATTAAAGGGTATGTAAACAAGGGGTCTAATGGCGGTAAGGAAGGAGGAGTGTTACCCGTGTGTCAAATGACCTGGAGTTTATCCTGCTGTAAATATGAGAGCATCTTCCAGCCATTAGCATGGTATAATATGTACATTACTCTTTGTTTCATCAAATCAGATGGGATTAAAGAACATTTTCAACACATTGTTTCTCTGACCTGTCAATATCATACCTCATGAAGCTAGGGAAAACAATTTCAGAGACGTATGAGGTGAGGCTATCAGTTAACCCGATTGAAAGACATTTGTTTCATCTTAAAATGCATTTTTGTTGTGACATTTAGGGCTTCTTGCGCTTCTGGCCTTATTAGAATTTGAAAACTAAACTGTGTCAGTGTGGATGGACAAAAACAGATATGGATGGAAACAATGCCACGAGGCAAAGCATTGTTAACACTTGCATTTCCGCCTCGTCTTTTGCTTCGCCTCAATTTGTCATGCTCGTTATTCGACTTCTATTTTTGCCAAACCACATCTCCTTGGTTTTTGCACCGATGCACAAACACCCTTGGTGCACAAATAGCACGGTAGGATAAGTTAGTTTGCTGCACCGCCATCTTGTTGTCAGATCAAATCTCCCCCTTTAGTCTCTCACTCTCCCTGTTCCAGTCTCGGAATTGAGCCTGTCCCCCACGTGAAGTTCTTTGCCATCTTTCCTTCTTTCTCCACACACTAACACACAAACACACACACACACACACACACACACACACTACTGTTCAAGAAATGAATAGTAGCCATTCTGAGTCATGGTTCAAGTATTGTGTAAAAGCATAAGGGTGCCTGGGTCGGTGGTTCTAAACCAGTCTTCTCCAATTCTGTATGCCGAACTGAGCTTGGGCAATAAACTGTACTTCAAACTGCCATAGTAAAAGTGCTGCCCTGAGTTGCACTGTGTGAATGTGTTTGTGAATCGGGGAATGGAAAAATAAACTGTACTGTAAAGTGCTTTGAGTGGACGTCGAGATATGGACGGGGCCACCATTTCTACCGAACAACCATTTACCGTTTCTTGTTCACGTGTGACTTATAAACACGTTTCAATGAATTTCTAAACCGCTGTTCCTTATTCATACATTTCATATCAGCTATTTCAGAGGTCTGTGAAGCGATTGAAACAATCTTTGGACCAATGGAAAGAAAATGGCTCTGAAATTTCAGCTCGATAGAAAGCATCGCAGCAACAAAATAAACATTGTGCTTGTCCTTTGAAGACAAATTGTCAAACAGGAAGTGATTGTGTGAATGTTGATGGAGATCCACAGACTGAAAGCACACTGCCTCGCCCCTATGACTGCTATAGAGCGCTGCTTCATTAAAATCTTTATTAATAATAACATAGAATGCATTGCGTGTCCAAATTCCACCAAACTCGGCAGAGCGCTTTCTCTGGAAATGTACAACACACATCCCAAGTGTGAAGCTGATGGTAAATGGTTCAATATATGTGTTACACAGACAGACGTTTGTGGCATTGGTGGGTAGATTGTGAGCAGTTAAATCTATACATAGATCAAGTAGCATTGGCAAACATTATATCAGTGGAAAAGGGACGTGTTTACATAATTTCGAGCAACTTCAAATATACAAATATACAAATATAGGCCTCCCCCTGGCAGAAATCCAAATCAGAATCAGAAAGTAATTATTGCCAAGTAGGTTTACACCTACAAGGAATTTGCTCTGGTTATTGGTGCATACAATGAACATAGAAACATAAAAACATAAAAACACAATAAATACAACACATATAAGAAAGGCAATAAAAGAAACAATATATATTTACTCACTATTTACTCCCTTCTTCTAATATTTATACAAAGTAACATTTATTTAGACATAAACATATCTAAATAAAACATATATAATAGATAAAAGATATAAAAAAGTGAAGTAAAAAGTGAAATGCAAGCTGCAAAACAGTGTATGTACAATGAACATAGAAACATAAAAACATAAAAACACAATAAATACAACACACATAAGAAAGGCAATAAAAGAAACAATATATATTTACTCACTATTTACTTCTTATTTACTCCCTTTTTCTAATATTTATACAAAGTAACATTTATTTAGACATAAACATATCTAAATAAAAAGATATAATAGATAAAAGATATAAAAAAGTGAAGTAAAAAGTGAAATGCAAGATGCAAAACAGTGAACAGTGTCAGATTGCAATATGCAATGTAATGCAGTATAATATAATATCATATAATGTGTTAATTTAACACATCCTTGAGGTGTGGGGGGGGGGGAATAAAAGTCAGAGTCAGGTGGGGGTCCCGGGCCTTGTTGATACAGACAGTAACAGCTTTGTGTCGCTCAACCGTTTCCCCATCACTTTGGGGTGTTGCACAATCCACTGTTCGATGGAAATGTCGCTCCCTTCACGTCAGCCTGATACATAATTCAGAAAATCCAGGGGTGAGTAACTCTCCCGAGGCGTTCACCGCGGAGTCTGAGCCACTTTCCGCTGAACCCAGACGACCTTTACTGCATCATTTGCTTTTCATCAAACCGTGGTATTTTTCTCGACTGTACACATTTATATTTCATTTCCCTTTTTATCGCAGCCGTTGCGGAGTCGGCGTCTCCGTTAAGCGGAAGGCTGCAGCTGTCATCTTAATAGCGCTCGGGCTGATGTACGGGGACGGAAGAGGCATTTTTTTTTTTTGCGGAACACTTGTTCTCAAACATTCGACCGGCTTCAATAGAAGCTCTAAGCCACACAGTGTCTGCCTCAAAAGAGAAGAAGATTAACCGAGAGTGATAAAAAGGAAACAGAGAAAAGAGCGGAGAGGGTGTAAGGGCCGTGGAAATGAGATGCTGATGCCCTGTTAGCTCGTTTGTCACCGTTCTTCTTCACAGAAAAGCCTGTGTGATGTGTTCATGGGCTCCCTTTTGCTTTACACTTTCCTTCCTGCATGAGATCACTATTGACTCTTGTTGAGCCCTCCGCAGGCAGCGAGCCTATGAGAGGACAGCCGCGGTGTGCCTGAGTGGGATATCACACTCGGGCACACCGTTATTCCCTTGCCAGATTAACACTGGCTGTGTCAAACCAGTGGAAAGCAAGGTGGAATAGATGACTGTGATTGTGATATAGATGCGATTATAAAATGTAAAACAGGAATCGATACCTCACATTAATCATTTAACGGAGCTCTGCACACTCAAATTAAAAGCACACAGTGTTATTGTTTGACGGGGTGATCTTATTAAAAGAATTAGAATTCTAGATTATGATTAGAGGTGATTTATTTCCTGAAAGAATGAAGCAGCTGAGACATAGGGAGGTGGTTGAGGGGGATGGCTACGGCTCCCCCCCCCTCTCTCATTGATTCTATGTTCAGGTTTTGTAATGCTCTCACTCAAATAGACCCTGCTTGTGCTTTCATGTCCTGCTCCCCAGCTTCAGCTCTTTTCCTCACACTCCCGCTGCTTCTGTTTGCTTGGGGATTCCTTGTTTGACTTTTGGCCAGGAAGCTGTAGGGCAGAGTGGCCATTTTGTTTCAACAGAGTTATCTCCTGTTTAAGTGCTGCCCACGAGGTTCAGTTTTTGTACCTTTTCTTTTGGTTAGACAGATGTATGTTTGGTTCTAGTTAAGGATGACTTCTGGTATTATGTTACTCCCCTTGACCCTTAGACCAAGTTGGGGACGTATCACTTACTCTGAAGGGTGTTTGGCCTCATTCACCAATACCATCCCAGTCTTCCCAGTCTGCATTCCCTAATGTCCTTTGGCAAGACACTGAACCCAAGTGACAGCTGGTCTAACAGAGGAAGTGCTGCACATGGATGCACTGTGTGAATGTATGGGTGAATGACAAAAACTGTGCTTTGCTTTTAGTGGTCATCAAGCGCTGTATAAACAGAGACAATTTGTTTTGTAAGAATATTTCACTTCGGATTTATGAATGCCACATCTTTGCGAGATGAAAGTGTGTGGCAGTTATTGCTTATTAGCATATAGGTCAACAGAAATCCCACAAAATGAAAAAGAACATTTAAGAATCCAAGAAGGCCCCCCCTCTGTGTGGGGGGTGTGGACACACAGCACTGCAGCCGAGTGTGGTTTCCTGACCCAAGCCCGTTGGGACCCGGCAGAAATGGAACGTTTCGTGAAAGAGGCCAATTTATTCATAACTATATATGGTAAAACCGACCCGATGTGCATATATTGTTTTCTCATTATCCAGCGAAAATTTAAGCAACCTAAAAACAGACATTTCCAGAATAAACCTGGTAATAACTCAAATCTGGCTAGAGCTGGATGACCTCTTCAAGCTCCCTATCCCTCTTCAGGGCCTCTCTCTGAAATTAGCCACTTCCAACAAGCGGAGCGTAGTCCTGCCACAACAGAAGGCTTGACCCAAGACGGGATGATTCCCGCTCATTTAAAGTGGGCAAATCCAGGTTGATTGCTTTCTAGGGGCAATTTTGTAATGTTTGATGAGTGGTGAACCTCTGTGTGCCAAGCCCCCCCCCCCCTCCCCCGTTGAGGCTCCATCTGGATGGATAGAATAGGATTTCCAAAAAAAAGTGATTCATTTATGCGTTGAACTACAATGCCCGAAAACAACAAAAACATCTCGATAAATCCTCATTATTCCTCGCAATCAAATCCCCATGATACCAAAAGATAACAACAGGCGCACTGTTTAATTCCTCAAAGCGTTATTGCAAAAAGCGCTAATCTGATATTGTCTGGTCTTAATTGTACATTTAACTCCTCTTTGTGTTCACAAATCCGCTCGCCAACATTGTCCTCGCCATCACCTGCTCCTGTTATCAAATTTATTCTCTCATCACTGGGAGCTGAATAAAACATGAGGTCTATTTGCATCACTGAGGATAGCGGGCAGGGTCTCAGAGCTGGTGGGAAAAAAAAGCACAGTGTCTGCATCCGATCTCATAACGGGCAAAGTGCTTCTCGCGGTCAGAGGGCCTCGATATCTTCACCTCCATAAAATCCCCTTTGGTTCACGCCGAGGCTGCACACGTTGGCGGCGGAATACAAAACGGCATCCAGCAGAACTAGTGCCATCAGATCTCGGCATTCCTCGGCGCCCTCCCCTCCTTCGGCAATCCAGTCGTGGCCTGTGCTTTGGAGATATGCAGACTTGAGAGATATGCTTTTGCTTAGTGTTGAGAATAGAGAAATCTGTCTCAAGTTCTCCCCACCGTGTCCGTGGCGTTGCTGAGATATTTGTCTCGGCCGAGTCTTCAAAAGAAAAGGGAGGATTTTCTTAATACTATTAACATGAAGAAGTTTGCATACACAGAACCACTGTTGAGTATTTAAATGCAAACTTTTGGATTATAACTCTTTTTTTGTCAGAGGAATCAATTGAAATACTTAAATCACAGTCGCTTCAGGGGATTTTCTGACTTTAACACAGAAGCCCCCCCCCGTGTATTTAATCCCTCATTGTCCTCAGTAAGGTGAGTTCTTGTCTTTCCAAATCCCCTGAAGAAAGAAAAATACAAATATTGCTTCCTTACAGATATGACATTCAGTCAGTATCTTTTGATTCGGCATATCTTGATGAAAATGTTCAGGAAGAGGCCAATCTGCATTATCTGATTGGCTCCCACGCCTCTCTATCCACATTCTGTTCGGTAGCCCCCCCTAGGCCTGGAACAAATAAAAAAGTTTACAGTTTAAAATAAGGTCATCTATACAATGTCTCTCCCTGGCGTCCAGTGTTTTTTTTTTTTCTCCCAACTTTGCCTGTACAGGAGCTGCTTGTCTGAGACCTGATAAAACTCCGGATATAAAACCTGACATTGAAGATGGATGTGTCCCGCGGCCACTCTCGCCTATCAGTCGTGAACACAGCCGAGGACAGGGGCCCGGGAAACGTGTCAGGGAGCTATCTCTGCCGCCGCTCCCCTTGCCCTCTTCACTCACAGGCAGAATTGGCGACTGGCAGAGATGGGAGAGAATGCAAATTTGTTTTTTTTTCTCCCCTTTTGGTTAAAAAAAAAAAAAAATCGCACATAGGGGGCGACGCCTCAAGCCCACTTGTATGTTTTTTAAACAGGTATCCGGAGACACCCTGAGATGTGAGGACGTCACACGGCTGACCCGGTGAGATTGCAAAATGTCCCAGGGGTGGCTGTTTATAAAGTAGGGGAAAAAAGCCAGTCCGAAAAGGTGGAAACCATTATCTTGAAATGGGTCACAGCGTGTTAAAATGAGAGGAGAAAGACGCCGAGCTCCACAACTCAACATCACAGGCTGGATTTCAATTTCAAAGAGGACAACATGCTGAAAGGCACAAGTGCTCTTCCCAAAACTCTCTGTCAATCGGAACACAGACTCTGACCCTTGTGAACATGTTCAATAGCAGCAGTGGAGTCAGGGCAAGCAAGGTGAGCAGTGCTTGATTAGAAATGGAGCTAAAAATAGAATAAGACCAATTAGACAAGAAGTTGATTGTTGATAAACAAATTATTGTTTTTTTTACACTTTAAAGATGATTTTTCTCTGAGGCCGTGGATTCAGGACATAGGGAGACACAGGGAGAGGCAGCCTGTAATATTTTCACTCAGTCTATAAAAAAAAGTAACATTTATTTTCCATTCATCCTGGGTTTTAGACAATGGACTCATGAAACTCTTCCCACTAAGAAACTTAGTGTTAGTCAAACTTCTAATAAACGGTTGAAATAACTGTTTTATGTTATACAATTAAAATTAATTACAAATTATTAAAATGTATATAAATCTGTTATTTTTATTATTTTTGTCATAATAGAATAAAAGACCAATTAGACAAGAACTAAATGGAAGTACATGGCAAGCTACACAACTTATGTTACATTATCCTAAAAAAATGGTTACATGAACATCAGAAGGTCCACTAAGTCTGACAACCTCCTTAAAATTGGATTAAGTCTTTTGAATGGAGACATTTTAGTCTGGTGTTCTTTTTCAGGCAGCCTCCACTTTGAATCTACATTAAAGCACATGCATTCCCTTTTAACACTTAAACCACAGTGTGATCAGACTGTAAGCCGCATGCATACGCCAGTACAGGAACTTCACCTCAGGCAGGAGAGGGTGAATGATATGTATAGCTCCAGAGAGAGGAGGGTGTGAGCAAGAAACGGGGGGGGGGGGGGGAAGAGAAAGAAATAGCTGAGGAGATAAACTCGCTCTGTGGGTGAAATCGGATTTCAGCGGCACCGGGATCCTCCGGCGGGCCGTTAAAGCCTGCTCAGCAAGAGGACGGGGTACATGCGATTCGTAGTATGAGCAGAGATGAAAGAGTGGAGGCAACTCAAGGCCTCTGTACTGGATTACACTGTGGGGTGGTGTCGACTCCAAACTGATCCACTGTATGTGAGTGTGTGTGTGTGTGTGCGTGTGTGTGTTCCAGGAGCTGATCATTTTAGTGGAAACATCCAAATGACCATGGTAACTGTGCTATTACATGCAGCATTACATTGTGGTACATACATTTCGTGTCATTTGGGAGTTGAAATATTTGAAGTAGAGCCAAAAAAACAAAACAGCATGACCCCATGTTGCAAAAGCCAGTCAGCGCTGAGTGTGAAACTCACAATTGACCAAGAATTTCATGAAACCGACTCCGGTAAGCCTCAGGTAGCATTGTATAGATTGATTGTCAATTTCCTACGTCTCCAGGTGGCCTCGTGGACTCACACTTGACCATGCTGCCTTCTCAGGCATTTCCATAAACAGGACCATGCAGCAACTGAAGTCAGTGGCTTGAGTAGTGTGAGTCAGGGCTTTTAACACAAATCATCCTGTGTCGAGAGTAAACGCAGCATAGCTGTAGTGTAACACAAAAGCCCTGCACAAGTTTAAGCACTCATAATTGCAAGGGGCAAAAATGTACTTGTTCAGCTTGTGACATTTTGAGGCAGAGGCTGAACCTGACGGGTACATCCGGTTTAAGATGTAATGATGTTTTTCATGTAATCCACCACTGACCTCCGTGTGCATCTACTTGCGACACACACTGACCACAGGCTGGTGGTACAGTCATAGAAAGTAGGAACAAATGTAATTTGTTTTGAATTAAACCTGAGCTCAACCCAAGCCCGAGGCTTTTGAGCTCATCGTGGCCGAAACCCAAGGCAAGCCAACAATGCAACGAAGCTTTAGGACTCGGTTTGTGGTAGCAGAACTCTTGTATATATTATGCCAGCAAAACAGGTGGTCAAATGCTGTTTATTTCCTTTTTGAATCCTACAAACTAAAATGCTTGCATGCAAATTCAGTTCATGTTTAACCTGAATGTCTCCGACTCAATAGGGAAACGGCAATGTGCTGAAAGACTAACTAACAATCATGCAAACATTTCGAATGATACCCAACCGCAGCATGGACTCGTTTTATTTTGGAAATGCTCACATATGATTGTCAGTGTCGGACATCCAAGACAGTGGGGCTTTTTAAAGAGAATAAACCACAGTTTTTATTGTGAAAACAACACAATAAATGATCAGTAAAATGAATTTCGAAATGTGCGCTATGCATGTGTGCCAAAATGTGGGGGTCTTTTAAAGTACAATGGAGGGAAAATGACATTCACATTTTTAGACCCAGTGCCCCTGTTTCTCTGTATATTTTAAAGACACCCCCTGTGAGCTATTTACAGTGGATGGATTACAGCTTGAGTTGTAGTTTGTGTTGTTGAATACATTTGTAATGTTTAAGCAATGCAAATGAATCCCTGTTCACTTTGGCAAAATGGTGGAAGAAGATAGGGAAACAGATATATAAACCTCACCTATGCCAAGTGACACAATATGTGTAATATATCCAGCAAAAGCTTTCAGAAAGGAGTCCTGAAATAGATTGCTAATGAACTGGCCTGAGATCTAACAGCTTACTGGTCTTCTTCAGTGACGTTAAGTCTCATCTATCGAATGATTGAATGTCATTAACTGGGAAGAAAAAACAAATAACATCACTTTATACCCAGAGCAGGGTAAGGCATGCAGGGAGGAAGTCAGCTTGTTTTTTCCGACTTGATCATCACCGTGGAATAAGAGAGGAGTCGGACGCACAGACTGAATTATATGGTGTGGTTTCTGACGGGCTTTCAGGCTCAGTCATACGCCGGCAAGCCAAAGAGCTGCGGCCGGAACTCCTCCATGCTCCTGAGCCGCAGCGTGGCCTCCTGGGTAAGGCTGGGGTCTAGGTTGTCATCGGGAATCATCACCACCTGCATCCCTGCCGCCAGCGCCGCCTTCACGCCGTTGGGAGCATCTTCAAACACCAGGCACTGAGCAAGGACAAGAGAGAGGAAAACAAAGTGATATTATCCTATAAGCCTATTAGGTCTACAGGATTCCACCCCTGCAAACGCTGCAGAGCTGAGAGCGAAAACAAACATGGGCAAAACGGGGGGAGCAGGCCACCATTTCCATTTTCAATGTGATGAACTTGACACTGCTCCGAGCAGTGTTGTTTACCGCTGCCAGGTGAAATATCCATTTAATCTTCAATTTGAAGAAGGGTGCCCCCTGCAGCCCTGCTTCATTGGCTTTGTTTACAGTTTCAGAAATGCTCTCTGACTCCCGAACCGATACGAGTTGTTGTGCATATCAAGAGGCTGGACACACTTTAGGTTGATAAACAAGTTCTTGTTTTTTTTGACACTGTGAAAGATGATTTTTTTCTGAGGCCGTGGATGCAGGACATAGGGAGACACAGGGAGAGGCAGCCTGTAATATTTTCACTCAGTCTATAAAAAAAGTAACATTTATTTTCCATTCATCCTGGGAAATGTGTCTGTGGTATATTCCTACCAGTAACTCTGAAAAGACATGACTTTTATTTTGTCATTTGTTACTTCACTATCAAAATTGCTTCGGACAGGTGTTTCGATTTCATAATGAAAAAAATAATAAAAGGAAAATAGCTTTCCCATCCACGGGCACGTTTTAGACAATGGACTCATGAAACTCTTCCCACTAAGAAACTTAGTGTTAGTCAAACTTCTAATAAACGGTTGAAATAACTGTTTTATGTTTTAAATCCAGCAAATTAATATAAATCTGTTATTTTTACTATTTTTGTCATAGGTAACATTGCTGCTCTGTTTTAGTGGATCTCATAAAAAAAAAAATTATGCCTTAAACATTTACTTAGTGTTTTTCAGTTACATCTTAAATTTGTATGCAACTTCATCAAATAAATTCAATGTAAAAGGTCATATTTAATGAATTGTTACCTATCATGTTGAGATAGTGTCGTTAAATCAAATATCTTGAGAAAGATTAAATAAATAAGCATATTTATACATGAAACTTGTGTTTAATGTAGATATTTATGTATAAATATAATTTTATTTAATTTATTCACACCAACTCAATATGATAGAAATACTTCGTTAAACATGACACTTTATGTTGACCCTGCTCCTCTGGTGGACAAAGAAGTTTTACTGCTCTACAATTTGTCACGATACTGTTTTTCTGTGTTTTCACATCTCAGAGGCAGCAGTCGGTAAACAAGCAAATAACACAGTCTGTGCTTGATCTTCCCTGTGGAAGATGTGCAGTAAGTTTGAAAAGTCTCAGACGGAACATTATTCTCACTGCTGTCAGATAATAAGGCTAGCAGAACTGCCCTAACATATTCTGGTCTGCTGTACGTACCATTAGTTAACTTGATGTTTGGCACCAATCTACTAACTTGTCCCCAAAACAGTTTCATCATAATCCGAATATTTTACACTTCATTGTAGAGCAGTGTGAATCGCCCTCACCGAACAATTGACCTATCTGTCACAGTCAGACTGGCCATCAGCAGCACAGGGATCAGTCTTGCTATATTAGTGGCCCGATTGACCATCAAAACAATCACTACGTTTTTACCATCCTTGGCAGGAAGGGAGGGAGGCGGACCTCAGCATACTCCAGTGTGCATTAGAGTGAACTCTGTGGACGTTCAGTGAGCTATCACAATAATGATCCCTTACAAATAGGTAATGAGAGATAGTACCTCACTAAGGTGGCCAGCATAAGTGCATCTGATTAGGATGTTTTTATTGGTCAAATCACTTTTTGATGATTCAGAGTTAAACAGTTCGTCAACAACTGTAAATCCCCACTTTGACCTGTGGAATTAAAGGACCAATTTTGCACAATTGTCACCGTAGCCAGTTTTCTGGATTTTACCCGCAATCTTTGTTTCACACATGCACAAAAACAATTATTGTTGTACGTATTAACTTTGCTGCGCCGGTGCTCCTCACAACACCCATGCTGTATTGTTTATAGTGGAATGAGGCAATGAGTTGAGGCTTTGGTGATGGTGGTGGAAAGGTTCTGCTGCTCATGCTTGAAAATAAGTGATCAGTGCAGACTGAGTTAAGTAATATTGACCACAATTACGATTAGTTAGTGCCTGCATTATCAATAACTTAAAAAACAGTTTCTTTGTAAAGAAGTTACTGTCACAGTGAATCTAGTCGGTTTAAGTCTTTGGAAGTGGATGTCGTTTGTGAGGCAGACCTGTGTCAGGGTGACGTGCCAGGCCAAGTGAAAAGACGGAAAACACGAGGCTAATTTTGCGTCTGAATCATCTGCTGTGCACATGTTCAACAAGGACATTCCAACAGCTGCAGTCAAATGAATACGGCTGAACCTTCACCAGGAGGTTAATCAGTTTTCAGTATCCGATAATCGCATTCAGAAGTGTGCTGAAAGGAAGAGAGAAGGCGCCAAGGCAAAGTGCTACAAGGCTTCGTTCATACCAAGTATTTCACAAACCTTAAAGCTGGGCGCAGAAGCAAGAACGCTCATATTTACCCAAACACCTACTCAACAACATTAGCTTCTAGCTCATTGTTTATAGGCAAAATTGAGATTGATTAAAAAATAATTGTGATGACATTTTCATGTTTTGTATGAATGGCTAATGAAGGTCATGGCCAAAAAAGGTTAGATTAGAGTCAATGGCGTGCAATTCACGTCCAGGGGTCCGATTCAAAATGAAATGACTTGGTGCATTATATTTAATGCTGAATTGAAATTGGAAATTGCCAGTGCAGTATGTGGCATTCAAAACATGGACAGGGTAGGTATCATAGGTCAAATATCTCATTCAAGGGTCTTCACAGTGAAAGTAAAGCCCACGTTTTCAATTATATTACACAGAGTTGCAGCCAGATCCAATACAAGAACATAAAATGCCTCCATGCTGCTCCAGTGGTGTGATCCAAGTGTCCGGAAGCCCCGACATTCAAAATCGACTCGAACACTGTTTACCCCCCGAGACTCAAAGTGTTTAGTGGACTCCAACACTTCACCCACCCCTCCATCGGCACAGTGGTGTGTAAATAATGGATTTCATCTTTGGGTTAACTATCCTTTAACACCAGTCAATATTAATTTCTTGAAACCGGAGCCACCACTTGTTCCAAACCTAAAGCTCATTCAGTGGACTGGACGCGATAAAACTATTCTTAACCCAAAATAAGAGAGACTTTAGTCATGAGGACAAAAATGTCACATTTCAGTTCACCACTGAGTGAGTATCATACTAATATTGTAACTGATATAGGTATACGTGTATATATAGCTGCTGAGAAATGACACCTAATAAATCAGCTGAAAATAAGCAAGTACTGCATATCTATTAAGTTTTGGTATCTGATGTCTTGACTTAAAGGTAGGGTTGGTACGGAGATTCTGAAGCACTTCATCTTAGTCTCTGAAATCCCCTCCACATCCTGATGGGCATCAATAAATAAAGCAGCTGTCTCTGGCCCTCACGTGATTGTAATAAACATGATCAATCATTTTGTTGGGACAGAATGAAATGGTTTGCTGGCGGTTCTATCTGTCACTAAACAAACCTGCCTGCGCATGGCCGCTGTGTCCACAAACCATCCATCCACGCATTAGCTTCAAGGATTGCTTGTGTGTGAGCTGAATCCAATCCCTAATGACTACCTATACACCCTGGATAAACCTGCATTGTATGTATAAAAATCAATGTGGGGTTCTATATCTGTATATTTTTGTCTTTTCATGCTGTATTTTCATTGCTTCTTTTTGTCCACACAGTTTTGAAGTGGCCAGACGTGTTTCACAGAGAGGTCTAAACACTATTGTTTCGGCAATAATTAAACCACAAAGTGACTTTAGCATGAATTTGAAATGCCTCTTTGTTTCCTTTATTACCAACATTGGATAGCGAATTCATTACTGGGTAAAAACACAGCTTTAACCTTTGTGGTTGAAACGGTACTTCCGTGTGAATAAAGGAAACGGCCGTAAACTGAGTGGAGAGCCCTACAGAAGGAAGCGAAAGCTCAAGCCTGAAAAGCTCGAGGACCTTTGTTCATCTCAACTCTAATACTCAGGTAGAATAAAGGGGGCTCCTCGAGTCTCTTTAAATCCTAATTGACTTCTGTGATGTCACTAAGCCTGAAACTGGATGATGTTGAACAATGCAAGCGGAAACACAGAGTTCACAACAGAGGGCTCGTGCTAATTCCCTTGAATGGGAGCAATTAAAACTAGTAATTACCCAATGAGCTGGCGAAACGACCCTTTAATCTGCCTCCAATGCGCTGTATTGAAATGGGTGGACGCCCATTGACAGCTCAGGTGGATTATAAATGGAAGTAAGAAAAACATTTTTATAGTTGAATAATGATATGTCTGTACCAAGTATGTGAAAAAACCCAGTCACAGATACATTACAAGGACTGCAACCGAATAGCTAAAACACAGTGTTGCCTGATAGTGGGAGGTTGTGGATGATTACATTACATCATATTAAGACCCTGACCCTGATCTAAAGCTTATATTGATCAGATTATTCCACATCATGTGATACTATATGAAAAGTGACCAACAGCTGATAGGGGTATATACAGGGCACATGCAGGGTACCCATCACCCCCCAAATGCTTTTCATTAATTTTCAATATGAGGAGCATGATCCTGTTGCTGGACTGTCACTGACATTGAAACCACTGTCAGTTTTGTTGCTAATCTATAGTTTCAAAATAAAAGCTCTTAAATACAGCAGTTAAACAACTGTTCCTGGTCTCTCTTTCTTCACCTCCACACATCTCTCTCTTTTATCCCACTCTTTCAGCCCACCTCTTTCCTCTCACTTTTTTCTCCAACAACTCAAGTGCGTGCTCATTCTCGGAACTTTTGGGTTTCCCTGTAATATCCAGAGGGTTTGATCTTACTTTGAGCAGTGGTTTAAGATCATTTATTTTGTGATTAGGCTCTGTACAAATTAAAAAAGTTATATAATTAAATAGTCAAATTAGAGGATGAACTGTGTCTTTGTAAGGTGGGTCTCCATATTGATTCTCCATTGTTGTCATATGTTGACGTACGGAGGAAGTCTCACATGGCAATATAACATGACTGTCCAAAGTCTCTCCGTTTAACTGCGTTTTTCTACCTCTTCCCCCTCACTACAATTTTGTTTTCCCCCACTTTAGTTAGTTGCTCTATTAAACCATTACAATCAGACAACAGTCATAAACTGTCTGAATAATTGATAGGCTTCTTCTTTATTCCTCCCAAGAGTAAACACATCAGTAAAATGTAGTCCATAATCTGGGTTAGTATCAAATTAATGCGCTTTTCCACTGAAGAGTCTCAAGAATCCATAACCAGGGACTTCCCGGAACCATTAAAACCATTCTAATGACAGTCGTGGCACTAATGGAGCTAGTAAAAGCCAGTTCGGGGCACCGTCATCAGCAAGCATGAAATAAGCATTCATAAATAACATTATTTTCAGGCTGTGTTATGTCCCTTATTCTGACAGATTCCAGTAGTGTTTTGCTACAGTAATGCTTGTTGTTGTCTGCTCCCCCACCAGCACAAGTCCTAATTTAGTCTTTAGTTGGTGGAGAACAGCGGAAACAAAACAGAACCTCTGCCACTTAATGCACATTACATTCTAAGCCCCTACTGTGGTAAAAGGTGTTAACAGGCTTTCCCTTCTGTGATAATGGTTGCTGGAATGAAATTGAAGATATTATTTTCAAGCAACCGAAAGGGGGTTTAAGCGACTTCGATCATTCACACATAAGTAACATGCTTTTTGTCTGATTCCAGATGAGTGTGTCTAAAGACGTTCATATAAAACTACAGAGACAGACTGAAAAACGACAGGACAGTCACTGATTGACGATGAAGACTTGTTGGGAGAGATTGAGACACAGAGAAAAGCATCTCTCTCTCAGCTCACGTACACACAGAATAACCTCTTTTATTGGAAGGCAAAAAAATCGATCTGTGATTAGTCAATACATGTTAGGGTTGGGCGATGAGACGAATACATATAGTTTATCGGCGACTGGTGCGTGGGCCATTGTTGGTTGTTGTTCTGTTTTATTGGTTAATTGATATTGTTAAGGAGATATTTATTTAGCTAATATAATGGTCTTCCTCCTCGAGACTTATCCTCTCAACGTATTTGTTGATGGTTAGTTTGTTTGCAGCCACTGTCACAGTATCAAGTCTGATCCCCACACAATGATTGAGACTTTTATTTAATTGGTGCATATTCATCATTCAGCCAGTACTTCATCCGCTTGTTCTTACCACGCACACATACTGTAAACTCAGACAGGGAGAAAACAACATAATTTGGTTTTAACACACACCAATCACATTTATAAAGAGGACAAATTACTTAATTCGGCTCTCTCAGCTTGCTAGTTGCATCCAATTTAAGGCCAAAAATAAATCCACAACAGGAGAATTTTTACTCTAATTTGCAACAAGCTCTTTTGTGCATTTGCATTGTGTACAATCCACAATCAGGAATTCAAATAACTTTCATAAACGTTTTTTAGTTGTGATGACGATATTTTGAAGTTTAAAATGAATCCGTCTGTTGCTTTCAGGACAGATGTGACGGAGAAGAAATCAGTAATCAGTTCTGGATCGTGTCAGGAGAATAAAACAGGATGTACGTGGGTGTGTCCCACTGCAAGGTGCGGGGTTGTGCTGCATTTTTAAATGCTGTCGCAAAGAATTGTGGGGCGGCATTTTCTCATTTCCTTTCACAAAGGATGGCCCGGTGTTTGCTTTGCTAAAGGAGACAGGTTAGGAAGCATTACGCCTCTTTTCTTTACAATTAAGAGAATTCTAACAGCTTTTATTATGGTGGTGGCTGAAAAACTTCCAGGTCATTTCACTTAGTTAGGAAGGTTCCCAAGCAAAATGGAGTATTCGAGCGGCACCCGAGTCTATTTGAAAAACAAATTAATCCAATTGTTGTTGTGAGAGAACACACTGAAGTACACACATGCCTGCCACAGCTGACCACATTGCAGTAAGAAACCACCGCAGCATCAGTAGCTGAGCACTGCTGACTATGGCCCAAAACCATTTCCCAATAGAGGCTGTCACACAAAGAGGTGGTGTTCTGCTTGTTAAACAGCCAGCCACAGAGCAACACAGCTTAATATAATGCAACAAGGTAAATCCAGCGAAGCTCACCTTTCCAACAAGTTGGGAGACAAGAGTTGAACTGCCTTTGCATGCCAGCATAAACCCTCATAACCCAAATTCAAAGTACATCAGAAACAACACATTGACATTGACCATTGAACAATTGGGCCAAAAATCATTGTGTATGTTGATTAAAGGGCAGTTTTGAATGTTTATGTTTTTTGTTGTTCATTTTAATGTTTATGTCCCTGCTTGTGCTCATGTGAAACTGCATTGCTTAACATTAAAGATAGACAATCGTCGTTAAAATGAATGATAAAAAATTCTTACTGCGTGGGATTCTATTTCAGAGAAAATTACGATTTAAAAAATGTCATTACCACGCGTGAATTATTAGTCAAACTCTATAATAGAGAAACACTCAAATTCAAGCAACATAATAACAAACTGTCATTAAGAAACTGTTTCCACAGACACATCTTTGTCACAATGACTGTTCACCAGCTCAGAGTCTGACTCTGACAATACCAGGACAATCTGATGTAGCATTTCAAAGTAAAAGCCCTTGGAAATATCATATTGTGACTGTTTTGGTGGTAGCAACAGTAAAGGAGATTCTTTTGGCATTAGACATTGAAAAGATGGCAGAGGGCAGCTAGTTACTGGGCCGCCCTCTTGTTAACCAGTCTAGTAACCGTTACATCAACAAACAGGGTTTGCATAACCAAAAAGGTTGTCTGGAAAGGAGTCAAATTCCCAGCCTGCATTATTGACCCCCAGTCCGTCCCTGCTGTTAACTGAAGATCTTCCAGGTTTATGGATTTTCCAGGTTTAATGGAGACATTTGAAGAAGTCACCTTGGGATTCTCGGAAATGCAACAGTCACTACTTTCCGACCACTTTCAGAGGAAACTATGTATTAATCATGTTAATTCATGGATCATGATGTTTATTGTTAGTTTTGGCACAGACAACCCATCACACCAGGTGGAAAATAACTTGATATAACAAAGCGCAAGCATTATTTACCATATATATGAGACCCAAACTTAATTCACAGCCTAATCTCATTTTCTTAATCCAATGTAGATTCAGTCAGCGCTCAGAAGCCATCATTCATCATTAAATGTGCATACACCCTCAAATCGATAATACAACTCTCAGGGGGACGGAGTGTTGAATCCAAGATTGCAGCTCTGTTCAGTTACCGCTGATGGGTAACTGATCAAAACAGCACCTCTCCAAAATAAACAATTTTCCACTTTTGAAATTGGACAACAAAACCAAGTGACCTGGATAATCTAAACAAAACAAAAAACACTAAGGACCTCCTGAGGCTTCGGGCATTTCTGTCAATTTCATTCGTTATTGCAAAATTCAAACACACACCAAGGCCTTTTAGGAAGGCATTAAAAGCTAAAAGGTATGGGGAGAAAAAATTTTCTATATGCAAATAATTTCTCTTACTGTGTGGACAAAAGATACCTGCATCCTAAATGGCATATTGCAGAGGTGTCATCGAAAGAAATAAGAACCGCACTAGTTTCAGTTGGGCTTTAAACACCCACGTTAATCCATCACCCCTTTGTTTGGATTGAAGGAATAAACAGCCTTGTTTCAAATAAAGAAGGGAGGGCCATACAAGTTCTTAAGAGTCTTTCAGAAAAACAATATGAAGCCTTTTAAAGTTTGGTCCAGAGCGATGCTGACTGGTCTCCTTTCCGTCCCTCTGTGAGGAGACACAGCTCCTGCTGGTCCTCGGCTTCATAAGGTGCCATAGAGGGTTTGAAACACATCCACAGACCCGCATCCCAAGCACATGAAAGATTCAGCAGAGCCAGCATGTGTGGATTCACTGTGGACCCAAAGGTGAATGTGACAAGACAAAGGGGATGAAGGGTGAGGCAAAAGCCGTAAAATGTGTGTGTTTGGTGTGCACAGCTACAAATGCGCACCTTGGCTATTGTCTCCAAAAACAACTGGCCCACTAACACAGACACTGTCAACTCCCTAAGGGGAGCTTGTTGTGGCCAGATGACAGCAGCCAGTGCCTGCATGCTGGGATTTGGAGAGGATCCAGCCCTTGTTTGGCTGCAAACAGTGCTGCTGGCAGTGGAGTTGAATAAGGACGCCTCAACAATGAGCGGCTGCCCTGATTGAGCGTCTTCTACATTTTAGCTGAGTTCACAGGCATCAGGAAGATCATGTGTTTATGGGAAAAGATCAGACATGGGGTTTGAACCGGAGCGGTCAAATGGTGTTGAGTTATTTACTCCATCGAGTGGACATGAGTCAACCTTCCGATCAAAGAATACAATCCCAGCTATTTTGTGTAGTTCTGTTAGCAGTCCCTGGTTAACCTATTTCTATATTTCTTTTTAATACTTTATATTATCCTGCTTCCAACCTTTAATATTCTCTAAATTCTGATCTGCCGTGTTAAAGTGGAGGAATGGGAACCACTTACCACTCTATTGATTGTATAAAATGAATGATGCAGCCTTGGGAATTACAGAGCTTAAAACTAAATGTAGGGGGGGAATTGAGAGTGGATGCCTAGAGTCAAAACAAGATGAGATGATTTTCATATTATATTTAAATGTGTTCTATGATTCAGTACGTACTGATGTAAAATGGAAATAATCCAAGGGAAAGTTTTCTATGCTTAAAAAGAAGATATTTAGTTTGCTCAATTTGTGTTCACCATACGCTGAGACCCATAGAGAAAATAAAGACCAGGCCTGAAGTAGGAGGTGCTGAGATAGTTGTAAAACCTACTTAACGCAGATTTTCTATGGAATCTATAAAAACATGCTGTGTTTAAGGCAAGTGATGCATTATTACATGGAGTAAGAGGAATAAACATAGAGATCTCTCTGTTTTCCACATGTCACTCATTTTGCAAACTGTCTGCACGTGCCCAAGCCTGATCTAAGTTTGAAAGACTCAAAGGGGAGTGCATGGAACCAAATCCTTATTTAGCTGTTTGCCCATCAACAATCCAGTCTGCTTGACCACTCTTAAAACCTGCGTATGAATAGGCAATGAAGAATTGCAACTTTTACAGACAATGTTGCATCAGCGAGGTTCCCCGTCTTGTGGTTTCGAAACTTGATGCACTGACATCAGGTGCAGCATTTTTGGCAGTGGCAGGTTTTCAGGTGATTGTTTGGCATATCTGGCACAAACAATTTTGGAGGGGTCATCGTTGCATATTAACAATCTACTACAGCGACCAGTGAAGAGAACCCAAGGATAGACGAATCAGCTGTAACAGGCTGGGAGACGGACCAAGAGGCTTTGTAGGACACTCGCTCTACAAAGTCCTCAACCGATTGGTCATTACAAGAGCGGCATTAAATATGAGCAGAATTGAAGAAAAGGCCATACCATTACACAGAGCTGTTTGCAAGATGCATAGCGACAAGGTATCTTAATTCTCGTTCTGATCTCATCCATCTTGTAGTAAGAGATGTCAAGTTGGCGGGAAACAGAATGATCTGGTCTGGTCTGGCCTTTAGCCTAGCATTTAGCCTACCGCCTAGCCCAGCTTGCCTCCCTTGCTTGTTCCCTCTCCCTCTGCATAAACATGGGCTTTTGCAGCCAGACTGTCGTAAATCATTGCTCTGACCTCATGGGCAGTCCGCCCCGAACACAGACATTGAGAATACTTAATGGAAAAAGCCTATTTTCTCCCTGATTGTCTCATCTGCTGTTGTAGCAATATTAAAATAAGACAGTTTCATAACCAGATAAAAAACTCTTCCCGGTGATTGATGATAAAAGACCAAAAGCACCAGAGTCACATAATGGATAATGCATCCCAGCAAATTCAGGACCAGGTAGACACACACACAAACATTGGTGGCGAAGTACCTAAAAATCTAAATCCTTTTGACGAATGAAAAATCGGATTCATTCAAATCCAGGAGAAGAGGCTTCCTTACTATTTTCATTCCTATTACTACTTTGCTCTGTTCGGAGCTCGATTGATTTCCTCTTGGTTCCGTTCTTTTAAGATGTATAATGAAAATGCATCACCCACAAACTAGATGAGAATATTCACTCCAGTTATTGGTCAGCCGTGTATGGGGCATGAGGAAGAAAGCAAATACAGGAGGGTGGCAACCTTTTTCCTTGATGCTAGTATAAGATTGGACTTGAGAAACATTATCTGCTCACTACTACACAACTACACAAGCTGCTATAGTTGACATCTGTCCAAACAAATCACACTTAGGGTCCAAGTGTGAAAACGCTGTGAGTTCTAACTTGTATAACCCTACATTTAAATCAAATGTATCTATTAATTTAAGCCAACCAGTTATTTATTGCATGGAATAGCTGGGAAATATGACTGCAGAAGAGTCAATATTCTTTCTCTCTGCAATATTGTTCTAATAATGGCCTTGGTTAGTGTAGTGCTGTGAGCACTGCTCCACCAAGAAGTCCCTGGTGGATTCATCGGTACAGCACTGAGAAAATAATGTCTTAAATAGAATCCCTCCCTTTGAATTACACTATCAACAGACAGATCTGCCATGCTTCACTCTTGGCTTGTACAGCTTAGCAGCTTTGTCAGTACGTGGCACTAAGGTGAAGCCAACGTATCAACCACATGACAGTCTGTATTCATTACCACTTAACAGGGCTGTAGATTGAACATGCCATCGTGTCCACCAAAGACACGATTAAAGTATGTGCTGTATAGTAAACACTACTGACGTCTCATGCTTTTGGAAATGAACACATGTTCAGTGGTGTTTTGAAAGATATTCACAATTTGTACACATTTGTGGCTTTTTATTTTAGCCTAGCTCATTAGAGATGTTGAAAACCAGTTCAGGTCAACTGGGAGAAATCAGGTGAATCATTTGGTGCATGAATAATTTAAGTGGTTTGCATGAGTTTTACTTGGATATTCAGATCATGAAAACTGATCTATGTAAAAGTCATCACTCACAGCTGATGCATTCTGTCAGCAATGGTTTAAAGGCAGATTTAGGGTTCTGCGTAGAAGCTATTCTGTACGTATGCACAGGGCCTGTTGTGAGCATTCAGAGTTGTGCGTAGTGGTGTGTGTGTGTGTGTGTCGCTCTGTAATTACACCGCCGAAACACTAGTAGGCATGTCAGGGTACGGCGTGGGGGTTCTGTGTAGGATTCACTTCTACACAGAACCTTTGCTTCGGCATTAAGAAGGAAAACCTGTATATTTTCATTGTATTTTAACCTCTACCTGTGTATGAACTTGTTTCTTTCGATGTGCCTTTAGTTGTTACACAAACACAAAATACAACAGGAGGGAATATTGTCTCTTTTACTTCTGTTCCCTTTCTGATATTAACGGTTACTTTGAAGAATCACATTGTTCTATCAAACATATGGTCCCTTAATGACATAGGATGCCTTGTTACACATTATAAACAAGTCCATCTGCTGCTCATTTCTTCACAATAATAACCCAGCAACAATATGCAGTGGCATGAAAAAGTTTGCACAGTTCTGGTCAAAATCGCTGCCACTGTGAACTTTCTTATAGATGCCATCTGTGTTGGAATTCTATAATCGTTTAACATCCATGATTGTTCCTAAATATTTATACTCATCTTCCTCTTGCAGGTTTGCAAAAGTAGAGTATGAATGAGCAATTTACAAAAGTATGGTTAGAGCCAAAACGCTAGTGACTGTAAAGTTTCTACGCTACTGTGTTGAGTTTCTTTCCAAAAATAGTAAATAGTCAAATGTCTGGAGTTTGGTGAGCAATAAAGACCCATTAAAGACAAGAGTATTTTCACATGGTTCTATTTGTACTGCAATGCAACAGGATATAATGTACGCCTGTGGCAGTACTATCATGTTATTGTTACGCAGAACATTTCACCCTTCTTAGTATGTTAGGATTGACTTGCTCACTGTGTGTAAAACACTCCTGTGCTTTACTCAGAGCTCTTGCAGCTTTTGCTCCCGACAGAAAGAAAGTAGGACGACAAAAGTTGGAATAAAATATGTGAATGTCAAAAATAGCATGTGAACACACGCCAATAAAGCTGTGTGTTTGTGAGTCATGCATGTGTTTCTGTCCTACGTGCAGTGGCGAGTGCATAAGCGACAGTGACAGATCGCCCTCCGCTTCTTCCAAATGATCCGGGAGCCTGAGGCGGCTTGAGCAAGGGATGTGTAACATTTCATCATCTCTGTTGTGGAGAGCAGAAATGAAACCAGTGTTGATGATAGATGGACCTTTACAGTGGAGGATAAGAACTCAGGAAGCGCAAGTGTGTGGGTTTGTGTGTGTTAGTGCAAGCATCATATGTCAAAAGGTCACACACAAGTACATGGTTCAAGGCCTTTGTCTACCTAAGGCCATATTCTAATAAATGCAATTAGCAACTAGACAGATTGATGGTACATCAACATCAGATGTATGCTGGGCATAAAAAGCTGTAATGTCTGTTATTCAACTCTGCCAATAGTGTTTACATATTGACGATTTATTTATACTGCTCAAAGATGCATTCAACGTAAAAAAAAAAGTTGGCTGAAATGTGTTCAGGAATCAGGATTCGAGAAAAACAGAAGATGTATCTGCCGAAGACAGCTACTAAAAAGCTAAATCAATCATGCTTGTAAAAAGAAAGAACACAACGATAGGAATGAAACATGAGGTATGCATCACAGACAAATAGAATGGTTTATGTAGTAACCCCTTACTTAGGGAGATGTAGAATTATAAAAGTCCAACATTCAATAGATAGTTCGGGCCTACAGTATGCTGCTATAACAAGGAAGTGTTTTGCCTCATACAAAAATGTATTTCTGTATTATATTAAGAAAATATTTGGCTAATTTAAAGGATCAGTCTGTTAAGTGCAACACTGGACTCAGAATGTAGACTTGAAGATGGGGGATGAGCTAGTCTAACTTACGATCACAAATACAACTAATAATTGTTAAAGAATTGTGTATGAAAGAAATAATTCAACAAACTTAATTAGTGAGGTTTAACTGGGAGGCTACACGTTCAATCAATAATTTGATTAAGAACGCCTTATCTATAATGGTTTTGTCTGCAAACATACAAACACTCCAAACCTTTTTTACAAGAGCCTGAAAAGTTCAATTCAGGACGACCTACATGTTTTTCCCAAAATGGTTTTTGATCTTTTAGGATTGCTCTGATCTATATAGTTCAGAGTTTATATTCCAAAAAAGGTTGAAAATGCAGATTTTACCAAACAGTAGAAAGGAAGACGTGTCAAAGCAATTTTCGTTGCCATTTCAATTCGCTGTCATTTCTACTTTTTGCATATTGAGCTTAGAAAATAATTATCATGGTCTTTTGTATTTGGACATGGATGAAAACATTTTCTTCATGCATGAAATCAAGCGATTCCCATTGCATTTCTTCAAATCACATTACGGCCCAATTATGGAAATAAGTGTTAAGATCATACTTTATTGACTTCTGAAGTGCAAATGAATCAAATCAATTTTTAAATCCGCCCCTTGTTTCGGGGTGATTTATCAAACTCTCTGCTGAAAGGATTCTTTGTGAAATCGGGGGAAAGGGAAACACAGCCGGACATGTTTACTGACTGACACAAAGTAATCACAACAGAGGCAGCGATTACTGAGCACGTTTTCATTAGGAGATAACTTAACACTGTGCTGTTTGTAAAGAGATTGCAATTGCCTCAAAGAAAAGCCAGAAGACCGCCCAAGGACCTAATCAAAAAAAAAAAAATTCACCATTGAGCCAAAATGAGTGTCTGCAAATCTCCCAGCCAGCCTGCCTCCCTTTGCTTTGCTTGTGATCTAAGGAGGACCCTGCAGCAGGCTTAACCCACACATTTGAAGTCTGTGGCGATAAAGTATCCAGCCAGGAAAATACAAACAGGGAGAAGGGACTGGCCAATGTATCCGGATGCAAGTCGAGCAACGTATACGCTTGAGTAGATAAGAGGAATACAGAGGGCTGCAGAGTGTGGGCTAAGTGGTTTTAAATCAACTTGGCCATCACTGTATTTTAAACCATTCGGCAACCCCTAATAGTTTGTCAGAGTTTATTCCAAAGGCTAACCAAACGGAACCTTTCAGCCTTTGCACTGTTTAAACCCTCTCAGGACTGTTTCTGTGTTCCATGGAAACCTTTTAAGATACCTTGCATCATCCCCAAAGCCGCTCCATTACAACAGATGCGGCTGTTCTGCGAGTGACCCTGGCCATGTCGCACATTCAAGCACCAGACTAGAGACAAATGAGATGGCTAAAATGATAAACTAAGGATTCTGCTGGCTGCAGCTTGGAAACACTGTGTTTGCCTCATTTTGGATCAGAGTACCTTTACTTTGGAATCTGTATCCTTGTAAAGCCCCGATGATTTCTGAGGGATGAAAGCCAATAAACGCACGGGGGTGGGGCAGGCCCTGAATTATAGTTGCCGTGTTGTTGCAGCATCATTATCTTCACATCCAAAGCTCCTGTTTTCAACAGGGAATTCGCAGACCTTATCCGACCTGTGTGAGATCCCATTCTTTCTTTCTCATTCCTCAGTGCAGGCTTTCTTTAATATACTGTTCCTGCACCAATACGGTTTGCTTTGAAATGGGCTAGTGGTACAACTGTTGTAACAATGAAAGGAATATTAAAAAACTTAATTTAGAAAATGATAATATCATATGTGTAATAAGTTTTTTCCCCCTTTAGTGGACAACATTCCGTTTTGGGGTTCGCTGATTAGTGTCTGGAATGAAATGTTGTATAATCTTCTGACACGTACAACCGACAATTAGTATGTTGACAGATCTAGTTTTGCAAGTACCATAAGCTTGTTTAGTATGTATATTTGGTGAAATGGGAAACAAATGTTATGAAATAAAATACATATTTCAAATCCCATTAGATGTACACTAATCAAAAAATCAAGGGAATACTTAAATTACATATCAGATCTTGATGTTACGAATAATTCAAGTTAAAAACATTTACTGATGTAGATTTCCGAATTTGTACAGAACAATAAGATGTAAATATATTCAATGCAAATCAAAAATAATCAACTCATTAAGGGCTGAATTCAAAACTACACTAAAAATCCAAATCCCAAACTTGCACGAATTTCAGCATGGCAACCTTTGACCTTGCAAAAGCAGTTCAATCCCTTTATCGCCACTCGGCAGGGGCTCAATCCAAAAGCGAAAGACATCAGTGTTCGCATCCAGGATATTTTGGTTTAATCACTGCTATTGTTTGAGGCATTCTGCCATTTTTTTCCTTGAGTTTGGTGTAGCATTGCCGTGTATCTCGATCAGGCGAGGAAGGAAATTGTCTCACTTCCCCTAACGCTTGTTATAGCAGAGAGGACGGTCAGGGGGAAGAGAGGGTCATCCACTAACCAGCAAGTTGGCGGTTAATTCTCTGGCTTCTACCGTCCACATGCCATGTCCATGGGAAAGACACTGAACCTTAAACATCATGTCGGATATAAAAGCACAGCATATAACAGCACAAGAATATGACTTGAAGTGCAAAGGGATTCGAGTGTTCATTGGGAAAAGCATTATAATAAATGCGGTCCATTTACCTAGGTGTGGATGTAGGGGATGCTTCGGCAGCTCCATTACCAGCATTTCATACACCAGTAGCCAGCACCACAGTTGCTTAAGTGCACTTTTATCCACACTGCTGTCACTAAAATGAAATGTTCTTGTAAAACATAATCTCAAGGACCCATTGTCTGGCTCTCTCATGCATTGTTCATACATCTCGCATGTATTGTGGGGAAAAATGGCTTTTATTTCAAATGCCCATAATTAAGATTTGATCAAATCTAATCTCTAATCCTAAAAGAAACAGGCTACGCAAAACTGTTAAATTAGGGATTCTGTGCAAACTTGTTGCATTTAAACTGACCTCAAACACCTGCAGTATATTCACCTAATTCACAGATTTGGAAATCTATGGGCTGGTGTAAATATGGTAAGCTTTGGCCGGGTTTTAATGGGCTAATTTAATGTTCAGATAGAAAAAGTGCATGTCTTAATTGTACCTGATTTGAATATCTGGATTATTAAGCCTTCCCCTGGTGTAATGCCCTGTATGATTAATGACAGGGGAAGAACTAGTTCTCACTGCCTCTCTCCCTCCCTATCAGTATGAGCATGAACCAGCTCACTTTCATGTTTCATTAATCATATTCAGGCTGCCGAGCACACCTTTGGTAAAATCTCCTGTCTCATCAGCGCTGTTACTTTGGAGTTATGAAAGATGTCTTCGGCTCTCCGTGGAAAAGAGAGCAGTGCTTTTTCTTTCACTTTCGGTCAGCTCAGACAGCGGCGTCGACACCACATTACTCACCTGTGGGGCCGGTGGACTGCGGTGTTCACAGTGAGGGACGTGGGGCTTTCTCTGCTCCGCCCCAGGCCTCCCGAGTATCACATTAAATCACATCTTTGTAATATATTTGTTTGGCTGCAGGGAGCATTTTCATAAAAATAATTCTGAATAGCAGACACTACACATTTCTCCCCTTTTCCTATATTGTATACAGACGTTTTACTAGCCAATGCTTTTGTATTTGTGCCTATTTTAGGTATTATCAATCAATCCATAACAATCTATTTGTTTAACCCATATTCACAAATAACAGTTTGTTTCATTGGTGTGTCATCCTTTGCCCTTGACCCTCAGCAAAGGTAATGAAAAATCTATTAATCCATAGAAATAATAAAAAGCACATGGACAAAATAACAATATTTACAACATTGACGAGAAAAGACAGCTTCAAACATAAACGGAGAGGTTATTCAATGTTTGTACAAAAGAAATGTCTGCAAGAGATGATTGGGAGCCATAATGACATTTGTAATAGTAGAGGTACTGCCAGTAATAGTATTATATGTGAGAAGGCATATTTCTATATTCAAATCTTGTTGAAATTATAATCCACGATTCAGCTACCACCAAGATCACGACCCACGACCACCAACACAATCTATTAGATATATATCTGTCCCTCCACTTACGCAATGAGCCTTTCTCTTCTCTTTTTTTCTAATAGAGATTACCATATTGGAATTGCTGTATAAAATTCATTCTGCTTCAGTGAAACTTTGTTTGCAGACTGAATGATAACAATGACATCTGAGTGGGAGAATCTGCAATGTCTGAATATTTCTCCTTTCTCTTCATAGCATCTCTGGAGCTCAATCTAGAATGACCATAGATCATGTACAGTCATTTGAACAGTAGTTGAGGAAGTACTCACACATTTGAGTAAATATTGTAGGGATAGATTTACAATTCTGATTGGAAATGTAAGCGGGAAAGGTCTGGGGATAAAACCAAAATCGATAAGCCTTGTTGCCTTGTTCAGAATGCTAGATATTAGGAATTGGTATTTAGGGTCCACACAAAAGGAGGTGGAGTTTGGTGTGATACAGATATTTCACTAACCTTGACCACACCGCAATGCACATGTATTCATTTTTCTTTTTGCTCACATCATATAATATATCTGTCATTGACCCTGTCTTTTACAGACTCATCCAAAATGAATATAAACCATCGCGTGCTGTTTTCAATGCAAGCCCACTCAGCTCCCAGCATAACCTACTTTACTTTAAAAGCTTTCAACTTCATGTATGTCAGTGTCATGTGTGTCAGACACAGCTGGTGTGCTGCAGTCTTGCTAGGACCCACAGTAATTAATGAAGGGCTTCACAGTTCATGAGGGTCTCTTGAGGCATGACTATCACTATGCCGGCAGCTCAAGTGTTGGTCACACGTTTAGCCCATTAGCCCGTCTCGTCTAACACAACTAAACACCATAGACGGAGACACAGTAGAGCCACTGGAAATAGGGTGTGATGTGTTTTTAGTTCACTTGTGCCTTTTCTGACCTTAACTCTGTTTTCTAGCCAACAGTGAGTCATCATTTAAACAGTAGCGCTGAGAAACACAGAGAAGCTGGTTACAGAGTCTGTGCAAGGAAAAATCCTTTGATTACAAAATCTGGGTCTGTCTGAGTGGACTGAACGTGTGACATCTATCTGCCTCTCTGCCGGTTTCTCACATCTTAGTGACTCACAACAAACAAAAGTGGGGTTTTCATCAGTGGAATGAGGCAGGGAGATTGTGTGCGAGTACGTGTGCGTTATTACCATACAAGTGTTTCTTCTGTTTACCTCCCCCTCCCTGTCTGATCTCCTTCCCTCTCTCTCTCTCTCTCGCGCCGAGGCTTGTCTCTGCCTCTCACCCCCTTCCTCCACTCCTCTGTCACGGAGCGGGAGCCAGGGAGTGACGCATCATCATTCGTTATTCCACTGAACACTCTGTCAATTCCCCCTCTGAGCCGCAGTTTCATATCTCATCAAGAAAAATGCCAGCCCTCACCGTGGCTGGCTGCAGATTAAAAAAAATCAGGTGTGCCCTGCCACAGGCAGACCTATACAGCGAAAGAATCCTTTAAGGTGAGAGCAGAGGAGTTAGTGAGGATATATCTATCGGGTGCCTCAAATCTCCCTGTTAAATTAGGCTGTAAATGTCCAAATGGCACACAAAGAAAATCCCACCGTTGCTCCCTTGTTGAATGATGTCTTCTTTTCTCGGCCCCCCTTTGTTATGATATGATCCAGGAGCCATTAACAAATGCAGTATTTTGGAGTTAAATTGTGATATACAGTCCCCATCACTTTTAATCGAGGTGAAGAGTTGTCAGGGTTGGCAGGACTGCTGATTGATGAACACTCGATATAACAGTGTGTGTGTGTGTGTGGCGGGGGGGGGGGGGGGGGGGAGAAGGAGGAGTTTACTCTTGCCACTTACATTCACTCTTAAAACTGGCTCGGACTCCAGAGCTGCAGGATTCAGACAACTATTATTATTATTATATGAACTGTTGTTGCCATCATTAATTACATCTGTACGTCCATAATTATAACTCTTATTGTTTTCATTATAAAAACTAGTCAGAGCTGATGAACATGATGGTACACAATTGGTCCTGGTCAATCTCTCTCCTCTCTCTTGACCTTCTTGAGATAAAGTATATTAGTAGTAGTACTTTGTCTAAGGCACAAGTTGAAAACAGTTTTATCTACCTGCTAATTCTTCAAATGTCTCTCTGTCCGTGGAACACATATCTAGTGAACCACTTACCTTATGGTCTTGATACTCTGCATGTCTATTGCAAATCCCTGGAGGAATTGCAATGCCGACTTTTGTGTGATTTGGACATGCGACATGTCAACATGAATGAAAACTGAATAAACTGATGACCAGCGCTCTGTAGCAGTCCGTGTGGGCAGGGCACAGTGGGGAGTTGCAACTGGGTGAAACCTCACCTCAGGTCAAAATCACCGCCAGATAATTTTTGATAACTTGATAACAGTTTTTATTCACCATATCAGACAAAGAAGGACTGACCTCTGACGGGTACTCATCACCTGCATGGCAACAACATTCACAGAATCACTTCCTGCTGTGTAATTATCGTCAAAGTATAATCACAGTGTTGGTTTTTGTTGCTGAAATGCTTTTAACCGAGCGGGCTTTCAGAGCTTTTATTTTGAAAAGTTGTCAACTTGGGTCACAGTATTGGGTCTATTGCTTAACAGACCTCTAAAATAGTCGACATGAGAGGTATTGAAAAATGATAACCATTAAATCAATCGAAATTATGTTATCATTTTATGAAAAACATTGATTAGAAAATCCTTATTGCAGATAAGCCATGTAGGATGAATACAGTTTGTTTTCTAACTTCATTCTGGACCATAGACAGTATATAAAAAGCTCTGAGCACGTAAGCAATAAAAAAGGGAGCAATTTATTGTAGATCTGGTTGAGGAGCACAATGTCAAGAAATAAACAAGGAGAGACAAGCATTACCCCAGGCCAAGCAAACAGGCCAGTTTAGAGAGGGCACTGGGCTAGTGGTCCAAATTTGGTGATAAAACCAGTAATTATTTACAGTGTTTGGTCCGACTATCTCTTTTATCGTGGCAGAGTGTGTGGGTAGTAAATGGGGAGTCGATTCGACACCATCTTTCACAGGCGGAGACACGGATTTGTGTCCAACAAGTCTCATTGTATTTACGGCCCCTTGACGACTAAAGTAATTAAATCAGATGTGTCCTGCCATCTACGTGCTTCATTTTTTATGAGAGTCCATCAAAAATGAATGACAGTAGCAGAGGATGAGAGTGAGACATGGTGACAAGTCACTCTAGATGCATTTACTCCTTGTTACCCTGATGCTAGCTGGCAGGGATCCATACTACAGGTAACATGATACTCCAGCCCCTCCTACTTGGCAGCAGGTAAACCCATCTCCAGGACAGATGCAGATTCACTGTATCAGTGTCTTTTTTCTGATTATTTCTGTGTCCACTCCACACATAGAAATTTGAAACGCCCAATTTTGTCATTTTAAAGAAACGGGGATAAAAAAAGACAGTAATCCTGTTTACTAACACAGACAGACAAACACAACCTCCTTGGCTGGAGCTACTTACTTTGACTACAATATGTAATCCTCGCTATTTGTCTTTATCTTTACTTATAATATAAGTTTTTTATATTATAACCTATAACTTGAAAGCTAAAATCTCTCTCTCTCTCTCTCTGTGAGATTGGCAGAGGTGTTTAACAGAAACAGCTGTTTTACGCCTCTCTCTCTCTCTTTCCCTCTCTCTGTCCATCTCAGTTGGAGTTTGGATACGTTTTATGTACAACCCCAAGAAACAAAAAGCAAGCAACAAGAAGACGATAATTTCTGTCTAAGATGTTCTTCGCTATGTTTCTGTATCTGCGTGAAACCATTACGGTAACGGTGCAGACAGTGGTGATTGTGTATTCGTGGTCTATTTCAATATCACAAGTGTTGGTTGTATGTGGGAGGAAAAAGATGTGAAATTACAGCAGGGACAGTGAACTTGAATATAAATTGTATTCAACTATTCACTGTTATTTATGTATTATAATCATATCTGTTAATCTATGATCTCTCTGACCATCCTCTGTTTCACAAGACCAAGAGCTATTAGTATTTCATTAGTCATATATTGGAATAACTTGAACATTATTTGCCGGAAATATGATAAAACACACAAAGTAAAAATGCAATTGGCTGGATTTACAATTTATATCATTATTATATTTTATAATACAACTATTATTTAAAAAAAACTTTAGATATGTAATAATATTGTCATCATGAATCATTCTGGCCAAGATGAGCATAAATGTGGTATAATGACACCGTGGACATCATAAAAATGTCCTTTGAATTTCCTTTCCACGCACTCAAATCCTCTCTCTGGTGATTTCAGCACAACAGCAATACCACCATGAATTACCATACACAACCTAGATTACCATACACTTGGCAGGAACCGGTCTGTGATGTAGACTGTATATATAAAAGGGGATATGACAGTAAAATGTTTTCAATTTGTGACATCTACTGTTATTAAAATCATAAGCATACAATCAGGCTAAATCTAGCATATAGTTACTCCAAATTAATTCAAATGTTAGACTTAAAAACATTCACTGTAAAAACACAATATCTAGACAATGGTCTACAGTCTAGAGAATGACACAACCAAAAATTATTGTAACAGATTTATTGAAGACCTGTTGTTGCAGAGCTCTTTCTTTTGACAGGGTTCATGTTACCGAGGGCATGTTCCTATTTCAATTGCTGTGCCAAGCTGTCCTCACCCAAAGTGAATACAGATGATGTGATAGCTGAAGGCGAAGCTCAGAAAAGGACACGGGAAGTCCACGGTCTCATTTCTAAACATCTTTTTTTTTAGACAGACCAAAATTAATCTGAATCCTCAACACAAACTGAGCCGTTGATTAAAAATATTTAAGAGATATGTTCATCAGCAAACAAAGGAGCCTGAATACTAGGGATTATAATTATGGCTATCATAGAAAAAACAATGTAAGATTTGGTCTGGGGGTGTGACGGTTTTTCCTTTCACATTACACAGTTGTAATTACTGTCACTTGTTCATCTCTGCCTATGTTTAAGACTTGCTATTGTTACAGGGCACTCTGCATTAAAAGCACAGAGAGGGAACGCCACCTTTGGCAGGGGTCGCCCAGTGGAAACTTAGAGTTATATCAGAATTCCGGAAAGGCGGATGAGAAACTAAACTTTTAAATCAAAAGCTAGTTTTAAGCAGGGAAGAATTTTTGTCAGCTCAATATGTACTTTTGAGAAAAGGAGTTTATATGATGAATCTACTAATTCCAGAAAGGTATTTCATCTTCGGATAAAATACAGCAACTGGGTCAGACTGCATGTCAAAAAGTTGCCGTCAAATCACTTGATCATTTTATATGACCATATCACACGGCAATCTTCCGTGATGTTTTCACTAGTGTGTACTCATATAAATTGTCCTAATTGTGGTTTTCTTTACCCTAGAATGAGCCCTTGATATTTAAATCATTTATATTTATATCCAGAGCAGGTCTTTTCTACAGAGGTCACCATGTTTTTTTTGTTTTTTTACAGTAGTCCAAACTTGACAGACTAAACACCTTTTGAGGTTTTTTGTGACAACTTAAGGTACCACATTTTCTCATTCATGTTTGGAAGCAGAGGGGGAGATGAGGAGTATTTAGCTAGAGCATACGTCGTTACCACTAGATGTCACTAAATTCTACACACTGATCCTTTAAGTAAATAACTCAAACCTGTATAATAACCAAGACACACATACTTCAGTATGATAATCGCTAAGTTTTCAAACTTACTCTGCACCGAATGTTTACAAAAAGCTCCAGCACAAACAATACATAGTGACAATATAATGTATAACTGTTTAAGAAAGATTTAGGAATACATTTTTATAGGCTCTAGAGAATTAACACAGGAAGCAAACGTGTATTTCTAGAAAGGGCACTGTGCAAGCTTATACAATGTACAACACAGCATATAATAATGTAGTGTACAGAGCCCAACAAAGGGAGATAGAAGAATGAAAACCATTATTCTGCTCTGTTGCCATTGTTGCCAAAATTTAAACACAAACGTTCAATGACCATCTACAAGACAGACACCACCATTTTGTCGGAAACTGCTAACTATATGTCAGGCAAGACAGCACATATTATAAGAAGTGAATGAGCAACAGTTATCAGTATCCATGGTGACTGATGTGTCCTGGCTATGATGAGCTGCCTCTCACCAGCGCTTCCCATTGAATGAATCCCACCTCATTTATTGGCATTTGGCTCTGAACATTCCTATTGCCACCACAGGGGAGATTTAAACGTAACTCTTGCACTGGTGGAGGTGAAATGATTCCACACGAAAAAAAGGAAGAACCATCTTCTCAGTCAAGTTCTTACATCACCCCGATGCTACCTGCTGCTCCGCGCGCTCGTGTAACTCAATGCAATCTTCCACTGAGCGTTTATTTCATCAGTCTCTCTGAGGAGGCGAGACATGTTCCTGAGGTTTACCGTCCATACATGATGGATGAGACTCCACCGCAGCACTAGCCATTTGAATCTGAACCCTTTGGGGATTTTAATGAAGGTAAACAACGAGTCATTTGTTAAGCTACAAATAAACTGGTGCCCCCCGTGCAGGTTTACGAGAACAGCAGCACTGTGTAATTTTGTCATATCATGGTTACAGGTTCTCTCTTATCATTATTATCATTGACACAAAGTCCTTATTTTTACATTTTAGCTGTAATATCTGTGTAATTTAAAAAAAAACAGTCTTCTGTGTGACGCTGTTAAAGCCAAATCTGATTTTGTTTCTACAGCCCATATTCATAAATCAGAATTTACCTATTAGGACTTCACAATATGTGAAAACTGTGGCATCTCGTGCCCTAAATCCTCGACTAAGGTAAGGAAAAGGTTACATAAAAGAAAAAGATATATATATTCACCCTGAGTTTCAAACAGAATGAAGTCATGTAAATCAGTTCTCTAATTGCCAAGTCATGCACTGAGGAACGATTTGTTCATATTATCGGAACACTACCATTTTTCACATGTGCTCTACAGTATGAGTGTTTTTTCTCCAAAGTAGGTCAGGCCGCACGCTGTTCTCTGGTGTCTTTTAGTGAGATATTTGGCAGCTATTTTGGACTGACTCAACACTGCCAAAAGCTTCCTGAGTGTCTGAAAATATATCTTAAACAGCCCATGAACCCTGAAAGCTCACCACTTTTGATCAAAGTGCCAGGGTAGATGTGCGTGTCAGTCTGACGTCAGGCTCTGCCTCTTAGAACTGTAAATGGAACACATTAGGTTTGAGTCTAAATCCAGTGGCTGACACACAGGCAGTGTAATCAAACTGAATATAGGACATACTGTACATGGTGTTTGACGTACTGCTGACAGGTGGTCCTCCGCCTCCTTTACCTGCTGTGGCTCTCTCAAATCATAGTCAAACCTGTGATGACTGTCCAGTGTGAGTAAAGCTCTCACCATCAGATTGCCCAGGCTGCATGCACGACAGATCAGACACACATCAGCCACACACTTCCAGTGTCTCCATCTTTTATGATCGAATCCCTCTTCTGGACAGAGATCCGGAGAGTTCCAGCTTTCCAGCTCGGTCAAGACTGGAACGGTCTGTGAATCTAATCCCAACCCATGACCTGACACAAATACAGGCTGCAGGCTGCTGCTGCACAAAAGCCTGGGCAAATACATAAATGACAAAAACAAATTCAAATAAAACAATGAGCGCTGTAAAAAGGCCCATCCATAAAGTCTAATTCAATCCTACAGAGCAGCTCAACCATAATTGCATATCTCCAGAGATAATGATACTTTGTTCTTCATACTCTAAATGCATGTTCATTTCTGAGGTGGAGGTTTGCATTGGTGTTGAAGGGGACTGCATTATACTGAGAGGTGTTGCTGTTTATCAACCACATTCACAAACACAAGGAGGTCTGAATATTAGCTACTCATTTCAATAATGTATATACAGTGCAGTCCGGGACAACAATATCACACTTTAAACAGAAGCAGGCTATCGTGAGATTTTTCAAGGTAGAATATGTGGAGGACATGTTGTATTGGCAACACAACATTTTCCCGAAAACACCCTCATTCGGAGTGACCAACAACAACACTTTTGATCTGTTTGTTTCAAGATAAAAGCATTGGGACAAACACTGTTTGTGCCTCAGGGGGTTGAGAGGGTCGTCCACCGACCATAAGGTTGGTGGTTTGATCCCTCAGCTCCTCCACTCTGCATTCCAAAGTGTCCTTTGGCAAAATGCTGAACCCCAGATCGTCACTGATGGCTGTGCCAACTGTGTAGGAAGGGTGTGTGATAGAAAACGTGCTGTATAAATACGAGTGTGAGTGAGTAACTGTAACTTGTGCTGTAAAGTTGTTTGATTGGTCGATAAAACTGGAAGGCCGTTATATATTACAAAATAAATGATCGTAAAATGAAAGTATAGGAAATGATCTAAACAACAATCCTTTGTTTTTCCATTTGAGAAATAGTAAACAAAAGCATTTTGAAAGCTTCCAGTGATTTAATCTAGGACAAAGTAATGTCCTCATTTCTGGTAAACTTCAATTTGAAACATATCTGCAGAAAATGTTGAGTCACATTAATGGGAGTTAAACAGCAATCACAACAAATGGACAGGAGCAGCCATAGTAAGGTTTTCTCCATCCTGTACTGACCAGCCATTTTTTGCTCTATTCTTTATGACTATACTTTGATTTAAAAAATGAGCTATAAAGTGTGAATCTCCAGTATTTATTGGATTTTAACAGATTATTCTCAGTCATTACTGTGTGTTTCGTTTATCTCAGTTTCATTTCAGAAACACAACTGGTGAATTAATGCGAGGAATTACAGTGGGGATCGTTATTGCCAATCGTAAAACAAGACAAAATTCTGCAGCCAAAAGCGTGAGGGAGAGAGAGGGGGAAGAGAAAAAGTGACAATAGTTGGTGAGCAGTAACGTTGTTGTAGTTGTGTGTGTGTGAATTGTAATTTAGGCGGCGAGGCTGGTGAAGATGACTGACAGCTTGTAGTTCAGAGATCTCGCTGTGTTTGCAGTGCATTAGAGAGTCCCGTTAAAAAAAGCAGTGGCATTTGCAAATGCATAAATACCATAAAATAAAGAGCACATCTACCGACGTTTTAAAGGTACTTAAAGAAAATTGGGCAAAATCGGTCTTTAATGAGCCTGTGCCTCAGCTTAACAACCTCACTCCTCTGCCATCGGTCGCTGCTTATGTCAAGACGACACCATATATGTTTGTTTCACATTCTTGCTCGGAAAGATAGGTTGGCACAGAGCAGGAGATGCTGCTAATTCAATCAATCAAACCAATCAAATTGGATTTGTATAGCGCATATCAACAAATCATTATTTGTCTATTAGGACTTAACAAGAGCAAGGGATAACTACCCACAACAAACTATTAAGAGGGGCAAAAACATGTAGAAACCTCAGAGAGAGCCACATGTGAGGGATCCCTCTGCCATTATAAGAGTTAATTAATAAACACTTAAACATTTAAAAAATCTAAATCATATTCTGTTCCTTTGTTATTTTCTATTACATTTTAAATTGTGTAATAAACTACTACTTTTTTTAAATCAGTTATTAATAGAATATACAAAATCTTGGAGATGTGTCCATGCTTCCCAGCATTGGGTAACATTTTAGACGATATAACTACAGGGTGATTTGCTTCATAGCTGCATTTTTCACGTCAAACCATCCACCATCTGCCGATTAATGGTTTAAGAGTTACCAATTTATAACATTTAACCTGTTCTAGTGGCTTTCAACAACTCATTTATTGGAGCCTGAATAGTGACAATGGCCCTCTAATAGCTTTACAGATTTATGCTGTTTGTTATAGTGTCCTTTACAATGGCACCACATCATTGGAATGAGCTTTGAAATGGACCCGGATGGTCTGTGATGCTTCATGCTGTATGAAAGTCTGAAATCTACATCTCCTCTCAGCCACTTACTCCATTGGCGCCAAATGCATTTGTACATCATTTGAATATCACTTCAAAAACAACGCACAATGTGGATTGACCACAGAGAGAACATATTTAAATGATCACACATGAATTGAAAATGCAGTCCGTCTGTAATCGGGGGTATTTACCTTCTCTGGGGGAGCTGGAGGGTTGAATCTGCCGGCACAGACCAGGAAGGAGTCCGGCTGAGGTTTGCTGTTCTTCACCTCGGGATCATCACCCACAACAATGTGGTCAAATAGACTGAAAAAGACTTTTTGTTGGCTCGTCTTCAACTGGAACGTCACATCGGCTGAGCTGGTCGCCACTGCAATGGGGATTGAATGCTTCTGGAGATGGTGCACGAGTTTCTCCACACCTGGTTATGAAAACATGTTTCAAAGCGAGGCTTACGGTTAGAATGATACTGAATAGCAGCTCTACAAGGCCAGTGTTTTCAATAAAAATCCCCATTGATGTGAAGCTCCCTCCCAGACAACATGTTATTCTTCTTTTTAATTTCAATGGCGCCTGGAGAGCAGAGCAGAGTTGTGGGAGGTTTTTTTAATCGACAGTTTCAAGGATGAGAGTCTGTAAAAACCTGTAATAAAAACTCCCCCGAGGAACACGCACCTTTAACCTGTTAGGTAAAGAGAACATGCAGACACTGAATACATCCCTGTGCACCCTGTAAACAATGCTGCTGCCAGACAAGGCCGGCCCATTGCAAAGAAATGTGTTCTACGTTGTTCAGATTAGGATCAGCCAAAGGTAAATCGACCGCTAAACTTTGACCAATAGAAATGCCACTGCGAGGCGTGGGCAAAGGACTTCATGCAATGACTCCATTGTTCGTGTTGCTGCCCCTGGAGATTGCTGCGTTTCCCTGGTGCACACGCTCAGAATTGAACACTACACGTCGGCAAAATGCATTTACAACCCCCAAAAAAGGGAGGCAGTATTTTCGCACGTGAAGACAGGACAGCTGAAAAAAAATAACCTAGCCGGGATTATCTACAATTGCCCACAGTGGCCTATACGTGTGGTTTTTTTGGGGGGGGCTCTTAGAGGCCTGGTTGTATTGTGAATAATAAAGCAATAAAGCTTTGAAAGTATACCATCATTTAGTGTTACAGGGAAATGTCACAGAGGCAGGCCTTTTTTTGTTTAAGAGTAAGATTCCTTACTAGAAAAAGCTGCGGTGTTTAAAGCCACCAGACTCCATTGACAAAACCAGTCAATTTAGTTGCTGGTGTCCCCCTGACTCAAACGGTTCTTTTGTTAGATGTATTATGTGTTCAGTGGTGGAAGAAGTTATCAGAGCCCTTACTGATGTCAAAGTAATTCAAATAAAATAAGCGGTTAAGGAAGCCGTCAAAGTATAATTACTCTTTTTAGTTAATCTTTTTCTCAATGGAAGGGGATGGATTTGAACACAGCCATATCATTAACTATACGCCTAACCATTACCTAAAACCAGACCACAACCACAGAAGGATGATTACGGGAAAACCATTATAACAGGAGGGACGGTCTTAGAAATAAGACCCACACTCTTTTAAAGTGGAGTTGGGCCGCCTTGGCAGAAGCAATTAGTATGGGAATACTCTCCTATTCAGCAACGAGGAGGTGGAAATAACCCTAAGCTTAGCTGAATATTATTAAAGTGCAATCTGGTTTTATCACATCTGATATATATATGTCTGGTGTTGTGGCGGTGATATGATCTGCTTCCCAATTTAGCTTATCAATTAACATGGCCTGGATGTGAGCAGGAAGGTGAGAGAAAAAAAAAAACATGTAGGGTTTGACAGATTAAATCTTGCCGGTGGAAGAATAACGATTAACATGACATGAAGATCTGCAGATACAATGTACTGAAAGTAACCCACTAAGACTATAACGGCCTATTTTCGCTATCAACAAAGAAATCTAATACCCTAACTAAGAGAACAAACTCTAAATGTACCAGCATGCAGTGCATGTGAGGCTCTCGGTGAACATTTGCTCAGCTTGGAGGGAGGGCGTGAACAACAATCCCCATGCCTTTTAGGAAGGAGTAGAAAAATGAATATCTGCATAATGGTTCTGTTGAGTCGACCCTGACAATCATCTTGTCTCTGTTCAATAGCATAACTGACGTAAATGAAAAGCTCTCCATTATAATTCAATAGGGACATGACGTTGTAAGGATGAAATCTGTGCGTCATTTGATGAATTAAATTATGAGAGACCGCTACATGCTTAATTACTGTCATTATACAATGCAAATGTACTCTATTATTATAAATGTATTATTTCTCCAGGAGTAATTTTAGATTTTCGTGTAGACAGAGGCCACAGGTTTTGAGAATCGATTGACTTATGACCTTAACTTTGTCATCATTAGGTTGTTAGAGTAAAAACCGGCTGTAGCTGGTTATTAATTGTTATTTTTAACCTTTTTACAGGGATAATTAAATATAGTTGAAGTACTGAATAACACGGGGGAATGCTGCATATTCAATGCACATGCAAGAGGAGCGATCGACCATGTGGGCTCACAATTCATCAATGAAACTGGCAAAAATGGAGAATACCTGGCATGAGTTTGGCAGAGGGAAAGATCCTCTCTTGTATTTGTCTGCTCTCGGCGAGGAGCTCCCCGGCTGTCATGGGGAGTTCCAGAGAGTCCCGGATCATCTGGGCGGCATCCAGAGCCTTTTTACCCATCACCGTGGCCTTCAGGTCCCAGGTGTACTGCTTTCCAAAGCGGTCACATATCTCCTGGAAGGACACGGTGTAGAGCCGCTCCGTGTCTGAAACGAGGAGAAAAACACACAAGGAGAATGAAGAGCTGGTCAAAGAAATTACATTCAGGATTAAAAGTGAATGGAGCCTTTGGTGCACAGCTACAAAATGTGTTCGGCTACAAAGGGGATAGAGACTCACTTTTGGCTGCAATTAAAATCCAATGCACTTCACTATGTGTTATTTTTCCGTTATAAATAATAATATGCATAAGATGGTATGCCAGAGGTCCCCCGTATAACCTGACATCATTTAAAAAATAAGGTATTTTGAAGCTGCCAGACTTAAAGGGTACATATATGATCACCAAGCATGCTCTGACCCATTCAAACGGTTCAATAGATTATAATCTTTAATTCGGCAAACACATGATTTGTAAAAACAAGTTATTACCTTATCTAAAAGGTAAGTTTAAACGTCTTGCCATCACAGTGGAAACACTAGGGGTAACTTGATTCACTGTAAAATCCAGGTTAAACCACCGTGGACTTTTGTGTATTTCCAGAGAAATTAAGCACAGGCTGATGTTTTAAAAGGAAGCCGAATTAACAAGTAGCAAACAATGTTTCAAACGCTCGACACTACAATGTTCGGAGTGGTCCGCTCGTGTGGATATGTGCGGAGGAGTCTTGAACTTTCGTCTTTGCCGACGGACTGCCGGATGAGAGGATTCGAAGTTTGGTGAATGAGTTGTTTCGCCACAGTTTTGGCGCAAATGCAACCTGGTGTGAGACAGCTTCACACGATATGAAACACACACACACACACACACACACACAAAAAACGTGTAAACACCTAATAATAATCCGTCCATGTCAAAGAGGACATGGCTGACAGGTTTGTAGCAGCTGCTGGACACAGACATGTTTGGAGCACCGGTTTTCTTCCGCGTTGACTATGACGCGAAGGGGACGAACAGAAACTAACACAGAGACGATGGTCATGTATTACAAATAGCAAGTAGTGCACCGAAAATAATATTTTTAACATTATTGAGCATTCTTTGTAAATTCGGTTGAGTCAGAATACACTATCAGTAGGAACGCGTTGGTTTGAGAAGCAGCATCAGAACGCAGGGATAGTTTTTAGTCGGCAAAGTGCAATGGCTGCTGGGTAATGAAGTCCATACTGAAAGGTTATGATGGCACATATTGTCAAACCTCTGAACAATCACAGGAGTCCTGGTTATTTTTAATGAATAACAATTTAAGACATTTTTAAATCTATTTGACTAATCCACTAACACATTTAGTGTTGTTTTGCAACAAACAATTCTGCAAGAAACATCCAAATAAAAACTTTAAAAACAGAAACAAGACAAACAGAATATCCAGGGAGTTTTCAGAGATAAAGACGATCTAACCAAAAGAGGCTTTGGAAAATAATCGTGGAACTACTTCTTGGTCTTATTATAAATCGAAAGAGAACAGACTGTGGTGATGTGCAGGGTCAAGGTTATTTTTTAATGCTGTCTGCAACCCCATGAGGCTCTGCTTTATTTCCCGGTGTGTGTGTGTGATGTCCAAGTGTGGAACCGTAGGCATCCACAATCCACGGAGGCTAACAATTTGCAAGGATGCATAACACCCACACACCTGACCACACTCACAGCCAGCCGTCTCTCTCTCTCTGTCTCTCCTTCTTCACAAACACACACACACCTGACCACACTCACAGCCAGCCGTCTCTCTCTCTCTCTGTCTCTCCTTCTTCACAAACACACACACACAAATTCCTGTCATTTGTAGCCGGGCCTCATGCATTATAAATGATTGTCTGGTAGATATGTGAGGAATTTAGGTTAGTTTACAGATCAGTAATGCCAATTATTGACAACCAGGGTAAGTGCACCTGAACTGTGGTGCATCTGTGTGACAGAAGATTGACTATAATCACAGCCAGTTGAATAATACGTCATTTATAAATGCCTGGGTTTGGAGTTGACCCGTGCTGAGAATAGAATTATTTCGCGCTGTAGGCACTTCAGTGTTTCCACAGAAATCTCAAGGGAAGTGTTCAATCAAAACACAAAAAAAATTGCTAGTGGCACATGGTTATAGATGTGAAGCGGTCTGCATGTATGGATGATGTCATGTGATTGTTTCTGACAATATCTCGGGGCTCCTCTTCAAAAGGATAAATAACACATGTTTTTATCAAGTCGAATTCTGTGTCTTACATTTCCATTGTCGAGAAGGGCCACTGCAAATTACTGACAAGAGGCCGCTCCCTGTATTGTTACCAGCACTGCCACATTTTTCTGAATAATTGGAAGCCCTGCTTTAACAGAGTTTGTCTTGTTAGTGTGACAGAGATGTCGGGGGGGGGGGGGGGTGGAGAGAACCCTGTAACCTGGACTATCTAATGAGCCTATGGCTTTCAGGTCTAATTGGGTGCCTGCGAGTGTGCAAAGGAGGCTTTGAGTCCCGTCGAGTGTGCTTTGTGCCAAGTTGTGCAGTTTAGGGAATTGGACAGACAGACTGGACGCTTGGAACACTCAAGAGAAAGCAGCAACCTCGAGGAAAGTGCAGTTTATATATATTTATACATATTTAAAGTACAAACTCTGACAAGGTAAGTACTCTTGTTTTGTTCAAGCAGGAAATAGCGTAGGAAAAGAGTAGCCTGATGATGCTTCCAATCCCACAAATCAACGCAGCAACAGAGGGATGACGGTGGTGGTAGCAGGAGATTTGCTATGAAGCTAGCCCAGAGCGACACTTTGCCATCTGACTGAAACAGTGTGTCTGTAGATATATAAATAGTGGGATGGTAAAAAATCACGGCATAGAAACACAGTTAGTCTGTTTCCACATCTCCCTCTGGAGCAGGACGGCTGCAGAGACACTGCTACAATTAGACTCAGACATGCTTGTATTCAATGCTTTATCTCTGCTGCCTAATTGATGCGATGCAGACATCAGCAGTCAGTGTGGTCCGAGTTTGCTGTGGTAGATAAGACAGTTTACTTGATTAAACGCAGAACTGATGAAGACCCTACTAATTTCATTCTATGCACTTCTTTCTCTTATAACTTCCCTACGTCTGCAATTATGGTGGTATCTGATTTTGATGGTGGATCATGATCGTGGACTATTCATTTTAAAAAGACTGCTTGATATACAATATGCCAACTCACCTCCCTACCATTACTGACAATAACTCCTCAATTCATTTACTTTCCATTATGAGGTTTTTACGTTTTTCCAGAGTTAAAAGTTTTTTTTTTTTTTTTTTCCTGACTCTTGTTAAGGCTTAATGAGAGAGGATGGCGCACCTTGTTAAAGCCCTGTGAGACAAACTGGGATTTGTGAATATTTGCAATACATATACAATTTGATTTATTCGTTGAATATCAGATATTCTATGTATATTGGTGAAATTAAATACTAGGGGATCCCAGAGACAAGCGCCATCAGGTAGGTGGCACAGCAGGTCACAATGTCAATGTTGGAAAATGTTCAAAAAGGAACAAATGAGGACATTGAGTGGGTCTTAGCCCTAGAGGGAGTGACCGGCTGTATTGTGTTCAGAGATATATAGAAAAACTGAACTATAGGACTCATTTCTCTGCAGCACATAGTCTCAAATTGTTAACCCCATGGCACGATGAGATTGTTTGTTTTTGTATGGGTAAGGTTTTTCTCCCCACAGCTCACCCTAAGTCGATACATGAAAAGGGCTCACCAGCTAACAATGTGGCCCTGTTATTTCTATCTCTTTACTTTTTTTGTTTCATATTTCCCTCCATCCACTTCCTCTGTGTATCCTGAAATTCTGTTGTTGGACAGAGCACGGTCACACATAACGTAACCCTCACCTCCCGTTCACTTCCAATCCGTGCAAGGGGTCGAATAAAACGTTGCCTTCCTGAGACGAAGCTGCCCGGCGACACGTGGAGTTCAACTTTGAGGAACTTTGACCCCCCATTTTCGTCTGGATTATTATTTGTGTTACTGCCCTCACTTAAGAGCTTCTCAGAACAGATCACACAGCTCCAACTGAGCGTGGTAGAGAGTTTGAACGTGACAAGTTGAACCGCAGACGGTTCAGGGATGTGGTTCATACAGTTTGCAGCTGGGTCCACTGCATTCTAGCAACAAGGCTAACTCCCTATCAATGTTAAAGAAATCATTTTTTTTATATTTTACATAAGATTTTATAAAAATGGTTTCATAGTTTTTGCATGATCCTGCTAACAGCCGGACAAACAGCGAAGAAAAAATAGCCTCCTTTGCAGTGGTAAATATATCAGATGGTTCTGTGAGTGAAATCCTGCAGGGTGAGAGAATGATATTTCTGGAGATGGATGATAACTTGGGCAGAACTATTGCTGTTGCATTGCCACCCTCTGAGCTGTCCATGCAAAAATGTGTATTACAAACTAACCTCCTCATAAACTGGACGTATACCATCATATTTTATGTGGAGCTACTCTCTATTGGAACAATATATCTAACTTCAACTTCAACTTTAAACCAAACATTGTTGATCCAAAGGGCTTTACAAAAAAAAACGTGACAACCGATAAGCAGTGATAACATTAATAAAGATAACAACAACAATCATGTCCCCAAAACACTTAGACCTTGACCTTGGGACAGACAGCAGTCTCTGCTCAGATGACCTCAATGTCATGACACTGTGGTATGGGGTCAGGAGCCCTGCGATGTGGGATGGGGCTCGACCGCTTAGTGCCTTGTACACATACACTTGGGGGACACCACAGGAGATATAGGCGCTGATGATGAGTTACTAATGGAGACGCTAAACGATCTGTAGGTTAAATGTGAAGAAGCAGAACCAGAGACCCTTCCCATTTGTTCAGTCTGTCGATGAGAAGAGACTGATCTCAGCCTTGGCTTCTCTCATCTAACTCATCCTTGTTGTGCCGTCTCTATCTTGCTGCATGAGACATTTTGTACCTTCTTTTAATCTGTTCGGCTTCTTCGCTCAACCTTCGGACCCAAAGATATTGAAACAGAGAAAAGGGAGCTCTGACCTGCAGCGCAGAGTGTTGGATTTAAGCAATCTCTCTCTCTGTTCTTATTCTGTGTACTGTCATCCTGAGCAAGAGGGTCATTAAAGAGAGTGGAAACTATGTGAAAGAGAATAAAACAGATCTGAACCATTTGAATCTCCAGAACAGATTCCACCGGCTATCTTCAATGCCATTACAATCAAATTAACATTTTTGTTCAATGCTATAATGAGTGTTTACTACTCAATTAAAAACTGTGTGTAACTGTCTAACAGTAGCTATTGTATAGCACTGGTTCCCCTTTAATGAAACGCAAGACTCACACGGTACAGCTTAATTTGTTTGATTTGATTATTAAGTCTTATCAAAAATATTTCTCTCTCTCTCACACACATATACACACATACACACAGTTGTCTCTTGTTCTACACCGTCCTTTGGGAGGCCCTCAGTCCGAGCGAGCTAATGTTGATAAAGAGGAGAGAGTGATTAGCCAACACGGAATCCCTGTGCACAATCAAACTCCCTCCCTGGCACCGTTACCAGAGCCACATCCCCACCCTCTCCAAAAAAAGGATTCATCGTCTACAGTTTTTTTTTTCTTGGTTTCACTAAAGTCCTGTGTCGGAGAGGAGCATCGTGGGTGGAAAAGGTTAGGAACAGGTGAGGCGTCCCTGGGCTGCCGAAGCAGGCTGAGGGGCAGTGCAGGGCAGGCGATGAGTTGGGCTCCATACAGGGAGCCCAAGACTGGACTTGAAGATCCAAAAGAGTAATGAAGACAAAGTTGGAGAGGGCGGAACAGAGAGACAAACTGTGACAGTAGCTCCTTCAATTGGGAATGCAACCCATTTGGATCCTTAGCTGCACAGCACATGGTACCATGGCCTACACATGTATTGATGAAACATCACTATAACATTTAAGCTGTTTATCACCTTCATGTGTATTCCTATTCCCAATTATAGATAGATCTAGTGTTCTTACAGTGTGACAGGCTTCCAAGGAGGATCAACCTTTCAGGCCAACACTGTCACATTCACAGATGATACAGTCATTTGTAATTCTCCTCCAGTTTATCCTTTGATTACTGACTGTGACACCTCCACAGGAGGGCCCTAAAGCAATCAATGTACGTACACACACACACACACACACACACTGCTATTTACATTGCAATGATAAGCTCGTTAACTCTCTGTGGCTGATCAGTATCGCCCTCAGCGAATTCCCCAGACGGCCATTTGTCCTGGGCGAGATATCAGCAATCACCATTTTAAATGAGGAGAGGTGATATGAAATGCAAATTCAGCAGCTAAAAATCAATGGCGTTCACCTCGGGGGAACAAAGTAAAGGCAGAGCGCCCTCGTGCAGACAGCTGTCCTCAAGCGCTCTGAGAAAGACGTAACATCTCATTACAAGACACCCTAATCCTAACCCTAACCTTGAAGAAAATAGCCAAACAAAACTTCTGAGAGCCCTTCTTCTAATAGCAAATAAAGTAATAACAGCCTCCTGGCTGAAGCCACAGCCCCCCAGAATAATCCAATGGAGGGATAGAATTCAAGATATGTACAGGATGGAACACTTGACCGCCCTATTACAACTGAAAACAGAGGTATTCAACAACCAGTCCCCCATTGCTCTACACCTCCATTTGATATGAGCAGAATATATAGATATATTTCTTTCCTTTTCTCTTTGTTTTTTCTTTTAAGCAATGGACATCTGCAGGCCATCCTCTTTTTGGAATATTGTCTAGATGTAATGTCAGGTGAGATGTACTGTGTTGGTGGACAATGTTAATGTGTAAACTCAATTCTGATATGCCTGGATCTTGAAGGCTTGGGCCTGAGACATCCATGGACAGTTAACCCCACTAGCCTAAGACTTTCACTAATTTCACGTTAAAAATGACTGGATGTGATGTACTGTATGACTGTATTTGATAAAAGGAAATAAAAAGAAATTCGAAAAAAAGTAACAAGCGTCTGCAAAATCACTTTTTTAGCAGCGTCTATGTGACCTTGTCCTAGGATATAAAAGTGCTGTGGTGTATTACAATTAAAGGCTCCCACCTATTGAGGTGATGCATTTCCAGGGGGACTGCTGTTGTTCATGTGGGCACACGGACATTATCGCTACCGTAAAGACTCCTAAAGCGGGTTACAAATGGAAGCGCCCCGTCAGGTTTTAAATCATAACTTTCTGTATTGGCTGTAGGTCTGGGTCCGTACGGGACGGCTTCTTGGTCTGTCCTGTATCGTTAAGCAGACATATTTGGATTTTTTAATACAATGGCTATTTCTTTTCAAATCTTTCCCTTTAATTTGCACTGCCTTTTGTAGCTAACAGAGTAGTTCAGGAAGCTAAGTGCTCCACTCAGTCGCGGGACAAGGTAACTCCATTCTTCCAAAAGACAGTGGGGAGCCGGGCTGCCGAGGATCGAGTTGATATATCGCTTGATTTGTTCACTTCCAGAGGGTCTTCACCATAAGTCCACCACTCTGTCAGTCCTTCGACCTTAGCTGGAAATGTACTGTGGGTAGTCAAGCTATGCATATTTCATTTTTGATTTTCCATTTAACCATACGATTATCTTCAGGGTCAATTTGACTACATTCAATGTTAAAGACTGCCATTTTTCTTTTCATGTTTCATAACCTTTTGAAATAAAATTAACATCAACATATGTTTTTAATGTTCCCTTACACATTTTCTGTGCTTTCACGCATTAAGGCACACACACAACCTCATACAGCAGGGCGGCATTGTGATGCAGTGGTTAACACCGCCGCTTCACACCAAGCAGATTCCCAGTTCACTCCGTGCTTGTGTGGGTTTTCTCTGCTCTTCTCCCAGTACTCTGGCTTCCTCTCACAGTTCAAACGCAGATACAAGCTCAAGACTGTAGGTTTGACCATAACCATATTGATATTATATATCATTTATACAATAATATTGTCTTTTGTACACTCTGTTTACATATTCTTACACTCATAGTATATTATATTATCTATTGTATAGTCAAATACTTATATTTATACCTCTACTATATATCATATCACTGTGTAACAATAACATTACCATCATATCATCAGTACTATTACCATCATCTTGCCACTGCACCTTATCTACCTATTTATCTTGTGCTTCTGTTTTTTATTCTTTCTACCTCAATATTTATTTTTATTTTATTCTATTCAAATATACCGGCTGATATGACGATTTAATTTCCCTTCGGGGATGAATAAAGTAATCTATCTATCTTGAGTGTGAATGTTTTCTATATGTTGTCCCTGTGTTACACTGGTGATCTGTCCAGGGTGAAGCCCACCTCTCACCCAATGTCAGCAGCTATTGGCTCCAGCTACCATTAGAGGATATGCGGTATAGATAATGGATGGATGGATATAGCCCTACTATATGCAGCACCTGTTTCCACTACACATCATTTATACATTGTTGACACAGGCGTCAAGGGCAATTTGGGGTTGAGCATCTTGCCGAAGGACACTTCAGCAGGGAGACTGGAAGAGCCGGGGAATCAAACCACCGATGACCCTCAAGTTGATGAGCCTCTCTACTCTCGCGCTGCAGCCGCCCATTGGATCAGAAAAAGGTAAAAACTTGCAGAGTAGCCTTTTGAACCATTGCGCACGAATTTTTGAAAATCGAGTCCCTGTGTAATAGGTTTCATAGCAGCTCTGAGAAGAACTGTAACTGTTTATAAAAGACATTTGATCAATGCTGTTGTAGCAACATTATTTCTACTTTCTGCACAAGTTTCCTCATCCTCCGTCTTTCTGATTCCCTGTAATACTCTTCAAAGTCAAGTCGGGTTCTTTCAATCTTTTCACAAGACTGCTTGTGTATATTCTTAAACTGGACGTGTTTGTTAGAAGTGTGAAGCAAGGTGTCCCTTTGGTCTCATCAGCCCGCAATTCAGAATCGGAATTATCAGAGGCCTCATTAACCTGATAAACTCGAAACGAATGCGTTCATGATGATATGATGGTGGTGATGAGGAGGTTGACAGTGAAGACAGTAAATATAGTACCGGGCAAAATCCCTCCCATTCTGCTTTCACTGTGAGGAACCACATTACCCGGAGGGAGGCTGTAAGCACTCGAGACTGGAGTGTTTATGAAGAGTCTTCCCCTCGCTGATGATAATGCTCGGCTAATTATGGCACTCATTTACAGGCATCTCCATTTTCAATTAGCAGGTTGATTACAAGAAGACGTGAGTTGATGTGGAGGAGGTTAGTGTTTTGATCTGTGGGATTTTGCATCTATAAGTTACTTTTAAATGTTGTTGTTGTTATGATCTGGTACTTTTAAAGGATTACTAACCATGGCTGTTCGCCCTGTATATAAAAGCTCACCCAGTGTATATAGCAATGGGGGTTTTCTTCTTCCCCCTACCAGCCTAATAGATTGTTTCCTGGCTGGATTCAATGCTCTCCTTGGTGCGTGCCCCGGCTGGAGCAGACGAGTAACCTTTGTCGTCAACAGTTTATTTATAGTGCACCTCCAAGCAACATGACTTTTATTAATTGTGTGTTTCTTTCTTTTGCTGGACAGGAGTGTTGGCCCTTTAAAGGGCAGCAGGCTGCTACCCTCAGGGTTCCCCCTTACCCATGGTTAACCAACCTCTGCCCCCTAGAAGTTGCTTTAACTAACAGACCAGTGGGTCGATCGGCTATGTTGCAATTTAATTTGTGTGTCTATCTTTAACATTCATATTTGTAATCGATTCAAAAATTCAAGATTATTTTTGGAATGATGTTCATTGTCACGGTTTATTCCCAGACCAACATTTAGTCATTTAACGGATTACTTTCCCTTATATTAACCTTAACCTACCCTCCCTCCTGCCACAAGTACCTTAAAACATGCAGGTTGTGATAAATAATGACGGGGAGGATTCTCCTCTGTCTCTCTTAAGCACCCTGTCCAGTTAGTGGCAGCAATTACTGTATCTGCTCACCTGGCTGAACAGATGCATCCATCAGTTGCATACAGAGCTGTCAATCTAGCAGAGGGCTGCAATGGTGATTGAGGTGAAACCGGAGGGCTACAATAAAGCTCTGGAGTGGCTGCCCAGGCCACAAACCCAAACCTACCCCTGATGACCACACGCAACCGGGATGAGGGTTCTTTTGAGTAAATCGTGGACAGGCTGGTGCCACTGCCCCCTCAATCCACTCTGATGATGATGAGTGCATAGAAACCAGGAGGTAAATGACTAGTTAAACACAGACATTGAAAGACCACAGTGGAGAATGCTTTGTCCAGTTAGCACAAATGGCCCTCCACTTCACATACCTTTGCCTGGCTGCTTGATATGACTTTCTTCCAGGATATCCCCATTCAAGCGTATCCAGAAAGTTTCCCTGGTCTTTGCTGACAACCTGTTGCTATTTAGCAGATCTTTTGGTGGCTTAGAAAACAATCTTGAGCTTAGACAGATTCTCAAACTTGTTTACAGGTTGTTTGGTACAAGACTCCATGAAGTACATGATTACTGATTGTGAAGCCACTCCTTGCTGATATTTGACTTAAGGTAATTTAGAACATGGGAAAAGTGTTTATTTTGAACAGACACACAGTGGTCAAATTGTTGATTAATTACAGCAAATGATGTAAAGAAAAATCTCACAATTTATTTAAAATATTTGTTAAAACAAGATGTAAGGATATGGTTGGGGGTGGGGGCGACTTTCACCTGCATTTTAAGACCCAGTGCAGCAAATAATTATTCTAGGAGGAATCTAAAGATTTGGGTCTAATCTTTGGTCTCGACTATCTCTTTACAATCCTACCATTTCTTCAAACTCGCGCAAGGTGATATGGTTTTGGTTTCCAAATGAGCCCTCGCAGTGGCTCGCTTGTGTTTCATTGTTGGAGATTGAATTGAAACATTGATGCATTTCTGCCTTGAGAATGCTAAGTATGCTGCAGAATATGTTTTGGAACACAGAGGCACTAAACTGCCAGGCATCTCTATTACTGCAGCAAATCCTCCACATTTTGATTGTTTCAGTCTGCGTAATTTCCACCTTCATTATCTCTGTTGTCTTCAATTTTATATGAGTATCATCAGCAGCTCTGCCTCATCTTCTGTTATTTGCACCAGACTATACATAATTAGATTGGGCAAATCTGTGAAATCCTCACTTAAGTTGAGCAAAATGACATGACATTCTGTTCAAGTGCTAAACAAATGTAACCCGAGGAGACCCAGCTTTCAGCAGCCCCAAGTTTGGCTGCAGAGATCCATTCAGAGACAGAATGCACGAAAGCTTGCCGTGTTTACTGAGAGTACTTTGAAGTTGTGCAGTGAAAGGCTTGTTGTTCCACGGCTGAGAATTCAAAATGAAAATCTGTGTGTCTGTTCTTTTACTTCACATTCATCTTTTTAATTAATACACTGTTTAAAGCTACAGTATTGAATATCTTTATAAATATGAAATCTGTTTTTTCATTCTTGATCTTTTCCGTGAGGGATATTTCCAAAAGTTGATTATAGTATTTGTATTATACTGTGTATCTAAAATTGCTTCCTCATCTAACTGTTTACTTCGACTCAAATCCACTTGTTTTTTCCTGTTTTGTTACTAGAATCAATTGACTCATTTCAAAGAGGGATCAATTTATGATATTCTAATGTTTTTTTTATTTTTTTTATTTGTGTGCCCAAATTGGGGACTCAATACTCTGCCGAAGCACATTGTGTGTAAACAAACTGTTTCCATTTCCCATCCTGTTTCCAACTGCCATCTGCCACTTGCACATGTGGCCCAGTTGCATTTTGGGCTGATGATCCTCATAATCACTTATTTATTGGAGAGCCCTTGATAAAAAGCAAACATCAGGTTCAGCAAAGTGAACCATGGCCTGCAGTTAGTCACAGAAATGTGTGTCCCCGCAGGTCAATGTAGCACACAATGACATCGTGACTGCTCTCCAATGAATGTGTTGCTCATAAAGCGTCCGGGTAGTAAGGCATCATTTAAGTGTGCTGGTCTTTACTGAATTATACTCAGTCAACCCTCTTCAAGTCCTATCATGACTGTGAAGATGATGCTCTGTATTCCACTTTAAACAGTGACTGTACGACTATGGGCATGTTTGTATTGCTGTTTACTGCACTTACTCAAATATAAATAGTGCCTCACCTGATCCAGCCGTAACTAAGGCTCTATCAAAAAGTCATGTCTGGGCCATTCCATTCCATGGGCCTCTCGGCAGTGGGGGAAGGGAGACTGGTCAGTACTGAGAGAAGGTTTCGTTCAGGCAGGTGAATCGGCAGGACCCCATTAACACACACTCAACCGCCCTGCACAGATTCTAGCTCTAAATGACATCACAAGGACAAGATGGTGGCTCCCAAGTCCAGGAGATTTTGGCTTCATTTTTGTAAAGTGGAAGGAAGTGGTGATGTGTCATCAATGTTTAGGCTGTATACCTTCATTGAGATGTCTAATACAGCATGCGAAGATGTCAGAAAAGAGGTAATGGTAAATGGTCTGTATTTATGTCGCACTTTTTTTTGTCTTGACCACTCAAAACTTGTTCCAGTAGTTTTCCCCATTCACACACACATTCATACTTTCTCTATCACACATCACTCTCACTGCTGGCCCAGCTGACAGTCGACAGGATTGGGGTGCAGTATCTTGCCCAAGGACACTTTGGCACAGGGGAATCGATCCTTCTGGTAAGTGGACAACCCACTCTCTCTCACAGCCGTCCCAGTGTGGTGTTTAAATCCATTACAGCTTTACCCAGTGAAACTTACAAACATCTTTTTCCTTTGTTATTATGGGTTACTGAGTAAAGATGAAGAGCAAAGATATATAATTCAATTTTACTTGTTATCATGAATGAGTTTTTTTACCCAAAGATTTTTACCGACATTTAGCAATTATAGTAAATTCAATTAATCAGCTCGTCTCATTGAGATCAAGAACCTTTCTGCCTCCTCTTCTCCTCCTGAGGCCAAGCAGTAATAATTAAATAGCAACACGACCAGTATGCCAGAACACAGATGTTAAGCCAAATGACAAACAATCAGGTAATATGCAGTCGAGAAATAGCCATTTTAGAATTTTTCCTCTGGTGATTATTAAGGCCATCACAACATACATAGCACATCATGATTTAATTATCTTTTATTGTTTGCAAAGAATTTTGTTATTTTTATAAGTGATTAAAAAAAGTCTGACAATCTGTGTTGTGAAAACCCTTAATTGGACATTAATGTTATGTGGTATGTGATTTTACCATTTGGCCATTGGGCTTTCTTCAGTAATCTCTTTCTGGGTAACAGCATTTTAGAAAGTAATATATATTCATGTTTGCCTCAAAATAATTGGTTCAGAAATTTAGAATATAGTAATAGATCTATATAATATAGATACAGAGCTCTATTTAACGTTATACAAGAAATTAGAAGTGGCAATGCTTATGGTTGTAAAAAAGAGAAAAGGAATAGATGGTTATTCGTATAATAGAGCTGCTCTCAATTCAAGGTGAGTTTACGCCATGGCTCGCTGTACCAGTTGAAAATGTTTCCAGTTGTTCGGTTCTTTCATTTTATCCATATATTAGTACATACATATCTTGATAAATGAGTCCTATTATCTGCATTCCTGTTGTGTGTTTGTGTCACCAGCGGATAGGGTCACAGTTGCTCCGCATTAACAGTCTGCTGCACCTCAGGAACATCTTGCTGCTTGATATGGCGCTTGATTTATGTGGCTATCATGGCTGACGTGCAGTGACCCCTGAACAGCCCAATAAAATATTCATATCTGTACGGCACACGCCGCAGCCCTTCACATACTCCCTGTTATTTACAGAAACACTGGCCTTCAAAGTCAATGTAAGTGGCGTCCTTTAATGTTTCCACAGAGTGCGTTTGGAGATCACTGTAGCCTCTGGGTTTTCGGACAGACGATAAACATTTGTGTAAATTGACCCCTGTGGAAATCTGGAAATAATGTGTGTCTAATTGGGTGTGACCAACAAGGCCTCGAGCCAGCGCTTTGCATCGTGTTTACAGCAAGAACCTAATGGGAGAGTCCAAGAATGAGATAAGATTGATGTTACAAGAAGACACCACCATAATTTGAGATGCAATCATTTTAATTTTGTTTGGTTTTGCCTCAGAATGCACCTCACCAGGACGCCACCACTCATCGACCTCCGTTGAGTACCCGTGGCCACCAAAATCAATTTGTAGTTCCTAATGTCGTGCATTGTCATCGCTGCACAAAAGACAATCCAAATCTCAACTGTTCTTGATTGTGGTCGTCTAATTTTTGTGCAATATACCAAATGCTATCTTAAATAACCTCTTAAAGACTCATCTCTTCTCAAGTTATATTTCCAACACCCTGATATAACTAGCACTTTCCATGCACGTCTTTACCTGATGTCTTATTGAACAAATTTAGCACTTGGAACTTACTGCATTAAAGTTGAAGTGTTTGCCCTCAACTGTCATTTTGAACAAAAGTGTCTTATAAAAGGTAAATATTGATAAAAAAATTTCCAACATTCCCTTAAAATGCCAGTTTTTTTCTCCTTTTAAGGGGGAGATAGTAAAATGGATACTGATACCATGTGTTCACAGCATCGTAAGGAACCGGAGTCAGGGCGTGGTTAGCCTAGCTTAGCATAAAGACTAGACACAGAGGACAACTGCCGGATTCTGTCCAAAGTGCAGAAATACACCAACACCTTTATTGCTCACTGATTATTATGTTGCATCTCAATTGCTCCACTTGTAAATAAACATTTTTTAAATATATTCCCAATTCAAACTCCACATTTAGCTACGGTCCTGCCAGGTGATCTATTTCTGCCAATCATTTTAAAGATGTTGTATAAGATGTGCCAGAGCATGCATTTTACATCGATCTGCAGAAATGAGAGGATATTACTAAATTAGCAATATCACTGACATTCCACAGCTATTGTTGCGCCTCCAGATTTAGATTTGAGACCCTAAGTGCAACCCCCTGACCATTTTAAGTGTGAACTGCAACACTGTGGCTGATCTGTTGATAAAATGACACCATTGGTATGCCAAACCGGAAAAGCACAGCGGTATTTGAAGGTCCAGCCATAAACTTTGATATGATCATGTGAGACTAGAGAGCAGTTTTATTTCAAAGATTTCTATAACCCTTGATCTCTGGCGTTTCATATATGTTGAGAAACAAACATTAACATTATGCAGCTTCCAATGTGATGAATAGAGCTAATCTTTTCTTCTCAGTGCTTCCGACTTTGATCGACTCTTATTGAAACCCACTGAAATTGAATTGAAGCCCATTTTGACACGCAAGACACCAGATGCCCATGGCAGTACATGAATACAATTAGACTGCAGAGCCCGACCCCCACGATAAATAATTGTCAGTAATAGCACAGCTAATTAACTCAACTTCTTCTATTCAAGGTTCGGGGGACAATCGCCACCCACTGAGTACAAGAAAAGGCTGTGCCAGGGAGACACAGCCATAATTATGGAGCGTATGATGTGTGGAGATGCAAGAAAATAGGCATTGGAAAAGCAAACAACATCCACAGGCGTGCGCCTTAGAACTGTGTCAACCGTCCCCGGTCTTTACCACCATAGTCAATTTGAGAGACCGAGCAGGAAGACCAGAGAGCCACAGAATTTCTTTGAACAAAAAGTTATTTTTTAATTTAGTTGCCATTAACAAGAGGGGAAAAAAGTAAATTTCACAACCGGTAAAAAGGTAAATTACTCCAACTAGCCTCCAGTAGCAGCTGGAGACCAGTCAACAGCATCACAACCAAAAAACTCCCTCTCAACTGAGCGATGGGAACATATATAGCGGCTGGTCAAGCCACTCAAAACAAAGAGGGGGATACACACAGACATACTAACATTGAAAACAAACTACAGCCACAACGTAACATCCCAGTATTAGACCATATAATATTAACTAAGGGAAATGAATTAAATATAAATATCAAACAATAATTAATGATTTAACAATTACAAATCGGGATAAGGCCACAATGTCCTTCCCCATGATGGCACGAGACATGGTGCAGTCCAATTAGGACTCAAAGCCATTTAAGGTGGTCTGCTGCAGCTGGGCCTCTTTTTGCTGAATGGCCAGATGACTCCAGCAACAACCCCCAGGAACTGGTAACTCAAAGAAAACATAATTAGTTATCGCAGAAAGAAAGTATGTAACAAATAAAAGTATGCTGTATGAAATCAAAATGTGTCCAGTTATTTTATAAATGAAGTCGGTGCGTGTGCAAAAAGAAACAACTAAGCAAATTAGGAATTAAGAGGCTACCACCATGTTTCAGAATGTCAGTGTGTGGTTGCTGGTGCGGCCATCACAGTCAACATCTCCATCACACATCATTCCCATATATCCTAAACCTCCCACCATTCTTCCCAAACTAATAAAGACTGGTCAAATCCCACGTCTGGAGACAGAGGACGAGGCAGACTGGATCATGGAACAGGAGGGAGGTGAATAGACTTGGAGAGACGCGAGAGCAAAGGTGGAGTAATGTCATCTTTGAATCAATTACCATTGCAAGTTATATTCTTTTAGTCTCATTATGATTAGCTCGCAGTTAGTGCTTTGATTTCTCTAAGACAAATACCTTTTTAACACGACCGAGCCATATTAGCTACCCCCCCCCCCGGTTCTAGTAGTTATGCCAAGCTACTCCTACCATGCCCCTCACCATGAACTTAGTATACACAACACTCGATTGGCATCTTTTACCAAATTTTGAACTTTTCCTTTCATCCATGATGCGGCGTAGACCCTCTGTCTGGAGCTTCTCCACCGGAACACTTACTTAGTCTGTAAACTGTCACTATATGTCCCAGCCATCACATTCAAATGAGCCTCATTTCATCTCAGCTGGTTAGTGTGAAGCACACAAATTTGCACACATCCCACAAAATCACCTTGGATACTGTGTCTGCCAGCTCATTCATTGGCAATGGAGCAGCTCCAGAAAGTGTTGCGTGGTGACAGAGCTCAGTCCTGGCTCCCTTCTGTCTGTGCCTTGGAGGAGGACTTGTTGGTATTTGCAAATTATATTCCCCTTCATGTGGATTCCATTCGAGTGATAACAGCGCGTTGTGTAAAGCAATCTATTCACACGACGCCAGACAAAGAACATTTTGGGCCGACAATTCGCTGGTTGTCAGTTTGCTGATCGGAGGAGGATACTGTTTATCTGCAGGCATGTAGACGAGGGGCTCACGTCGTCGTGTTTGATTCCCACCGCTTGCCAGGATCCTGCAGAGTGATCAGCAGTCAAAGTCGGCCTGATGTACATTGGCCTCATTAGCCTTCCCACAGAGGAATGGATCCGTCTTGTAACATTACTTCACATATTTACACTCCAGTAATTAGAAATTACAAAGTCAGATCCTCATCGCTGCATCTTTTATCAGAGAGATTAATTGTCTTGTCACAAGTGCATGCTATTATTGGTTAAGTGGGTAGGGCCATGATTAAAAATAAAAGAGGCAGAAAAGGTAATTAATTCATCTGAGTCAGGCATAGAGTTTCAATCATTACAGTCTCACCAGTCCAACACACATACTCACGACAAATATGTTTTTACCGAGGGCCATTTACTCCGTCTTTGTACATTAATTGGACATATTACTAATTCTCCATATGGAGTTCTAGATATAAATACTCTTAGCTGAGCTCCAATCTAAAATAGAAAAACTTCATAAATACTACTAATGCAATAATACAAAAACAGTCAATACAAATGTTTTCATAAAAGACCAACAAATAGAATAAAAATACTGTAAGAGAATAAGTCCATATTTACATACTCAATAAACAGTAGAATAAGAAATCCTGTTACAAACATATAACAAAAACAATAAATATGTAATAACGAGGATATTGGACATTGTTTGTGTGTGTGTGTGTTGAATGCAAACATAGTTTGTCCAACTGCACAGGGTGGATTGCACTATTTATTCAAGTCTTACGGCCTGGGGGGGAAAAGCTATTCCTCAGTCTGGTGGTGCGAGTCCAGGGAGTCCTGTATCCCCGACCAGAGGCCAGCAGGGAGAGCAGGCTGCTCGGGATGATGTGATGTGTCCTTTATGACCCTCAGGGACTTCCTGCGATGCCGCTGGGTGTCTACTTCCCCTGCAGGCTGGGCAGCCCGCTTTTGGTGATGTGCTCTGATGTGCTGTGCTGTGTGGGCACCGGCCCTCCCCAGTGCCTTACGGTGCATGATGGTGCAGGTGCCATACCAAGTGGTGAAGCATCCAGTCGGAAAACTCGCTGTGGTGCCTCGGCATGAGTTCTTGAGGATTGAGGGCTTTAGTCCAAAAAGTCCTCCGGCCCCTGAGCCGATACTGGCACTATAGAACCACATCAGAAATAGCAAGAATTCCGCATTTTGATACCAGGTGGAAAAAGTAGGCTTGCATCTGTTGTGACTCGATCAACCCCCATCACTTATACCTAAAAAAACAATACACGCTGTATTATATTCACAGAAACAGGAAACATTATAAAACAGACCAGTACAATTGAAAAAAGAAAAGAAATGGTATTCACTTAGTTTTTTCCTCTGCAAGTGTATTTACTTCAAAACAAGTCTAGAGCTGATGCTGAAGCGATTTAGTGTCTTTCTGTGGTTGTTTTGTGGTTTCTGTCATATCATTGTGTATCTCCTTTGATTAGTGGATTTTTGGTTGTGTTGAAGTTTTTTAGGGGTTTGTGTTGTTTAATCTGTAATGTCTGCATCTGTTAAGGGTCATTTTGTCTGTTTTTGGTCATGTGGTTTATCTTTGCGGCATTTTGCCTTTGCGTGGAGTCACAGATGCATTTGTGCACTTGTTAAAGTCCTGTGCTCCCAAATATTGAGCTGGCGCGTGTTTAGCACAAATAAAAACGATATGCAGCATTCAGAACATAGCACAAAAACCCACAACTGTGGGATAACTATCCATTACACATTCAAGCGGGGTATTGTTTTCGCCCCGGTCAGTATGTATGTGTGTGTCTGTATGCAAAATAACAATGATGGATTTGCACTGTATCTCCAGATGATTAACTTTTGGAGCTGATTGAGGTCAAGGTCAACAAAAATGTGAAATTTGTGAAAAATACTTATTGCAGGATATCTCCACAATTAACAGTAATAGGGAAACAACACCAGGCTTATACTGACCAATGTATTCACACTCAGATGATTTCCTATTATAAGTGATCTTATAAAGAAAATGAAAACTACATCATGCAATGTTGAAAATGCTTTATTCAAGGTATCTCTGCATCCCACCACCAATAACATTAGATACAGTATCTACTGCTTTCTATAGTTTAAACGAGTATTCAACACCATATACATGACATCATTATGAAATGGCACTATTACAATCTGAAAAGTTACCCTCACATGCTATATATAGCATGCACATAGGGTATGCCTCAACCCTTCAATGCTTTTCATTCGTCTTTGTTGCCACCAGTGCAATGCTTTGTGAAGAAAAATCCGTGGCTAGACTCTACGGTTCTCCAGTGTGTTGCAATATACTAACTTACAACTCAGTAATTATGGCTTTTATCATAAAACCTACTTGAATGTGTTTATTGTCTTGTAGGGCCAACGTTAACAGTAATCTATTGTTGTTTCCAAAATCTATGAAGTGAATTGAACTGCACAAACACGATGCCCATGGATACAATATAGAATGATGACATAATGAATCCTTAATGCATTGAACCAAATGGGACTCTGGACACTCAAGTAAAATTCTGAGGTCATTAAATGCAAAGCATTAGTGTTGCCGTAATTATACACTGCTGTCTGTACAGCAGGTTCAGGGAGCTCCATGGATTTGTTGATGAGTTGTCAGAGCGTGAAGGATTAACACTTAGATACCACATTAGATTAGTGCTGCAGCAGCCAACCTCATCAAGGAATAAAGTCTCTTCTTTTCAGTACAGTTCTGCAATATAGGACATTAATGACACATGTATTAAAATCAGATTGTTTGCATGAAAATAAAACGAGATATAAACACTGATTAAACCATTAAATCTGCGTTAGACAAGAATGAAGTGTTGGTAGCTAAATGAGGGGTATCGCCAAATTGCCATCAATGGTACTCATACCTCATTGTGGCCTGTGTTGTTAGCAGGATTGTTTGAAATAGAAGCATCTCTGTTCCATCAGAGATCGATGGCAGACTGGGTTCCCAGCCATTCTAGCAGCTCGGCATTGCTGTGCTAATGAGTTGAGTGGAATTGGATAGCAGCACACGCTTCCACACACCCTTCAAAGCCTTTCGTGGTGTTGCACTCATGGTTGTTCACATGCAATGACCGAACTGTTAATACAAAAATGTATGCAGCACCCCAACGCTGTGAAGATACGGGAAGTGGCTTTGAGGTGCTAATCCAAGATTATAAAATCACTCTGAAGCATTAGGCACAGCAGTACTTTCGGCTAAATGCTAATATTAACATGGCAGAATTGTCATGATGACAATTGGAGCTTTTTATTAGTGAAAAAAGCTCTTTTAGTGGAGGTTGCTGTAGCCACCGGTGTAGGCAAACTACTGGACCGATTTCAAAAGTTGTCCAAAGTACCATTAATTTACACCCCCACGCTTATAAACAGATTGGCCCAGGCTAAAATATACAGGAACTCCACTTGAATACCAGGTCTGAGCAAGGTCAAAGGGATTGTCTCTAAAATCATGAACCTACGCTATTAAGGACAAGATCTACAACCCCTCATTTGATACAAAAAGAAGTTCTGAAGTTCATCTTAAGCTAATGAGGCTTCTTTCAGTTTGTCAAACAGGTCATTACCATCCAAAGTGAGTCTTTTTGGTGGAACATTTCCAATGTTTGAATGGACAATTTAACCTTGCAGTCTTCAATTTGATGTTCAGAGGGACAGATACAGCAACAGTAGCAGGACGCCCTGCCGACTGCATTTGGAAAGCACATTTGTGGGGTCTTATCAAAACAACCCCGATCTGTCATTTAGCTTCCTGAAAACTCTGTGTCTCGTTGCAACTAAAATGATCCCTAAAAGATAGAGAGAGACATATTCCTACTCATACTTCAAGAATAGCTGATGGCGGATAAGCTTCATAAATGTAATAACCCGCGCTGATAAAATGATCGCTATCAAACCTGGCAGGGGAAGGTTATTGAAGGTAAATGTTCTCTTGACACTTGCTTGGAAGTTTGCAAATGGGGTTCTGTTTTTGTTAATTCCTCCCAAAAAATATTTCCACTGGTATACTCTCTGGCCCTGAGTTGCCAGGACACGTAGGTCCCAATAAGCCCACTTGTCATGTGTTACCTCAACTGAGCCCCTCACTGATGAAGGTTATGAGAAGCTGTTGAAGGCTATTTTCCCAGAGGTCATGCAAGATATTGTTTTTTTTCTATATTTCTGTCACTCTCCTCTGTTTATATTTCATTTTTGTGAAGTGCTTTCAAGTGTTTTGTATCCCTATGGGTACAGTGTGGTGTGCATAAAGCAATATCTAAAACATCTACACCTAAAAGTTGAACAAAAAAATTCATAAAGAAAACTTATGATAATTGACTTTGATTTGAGTCATAGGGAATTAGACTATAATTATTTTCATTTAATCACTTTTGAGTATGTTCTTGACAGTGAAGGCCAAAGCATGGTTTTATTTTGAGTTTGAGTCGGGGTAAGGGATGTGAGATACAGTTTTAGACAAGTAAACAACCATGTGGAGCCACTGGGGTTACAGACATCTAACTCTTATCTTCCTTTCTGTCTGCCTCTTCGGAGCGACAGTGAAATAGGTGACAAACAAGGTGAAGCTTATCTCATTACCGCAGTGGGTTTTGCCGCAGCAGGACCTCGACGGTGCAAATGTGACCATTGGCATCGCGCTGCAATCAGGGTTTCTCTGGGTCTCTCACTCTCCACCACACTATTTCAAACATCGTAGGGAAGTATGATGAGAGGAACTGGGAGTTCAGAAAAGTGATGCTATTTGGTTAGATTTGAGGACAAATCCTGTGAAGCTTGAATGTTTTTAGGGGAAACGCAACAATCAACATGTTGTCACCTTATTAAGTTGTTAAGAGTGTGTTGAAGGGGACATATTATGAAAATTCCACTTTTGTAGTGCTTCTACACGTTAATTGGGGTATCTGGCATGTCTACCGTCCCAAAAACTCTGGAAAAAACAACTCCCGCGATTTGTTGTGGTTCCTCTATGTCAGAAACGATACGCTAGAGTGCGTCGAATTGGATTACGACCGAAATAAACGTCATAGTCACACCATGCCCATTTATGGACTCGCGCCACATGGCCTTGGACGAGCGAGCTAACGCTAGCCGGGCTCCACCTGCCCGGTTAGCTCGCGAGCTAACCCTAGCTCCCTAGGGGCTCCCCCCGGCTAGGGAAGCGTTAGCTCGCAAAACGAAATGGTTGCAAGATTGTATATTCGTCTCCAGTAGCCATATTTCTACGGAGGTAATGGATAGCTAAAAGTCTGATGCTTGTATCTCGTGAAGGAGGGAGGAGGGGGAGAGAGGGGGGAGGGGGGCGGGGCACTCAAAACTGTTTTAGACAGGGTAAAAAGGTGCTGTTTTAAATGATCCGTGTGGTATTTTCACCAAAATATGTTACAGACATTTCATGAAGACCCCAATGAACCATATCAACTGTGGTAAAATGGGCATAATATGTCCCCTTTAACAAACACGTGCCTATTTACCGGTGAATTATCAGAAGCACTAACATCTGAAATACTGCAAGTCTGTCAAGACAGACCATGACTGCAATTCACAATGTAACAAACAATCAAATGTATACTCTCAGCTCAGGAGGTGGATTTTCATCGGTGCAGAGGATTGTTAAAGTGCAACGATGGAGGAAGCAGACCACATCTACATATTCAGTAGAAATAAAATGTCTCACACATCAATTATTTCTGAAGCAGTATTTGATATTGTGTCTGCATCCGTATCTAGGTAAAACAAAATAGTACAACTGGTGTTTCAGTTTTTTTGCCCACATATCTGCACGTTGCACGCGGGAGAAAATAGATGGAATATCCCGAATGTGGGGATGTTATTGGGATGCATGGTAAATAGAGATTATAATGAGCAATAGCCAGGCAGTGTTTGTGTGTGTGACTTCAGTGGAATGGTCCAGATTAGGATGTATTTGCTTTGAATATATCTAGCATGGAAAATGGCTACCAATTCGATCTATTTCATGAATGCCACGAGCAAAGACAATAGTTTCATACAGAGGGCAGGATGTTACCATCCAAAATGGAGGGAGGGATTTTGAAAAAATGATGAGTCAGGTGACACTGATCAGTGAATAGTGTTATTACGTGACAGTGACTATTATGGGGCTGTGTAAGCAGTCCATATGGCAATGCTACACCAGTTCCCTTAAAAATAACTGAAATGTTAAATTAAAAGAAAATAAAGCTAAAAAACTATAGCTAGTATATTGTTTTCTTCTTATATTAAATGTTTTTTTATACTTCTGTATATGGTTTTATTTTAATGCCCGATGCTCAAACCACACCAAGTCAATTTCCTGTATGTGAAAATATACTTGGCCAATAAAATAATTCTGATTTTGATATTGGCTGCTGCCTCAGCTACCTTCATGAGACCCTGATGGAGGCCGGGGCTTACATGATGGGGCCGGGGGGGGGGGGGGGGGGTGACTTTGTGCAAACACAGTTGATTTTGGTTGAGCCAGAAACTCTCCCAGCTGACAGCTCTGACAGAGGTGCAGAGTTGTAGTCACTGCTGTGGGAAGGATAGATTTCCTGTAAAGGTGCTCCACTTCCTGTCCAGTCGGTGGCAGAGAGGCTGTTCAGGTTTATCCACGATGACTAACAGTTTGCTCAGTGGCCTCCTCTCCACCACGACTTCAACGGTCTCTGGCTCGCAGCCCATTAAAGATCTAGCCTTCCTGATTCATTCCTGTTTATACAGTCTGTCGGTGTTGCCAGCTCGGATCCCGCTCCCCCTGCACACTTTCTGCTGAATTGGTTTTGCTATGTGAAACTAACTTTGCAATACATCAATATTATCGATAAACAATTGCCAGAAACTGGACAATTCATCACACAACTCTGGATTACATTCATTGACCTCATTCACTTTACAGCTGACACAAGATTTTTTAAATGATGTCTTTGTTCAATACTGTGTCTGTAGGTTGCACTTCTTCCTGCATTGGAAAAGAACATTGGGCATTTTTTCCCCAGATCCTTTCCAAGAAATACATACGTTTTTACTGTGTTGATTCTTATTGCAACGAGATATTAAGCCAGGTGGAGTCCACCTCTGATTTAACATTGAATCTTCTTGTAGGGTGGTTTTGATTGCCGATGGGCCGAATGCATTTGTCTTCTGCTATCGCTTATTGACTCAGAATCAGAATGTATTTAATGCCAAGTATGTTTACACTTACAAGGAATTTGCTCTCGTTATTGGTGCATACAATGAACAGAGAAACATAAAAACACAATAAATACAACACACACAAGAAAAGCAACAATATATATTAACTCACTATTTACTTCTTATTTGCTCCCTTTTTCTGATATTTATACAAAGTAACATTTATTTAGACATAGATAAGATGTAAAAAGTGAAATGCAAGATGCAAAACAGTGAACAGTGTCAGATTGCAATATGCAATGTAATGCAGTATAATATAATAGAATATAATGTGTTAATTTAACATATCCTTGAGGTCCTCCTCTGATGTCAGACACATGTATTCACACACTATGTGTTTCCATTTAAGCTAAAGTTGTCATGATTTCCCCTCCTCTCTTCCGGGAGGATATTGACTGTTCCCTGACCCTTTTTGCATTATTTACATGAAATAATTAACGAAGCTTTTACTTTATTCTGTCTTTGGTCTTTTGCCCTCCTGTTCAAACTGGTTGGCGAAGGGCTGAGTTTCTCCTTGCTTGCCAAACAAACGCAGAGGCTACATATTTGATTAAATACTCTTTTCCGCATTGCTTGCCTTGTCTGATGTCTGCAACTTGGGTCCAGGAAAGTTCTATCAACATTATCAGGTCTAAGATATAAACAACTTCCAACAGCACCGCCAGTGAATACCAGTTCAGTTTTACAGTTCGGTAATGAACACAGCACTGTGGGTTATTCCCCTGAAAAGGGAAGTCAACCAGAGTAAACAGTCAACATCAAATTATATATAAGTATAGTTATCAAGGTGTGACTCGACAAAAGCCTGTTTTCATTGAGCTTGACCACTTATTTCATCCTCGATCTGATTCAACAGCAGTTTGAAAAGGTTGTATGCCACCACCAACCGGTCAAGTTGCAGATTATGCCCATGCCCGTCCAGTCTGTCATAACATATGCAGTAAGACTTTGAAGGAACTCAATTACAGCTATTATGTGTAATTTGTCATAATAAGCATATGAATTCACGAGTTAAACAACACGAAAACACCTCAGAGGAAGTAAGATTTGAACATGGAACCTTCTTGCTAATCATTCTTAAGTCCAAGTGAACAGTTGTGCAAATAATGAGTCATCTAAAGGGGAGTACTCAATTATGTTTAAGTATTAATTGATTAAATACAAGTATAAACTGAGTCGACTCTTTGAGAGATTTTATTAAAGCAAATCAAGATAAATCTTTGTGCACAAGCTATTATATCGAGGGAAATGCCAACAAAATTCGGATGACAATCTATCAGAATTTTATTTTTAAATTTTGGTGTCTTCTACTCACTATCAAGTTAGAAAGATTCACAATACAATCATACCTCTATTGAGCTGGCAGCAGTAGTTTCAACCTCAAACACATACAGGTTCTGCCGGTGTCACTGGTTGTGATTCTGAGTTGTAATGACATTGCTTCCACACAGATTTAAATGGACCACTATTTACCGAGAAAACCGTTTGTAAGCAATGCTTCCCAGTAGACTGCCTCATTCTGTGTGTTCATGCAGGAAGCAGGTTATTGTGCATATTATTTATCAGGAGTAAATGCAGCACAGAAAGCTTATACCGTGCTGCATTATTCCTGAAGGGAACAGCACTGTGATCACACTGCCCGTGGTACTTGCTCTAGTGGGCAATGCTCCGAGCACTTCACGCATTCCAGTTTCTCCAGAATACATTAATACTGTCCTCTAGTTCTCCCTTGGTGACAGTGGAAATTATACATTGTTATGAGGAGATCAGAGGACAAGCAGAGCAGGGAAGGCGCAGTATTACACAGATGCATTTTCGCACCACTCTGGATTAAAAGTTAATGGGAAGAGCTGAATATTGGATGAGATGAGGCCGTGTTTGCCGGCAGTCCTCTCCAGCCGCCGAGGCTCCTCAGACTTGACTCTTCAAATCTGTGATTCACAGATTATGACTTCTCTCGCCAGTTCGTCTTTGATCATCCCGCAGCAGAATCAGACCCTGACAGAGCTAATCAGAGATGTTTCCCGAGGAACAAGTGTCCACTTGCAACCCGCAAGAAGCGCCTCACACCGACATCACACTGTGATTCATCGCCTTGGTAACACCCACTTGATCGAGTCCAACCAAAGCAACTAAATCCTTCAGTTTAGTTTTACTTTGAGACGGTAGTGTTGAGAAACAAGACCTTGAAAGAATGAAGCTGGCCCCTGCTGAACTCGCTGCATTTCTAACTCTAATTCGATTTAAAGGGAAATCTGCTGAATAGATCTCAAGCTGAAGGTTTATTACTCTCCTAATCTTAAAGGACTCTCAGACAAAAGATATGACCAGCTGTACTTGTGGCTTTCGATAGCTGGCGAAGTTTGGACTGTTATGGGGATCTTTCACGTGTTGTAACACAACCTCGACAGAGAAATACATCCAATCCATTCATGGGCAATGAAGGATGCAATGGGTTGATCTTTCTCAGGTCAACCCATCCCAGAATTCCCCGGTGGCTGTCAATTATATGTCGAAGTGTCCTTGACCTCCACAATCCCCTTGTCTCTGTGTAACTTGTGTAAGTGATAGAGGGCTAGGTATAGAACGTGTTGTATGAACAAATGGGTTCATGTGTATTGTGGTGTAAAGCATAATGATCTCTAAGAAAAAAAATACATTTACCATTTTGCACTAACAAATAACGAATAGCTAACAAATATTATAAAAATAAGGTGTGACTTCTGATGCCGAGCTGTGGCCCTCATGGTCTATGAATGCTGTGTCCTCCATGGGATGCAGCCCCTGAACTGCGACACAGCTAGTAACAGGTGTGTGTGTGTTTTTTTTGTTGGTGTGTTTGGGGATAGAAGATGGTGTCGGAGGTGAACGAGGTGAATGTTGATATCCCTCCTCTGACTCCAGGTCCATGACGTCTGACATCCTCGCAGTGTTTGCTGTGACTGGGTCTAGCACTCGTGGACATTTTGCTCTTATCTGTGTTTACCTTGCGGTGACTATGTAGCAGACGAGCACAAAGCCTCAACATTTCCAGAAAATGTTCCACAAGACGTGACCCGTGTGTGCTCAAGAAACAGCCCTCAGAATAACATGATTGTGATGACTAAGAGCTCCTGCGGTGCCGGTCTTCTTCCAGGGACTCGTGATCTTCCATTTGGTTCAAGCTTAACCACTTCCGATCGCGCTCTTTATCTTTAAAATGTGTGCCGCAGTGAGCCAGGTTGTAGTTACTGAGATCTGAGACGTCAGACAGTAGCAGCAAGTCTGGAAGAATAAGACATTTGTAATGGCTCCAACAGGGACACAGTGCACCAAGCTTTATTTATAGCTGACTGGCTGCAATCAGCTGCCTCCTCGGGGCCTGGAGTGGCTTTCACCTCAACCACAGGCTGTTAGACGGCTCATCAACGTGACAGACGGCTGCGGAGGCTGGAGCAAGGCCAACTGAGGGGGAGGAGGGCGGGACAAACAATGTACTTACCGCTGCATGCCCAGAAGTTGCCCATTAGCAGGTCTTTTTTTTTTTAAATCATAATGGAACATTCCAAAAATGATACCTTAAAGACAGAGGGTAAGTTGGTGTGAAATGCACTGTTAATCTTTGATTTGCGTGAAGCGTTATTAAAAAAAAGCAACATTGGATTCATGGTGTAAAGAGCTTAAACAATTAAAAATATTACACTAATCATAAGATACAAGAGACAACTTTCTTAAATAATGCAATCACAAGTCTAGAGCCCACAGCACAATACAAAAACTTCCACTGAACATTGTCCATCATTGTTGGACTATACTGCTCTCAGAAGATATATGTATTCATACTTCTATTCTTGCCTATTTTACCTCAGATGTAAAACAGTGAGCTCCACAAACAGAAAACAGAACTATTCAGGATCTTGTCTTCTGTTCCAATTTCAACATACCTGCACAAATATTTGATCAAGTCTGAATATAAAAAAAAATGGGCAAAGCACAAGAGGGAGGCATTTTTATTTCCAGGTTGTCAATCAGTGTGTATGTCTCCCTCTGTTGAACATGATATTTCAGGAACAGTTTGCAGTTTGAGGGAATCATTATCATTTGTGAGAAAATGTCCCCTGGAGTCAAGGATGAGCTGATTAGATTGTGTTGGTCAAAAGGTCAAGTTTACGATTGACCTTGTGTTTTGTGTTAGCGTTTATCACGGATGGCCAGCGGGAATTTCTTTGCATCTGGCACAACTGTTCACTTGGATTTAAGGATGATTAGCAAGAAGGTTCCATGTTCAAATCCTACTTCATCTGGGGAGTTTTCATGTTATTGAAATAATGGACAAAGGACGAAAGGGCTGCGTTTTCCTAAAACACATTTTTGGCCATAACTCGCGAATTCATGGACATAATCTGCAGCTTGACCGGTTGGTGGTGGCATACAACCTTTTCAAACTGCTCTTGAATCAGATCGATGATAAAATAAGTGGTCAAGCTCAATGAAAACAGGCTTTTGTCAAGTCACACACTGATAACTATACTTATATATAATTTGATGTTGACTGTTTACTCTGGTTGACTTCCCTTTTCTCCGGGGAATAACTCCCAGTGCTGTGTTCATTGCTGAACCGTAAAACTGAACTGGTATTCACTGGCGGTGCTGTTGGAAATTGTTTATATCTTAGACCTGATAATGTTGATAGAACTTTACTGGACCCAAGTTGCAGACATCAGACAAAGCAAGCAGTGCGGAATAGAGTATTTAATCAAATATGTAGCCTCTGCGTCTATTTGGCAAGCAAGAGGAAACTCAGCCCTTTGCCAACCAGTTTGAACAGGAGGGCAAAAGACCACAGACAGAATAATGTAAAAGCTTAGTTAATTATTTCATGTAAATAATGCAGAAAGGGTCAGGGAACAGTCAATATCCTCCCGGAAGAGGGGAGGGGAAAAGCAACCTGATGCCGAAGGTCAGCTCTGCCTTGGTTGCCTCTTCACAGCGTTTCTCACAAACTTTTTCTTGATTGTGGTCGCTGAGCCGTCAACACTGACAAGGCTGGCAACACGCTTCAAATCCAAACAGTCGTTGATTCATTCTTAGTTAAGGCTGCCATACACATCTGTAAGATGCAGGAAAGCCTGGGGTCAAATTACTCATTGAGAGAAAGTAACTTAACCGGATGTGTTACAAGCAGGGCAAGTCGACCTATCACAATGGCTTGTCATTACACTCATGTATATTGTTACTGATAAATAGTTTTTGCATTAAATTAGGTTTGTTTCCGAAAAAGCGTGTTTTCATGATGTGAAGCCAATAAGAGGAACGTCGGTGAGGTATGCATTCCATAAATCTATAAAAGAATAAAGTACCCATGAAAAAGTAACTTGTGAAAAGTGTCAAATAATCCCTGCCTTAGGTTGGGATTCCCAGGCATTATATCAGGATGATGCACAATGCTTTTATCAACACAAACACAGGTGGCCCTCACACTGCCTGTCCACTAACACAATCAGTTACCTGTTTTATCTCTCTTCTTAAGACAAATCCTGATAATAAAAAAGCAGCTTTTATCTCATGATGTCTTAAACCTTCATTATCTGTATCTTTATTATTATTACTTTTTTTTTTTTTACTTCATATTGTTTGTTGTAAAGCACTTTGTTACCTGTACTGAAAAGTGCCATACAAATACAAATAAACTCCGGCTGGGCAGACAGAGCTGATATTCATTCTGAGGAAACTGCCGGTGGACATCCTGCAGCTCCCGCTTCATCCACAGCAACAGACTCTACATTTGTCAGGTGCCACACGCTGTTCCTGCCGCGGTGAACGTGGAGGACACTATGAGCAGCAGCTGGAGAGGCCAGAAGGGGAGAGGGCTCTCTCCGTGCATCACGACCTAGGCTGAACTCGTTGGTAGCGATCTTTCACTTTTTCCGTCTGCTATCCCAGAATATATACACATTTGCAAGGCTGCTGAGTAATGACGAGTATGCAACACATTTCATTCACTCTGCACCGCTGTACAGGATATATGGTCCCACATTGAAACAGCCATAAATGAACTCTACATTCGACCGGAATCAATCTCCGACGACCAGTGCTGAAAACACCGGCTTCAGCAAATGCAACCTGACAAGAAAACAAAAGAAAATAGGTATGTTTTTGCCGAATGTTGATGCAGTAACAGGCTGTAGATGATGTTGTTTGTGTGGGGATGAAGCCAAGCGGTAACCTGATTTCAGTTAGAATTTAAGGTCGGCGTCTCCCCCTGTCCTGTGCCAGTTGGTCTAGTCTTGTACGTAGAGTTCCAGCGTTATATGTCTGTTAAGGTTTGTGGAAGGAGATGGACCCAGGATGCGGAGGTATTTAATATAAAAAAGGCTTTAAACAAGACAAAAAACAAAACAGGAACACTAACAAGTAACACTGGTGACAAGGCGCACGGAGAACAAGGAAGCTCTGGACGGGAAAGCTGGTCGAGACAGCAGGACAAGAAAAAACATATCTCACAACGTGTGGAAACGAGTAAGAGAAACAACTAACCACCCGACACCCGACAAAAGGCAACACAGAGGCTTAAATACACAGAAGGAAGGCAGGGGCAATTACACACAGGTGAAACACATGAGGATTGGAGGCGACAATCAAAGACAGGAAGTGACACACCTAGAAGCTGGAACAAGACACAGGGAAAGCGAGGCTACAAAATAAAACAGGAAACAGAAAACACAAAGAGACAGAAATCCATGAACATAAATGACAGAGCGTCACAATGTCATGTGCTTTTGACAACGCTTTTCTTATTTAGCGACGTAGCCTCACGTTTTTTGGATACCTCTGCCTTGTCTCTTTGCCTTCTGGGTACCGAACCCTGACTGGAAATAAACGACCACTGTTTGTGGAAAACGGAAACTGTTTCAGAGTTGTGCTTTTGGGTCCTCAGTTCATTGCAGTTTTTCCTGCAACTGTCCTGCACTTTACATCACTGACCAAAATTTCAAACTTCACCCCAATAAAACTAGCATCTTAACCAATCAGCTCTTTAGGTGGGAGCCACGTGTTTCCCATCATGCCCTGAGGTCTTGCAGATGGTGAATAGCAACTGCAGCCACCTGGATCTTCTGAGTTTGTGACAATTGCTGTACAGTTATACAATGGCCACACAGGACCATACCATATGACATTCATGCCCCTATTTCAAGAGGGATGTTCATGAACATAATTTCACTCCATCATATATGAATACAGATGATCACCACAATATTGTTTACTTAAATTCTATAAGAGTCTCTCCAATTAGAGATGCAGTTCTCTCAAGTCAGTTTAAAGCAAGTGCACCATGAGCCACATGAAAAGTACTTTCACATTTTCATCAGTGGATCACAGCTTATTCAGTTTGACCCTGATTCTTTCAAGACAAACTCTTTGAAATATTGAGGAAATTACCCAGAGCACAAGTCTGCCTCTTCAGCGTCCATGCATACAATAATTTGCTTACAGCTGTGCTATTTATTTCTCTGAGGAGGAGGAGGAGGAGCAAGGACAAGGACTGATTTGCAAACTGTTCGCCAACCAGCATCAGCTCTGTTGGATTGCTTAGAGGGTCTTTGCATCTTTCACTCCAAAGAAGAAACCTAAGGTTATTAATATTAGAGATACACCGGCAAGTGTCTGGAATCAGTATATGAGTTATTTCCTCTGCTTTCTTGTTGTCACCTCTGGACCCAAGGAAAAATATTCTTTGGGCTTGACCGGAGTGCTTTTTTTAGAAAAAATACTTTCACCTTTTGTAGGGAGCATCCACTTTGTGCACTTTCTAGCCCCTGCATCAAAGATTGGAAGTGGATAATATGCTTTATCCCAGTAAAGGTATACCTTAATATATCCAAATTAGTTTTCTAAGTGTCCCCAGCTTGAGAGTGAAATGGCATAGCACCATATGAAAAATTACTGAACTTGGTGTTTCCCCTACTGAGATGGCTGGCATGGGAATTGAAGCAATTTCTGTTGAGAGTAACTTTGAGTACAAACAATAGCCTACAGGCATGTTAACATGAAGCCACCACTGACAATAAGTTGAACCACCTAATTATCAGAACAGAAAAGTTGAGGGAATTCAGAAACAATTCGGCAACCACATATTATGGATATGTTCCCTTAAGACACAAGGCCTCATGCAAAAACTTTTCAGTGAACGGAATTATTAGGATCTCTAAAAAGTTGAAAAAGAGCAAATCACCATAAAGTTCAGCGCTTTACCGCTTTTTTTTGTGACACCTTATGAGGAAATAAAACATATTACTTCTTCTAGTGGTAAAGGAGGGGGAGAGTGGCCTGCAGGCGACTGAGGGCTGTGCAGTACATGGACATACTGATAGTGTTCCCTCACAGTGCAACTCTCGCTTTCATATTGCAGGGGAGATTCCATCAGGCATTGTAAACTATGACTATGTTAGCTTCAGTTATTGTATTCTTCTAGTTCTCTCAGCCCAACTGAAATAACGGGGAGATTCCATCAGGCATTGTAAACTATGACTATGTTAGCTTCAGTTATTGTATTCTTCTAGTTCTCTCAGCCCAACTGAAATAATCCTTTTACCGGAGCTGATTCGGTTTAGTTATCCAAAAGATGAATTCTTTGGAGCGAAAGTTCCCAGGCGACACTCTAATGCCACATTGTATTCAACGATTCAAACTTGACATTCTGAAACACATTGAATGCAACCTGTGCATGCACAAGAATAGCAAATTAGCATAATAAACAGCCCAATAATACCTACAAGGCTACACTTTCTCCTCAGAAGGGTTCATTCAATCATGAAAATGGCATCAAAGGGCAAACTTGAGAACTTCGGAGATTGAAGTCCTGATTCTGAAACTAAAAGTTAATGCTGTTTCACGGGTCGCACTGTCACTGAAATAAATGTGTTGATATGAAAATGGCTTTAAAAAATGGATGTTGTGTTTTCGGCTGCATCTGCTGGCTTATTACTTTACAGGATTACAGAACAGTTTGTGGGGCCAAGAACGAACTCGTAACATTTTGGACCTGTGGAAATTGTTACCTGGTAGCTCATTCTTAGTGTTGGGGTAAGTGAAAGAACAAATAGGACAATGCTTTAGACCAGGGTTCACTAGCAGGTGGACTCTGGCCCCACACGCCGTCCTGTGTGGACCAGGACTTTTGAGAAATCATAGAGAATTGTCCGATTTTGACAGAGAGTTTATATTTTAACCGGCAAACGTTTTCTGTAACTCACAGACCAATTACAGGCATTGTAAATCATCTGACCCGGAGTCGGAGACCCACAGCCAGAGATCCACACAAGGGAATCGCGAGAGGAGGAAGAGTAGAAAGGGAAAAGTGAGTCAGAGGGGTGTTCTAAAAAGAGAAAGGCAGACAGCGAAAACAGTTTGCAATCCACACTGGGCAGACTCTTTCCTCTTAATACTTTTGACGAGCGTGTTTAAAACCAGTATGTCTCATTTTTTCCCAGAGCATAGAGCAAGCCAGATCTCTCTGAACAAGACAGGCGTAGGTGGGATGTAAAGAAAGAAAGATAATACGATGTTGAAGCTGTTAAGATGTGTTGAAATTGTTCGAAAATTGGTTAAGGCTATAAACGGAAAATGTATTTGCAAAAACGGCAAATGAAATTGCGCTTTTATTTGTTTTTCCTAAATTGAGCACCTCCTCAGATGCACATTTTAAAAAAAGCTTTCTCTTCTTTCTTTTATTTGTCATTTGTTGCCTAAAAACAGATTGTTACAGTTGAAACATCTTATATTTGAAGACATGTATTACACTGAATCATTATGCCAGTTAGACATTATGATGTTCAGCACTTTTACTCGAGGAGGTGTTCTCAAATCTGGACCTTTCTGATCAAACAAGCAACTCATTGCATTATGGGAAGTGAGACTTTCCTCCAACCTTATAGAAGTCAGAGTGACAAAGCAGATGACCCTATGCTAATTCCTTCTGGTTGCTTGTATTAACAAAATACCAAAATTTATATCCTATCACGGCTGGTGTACAGTACCAACAAGGAAAGCGCCATTTACCTCTATGGTGTACATGTTGTCAGTGCTGCCATGGACCAGTTTGGATAGTGTCATTCCATTTGCAGTGCTCTAACACTCCAAGTAGCTCAGAGGGCAGGGCAGCATTTTAGAAGAGACCCGGTCCACTCAAATGAATGTGAACCCTGTGTTGAGTTTGAGTGGGCCGGTGTGGAGTTAAGGTTGATGCTGCACATCGCAAAATCACCTCCTCTCCGCCGAGACAGCCCGCGCCGCCATGGCACTCATGCATTGGCAGGAACAGAAAGCCGCTCAAAGATCCCCCCCCCCCGGTTTGGGTAATAAAGGGTCGTGACATTCAGCGTTTCCAAGGCCAGCAGCCCGCGAGCTCTGGACTTAAGTGGAAGACGGATCGAAGGCGTGGACCGGCCGTGGAGAGAAAAAAGCCAAGTCAGTCATGGAGGACTCCTGGGAGAGACGATTGTATTGATTTCAGCTTCCCTCGCTCGTGACGGGAACAAACCGCAAAGGAACAGTGTTGTGTGTCAGTGACACATCCAGCAGCTTAAAGGATTGTAAATATTGTGAGGTGAGCGGGGGTCAGCTATTGAACACGGGACCAAGAGGTGATAACCTTAAACCAATAATTGCCCTGCAGTCATTTGTGAAACCCGCACAGAGGAAGGAAATTTATAATTGCTGACAATACATTCTTGCAGCAAAATGCATCAAAAAATAACCAGTGGATTTAATACTTGCTTCTCCATAGAATAATAATAGAATAAATGCCACTGCATTGTTTTAGCTACCAATAGTTACAGGTTTCTAAATTCTGTCTTGTTTCACTAAAATAGATCTACATTTTTAACGTGTACACACTCATAGCTATCCCTCACCTGGGTATTTCATCAATATTCATGAATTACTACCGGGGAAATCAGGAGGAAATGTCCCTGTATCCTGCAATGTGAAGGGAAGGGATGACAAATTCCTGCCTCTTGGTCCTGATTCACCTCAGAATTGATGGGTTCTTCCTTGGCCTACGTCCCATCCGTTCAGCCGAGTCCTGATGACACTGCAGCCTGCACCCATTTGACAGTACCAGCGCACATCATCTATTTTACTAATTTACGAGATGAAGATCATCCTGTATTGAAGAACACTTCAAACAAGGGATCAAACTCCTGAGGAAAAGTTTTGCTGGCGTTATGAATTCAAGTCACCCTCGACTGGACATTTGAGACGGTATCAATCAACCAACCAATCAGTAAAGTTCTTCCAAACTGCACTTTCTGGACCTGGAGTTTACGTCCATCTTTATATACAGTCCATGGAATAAATATTATATTTATATTCCTCAGAGAATATAAATATAATAGCTAGCAAGCTTTACCTGCAAGGCTTGGAGAATTTTTCTGAACAGTAGCACTATGCTGTGAGAACAGAGATTACAATTTCTCATCTTATACTTTCTTTTATATTTACTTTAAATATTTGTAAAGGGAAATTGGACCGAGGATTCTATTTATAGTGTGCCACTGATTTTCAAGTCACAACCGACTTACCTTTATATTAAATACTGATGTAAGGACCTGTCTGAATACTAATGGGTATGAGACCTACTCCATAATGCTGTCAGTGTTATAATACTGCTGCGGCCGTTGAGTTTTGAGAATCTAGGACAAAGCCTCCTTGGACACTGCAGCTCCGTGGAAATAGCGGGGCTGATGAAAGAGAGAGAGGCTGGAGGAAGTCATTACCCACGTTGTAATTAACAGCTGGAGCTAAATTACGCTTTTCCATATCTCCAGAATTCTAATTTTCCTGGAGTTTAGAGAGCACGGAAAAATAGTCCACGTTACACTTTGCCGGAAACACAGAACGTATATTTGTTAATGAATTAGGAAACACAGTGGCTTACAGTGAATGATAGCATGTTTAATATAACATTTCTAAATTAATTCAGCCACTTCAGTGCTGGCGTTTTTAAAAAGAGATACTTGCTTTGATGTCATACACTTTTAACGAAGGTCCAAAAAGATATGACATTTATTACATGGGTTCAGGAGTTAAATAGAGTTTCTGCTTCGCAATTTACATATATTACACGAAAGACAGAGGATGGCTGATAAAACACCGAGCGAGAGACGGAGGAGACGGCAGAGTTCTCCGAGAGAGCCTGCAGAAATATTTAGCGAGAGTGCGCGATAAGAGTTTCCGAGAGGGAAGAATCTGCCTTCGTTTTCCCAGCATTGAACCCGGAATCTGCCAGTCCGTCCCGCGAGGAATTAGACAGCAGTCCCCATCAAAGACACTGTCTTATAACAGGGAGCCACAGCACATGAGTCACCGTCCCTGCTGTAAGCTGCTGTTCATCACGCCACACGCTGGACTCGTGGATCTCATTTATTCTCCGCGGACTTAATGACAGTAACCGGAATAAATGTACTCGTGACATTCAGGTGAGGCTCTCAGACGACGAGCAGTCGCCGCTCCGGCTGCCATCTGGCACCACTGATGTTCTGTCTTTGGAATTTGTTTTGGCAGACCACAACTCCTGGCGACTGCATTATCTCCTCGCAAAGCTAAATAGACTGGGGTTGTAGCTTAAAATAGAGCAAATGGTTAATATGACCTGACTGATATAAAAGATTTGCTCAGCAGAGTCGTAAACCTTGTTTAGTATCTCAGCGTAACATCCTGTCCACGGTTATTCCGGTTTCATTTTGATATATTCACCTGTCGAGCCGTTCCTCTCCCCGCATTTGTGTCTCCCACACCTGATATGAGTGCCCCTGGTGTCCTCATATCCACCCCTCTGCATATATACAATCTCCTGTTTCCCATGCTCCTTGCTAGATTCCCTTAATTGAAATGGACATCATGAATACGCGGTTACGGAATGGGAAGTCGACATGTTTGGAGTTAAAGTGGTGAAGTCGGGAGAACACCGCTGCAAGTCAACAGAACCCAACGACTTATCGGTCTTCGCTAGAGACAGAAATAAAAACCAAGGTGGTCAAGCAGTTCAAACTCAGGAACAGGTTGAACGAGCCAAATGAGGAGGAGACTAGAGGAATAAATAAAAATGCACAAAACCACCAGGGAACCGAACAGACGAGGCGACAAAGGAGTCAAGGAAGCATCAAGACTCATGCCTTCATGAAGTGTCTGAATAATCACAGAAGTTATTCTCGTGAACGGCATCTCGGGCCAGAACAACAACGTGATCACTTATAAACCGATATAAAGAATTTCACAATCAACTCTAATGAGTCGCTTTCTCAACACACATCTCAACTTGTCAGATGTTCAGAATTAAGTTTGAACAACTTTCGGACAACCCGAGGAGCATGTGAATGCACAACTGAGTAACGGCACAATCAAGCAAAAACACATAAGGCAAATACTTTCAACGTAAAAGCCGAATAAATAAACTCATAGTCCGAACCAGTTTCAAGACGAGGCTAAAATAATAATTTTGCAGAAGTCCTTTATATAAGGAGATCCTCTCAAAGTGGATGACGTGAATCCACAACTGCAAGGCAAGTTTGAGAGGATCAATATATACCTCAGATGCGTCATGAAATAATTAAATGAATATGAATATTCCATCGCAATGTATTGATTTCCCAATCAATGAAAACTTAAATCCCAACTTTGCAACGTGTGACTGATATTGTTTTTGTTCTTCCCTGTGTTTGTGACTTTGCTTGGTTTACCAGTTAAGGATGCCTTTCCTTGCCGGTTTTACCCACTGTCAATACTTTTAGTCACTAATCGCCGAGTGTTTTATGAGTCTGTTTCTTGAACCGTGAGTGGTTCACAGGCTCATTGATTTTTTAATCTCCAAATTCCACGGTAATTTTTTTTTCCTTTCTTCTTTTTTTTTCTTTTCAGACTTTAAAGAATGTACTACTGACAAGAAAAACGAAAAAGAGAATAACAGGAATTTTACATCTTATCTTTGAGCTTAAACTTGTTGAAATTGCAAAGTCATGTTTAGTCTTGGTTATGCTGCTGTGGGCCTTTATTGTTTGGGGACAAATGGGGCTTCTGCTTCCTTGTCTTCCTCACATTAGTGTCTCATTAATACGTATTACTGACTTGACTATTTCCCCTGAGTCCCTGTGCTTTATCGTTAACAATTATAATTACCACCAGATTGCTTAGATATACAATATTATACTGGAATTACTGCCAATACCGCTATCATTACAACTGTCATGCTGCTCCTTTGTTTCACTTTGTTAAGCCCTATAAGACAAATGTGATTCCTGAATATGGACTGTACAAATGACATTTGATTGATGGATGTATATGTTTCAAAATATACACTTTCTAAATATGAGACCTGCTCTGTGTGTCATCAATCGTAATGTCTCCTGGTGTCAGTCCACTCTCCTAGGCGGCCATTTTGCATAAAACATCAGCGATCACACACACAGAGAAATCCATTAGAGACACGGAGCAGCGACCCCAATCAACAGGATTGAAACACAGTTTGAATTCGGACTAATGTGTCAGAATCATTGGGAGAAGCAACCGTGGTGGGCGGGGCAGCTCGGGAGAAAGCAGGTAGCGTCTAATCATTTTCTCAATGCGCTGACTAAGTAAGACAGATACGTCCTCTCAGTGTCTCTGATGTGTTCGTCTGTGCTGTGTCCCTGCAGAGCTTCTAAAAAGCCCCTCGGAGCCGTTTCATTTGAGATCAGTGCCGGGAGAGACGCTGGATCAATTAGGAAAAAAAAAAAAAATGTGTCATGATCAGACTGAGCGGTTTAATGAACAAATACACGGATTTAGGAAGCGACGCAAAGCAATAGCGATGCATGGGAAGCTCAGTAGGTCTGTGTCGACAGGTTCAAGGACTTTTTTTGCCTTTTGCTATATTTAATACAAGGCCGCCCCCTTTGAAATAAATATTTACACATGAGCTAAACCAACTGTCAGGTATAATACATTAAAGCCTTTAAATGTTAAAGCTGACCAAACAAGCCCTGTTAGCTCCCCTGGTGAAATGTCAAAGCTGGAAACACCACATGGAAATATTCTGGAGTAGTACTACTCTGGATTTGCTCAAATAAATAAATACAGGGAGCAGGAAGGCAAGTACAGGGTCATGTTAGAGTGAAATAACTGGACTATAAAAATTTTTTTTTTTTTTACATTCAGTAAATTTTTTAACATCAAATATGGTGAAACATCATATCTGACAGTTAGAATTCCATTTTGACATAAGGAGGAAATATCACTACTCGTGATTATTCACCAAAAAACGTTTTAAAACCAAAAGTTAAATACTATAACCTTAATACTCTCAAGCTCAACACAATTGTTGAATACTCAATATGGGTAAATTAAATAGTTATAAAATGAGGAGCCAACAATGGAAATTATGGAGTTCAAGCAGGACACTACAGGCAAAACGATGCCCCTTGGATTATTCAATCAATATGTTTGTTTGACAGGGAAGCTGTGCACAAACAGAGAAAGGGCAATTTCTCCCGAGGAAGAAAAAGGGCAGGGGGGTCAAGCCCCCTTTGCTGTCTATGTGTGTGCGTGTCAGTATAAATGCAAGTCATGCTAAAGACTTTGCTTGACCGAGTTCTCATGTGCTTGTGGGACAAAAATACCACTCACGAATATCACACACACACACACACACACACACACACACGCACGAGGTGTTTGAACAAGCAGATGTATCAACCTGGATACTGTGAAGGTGATAATCAGAGTTTTTCACCACAGAGGCCTAGTGCACTTATGTGGAGAGCTTCAAAATAATCTTCTTTTTTTTTTTAAACAATCATACAATCATATTACAGCATGGGTATTTGACATTCTGTGTAAAAGAATTTACTCAGGTGAATATTTGTCAAGTGATGGAGCCAGTGATGGAGGTAAATCTGAGCCATGCACCGAAACATTAAGCACTGAGCCAAAAACAACCAGCAGCAGATACTTCTCTCTGTACATAATTTACAGTGCACTGTGTTTTGTAAATGTGTCTGCCACTTTTTATTATCCTCCCTGCTGTCAGGGGATCCGCTGCCATGTTTCCTGCCTCCTGGTAATTGCGGCATTAACATATTGTATGTCAGAATCCTTCTGCGTATACAATAAAGTCTCGAAGTCTATCAATGCCAAAAAGAAATAATGCTCCATCACGCCTCTACCTTGTGTCGGGCCCCCCTGGGGTTTGCTGTGAAACAAAAGGCTCCGTGTGTAAATGGATACTCGCAGTCTACAAGTCCATGCCCGTGGATTGGACAAATTCCTTCTTCGTTCTGAGATCAAGGAATAGATAATTTCATAGAGCCACATCTGAGAGAAAAAGATTTCCCTTAATGGTGTTCAATCCCCGAGGACGGTTTACAAATCTGTAAAAACGGATTATGAAATTGAACCCGCGTGCACGTGTGTGTGGGGGGGGGGGATTCAATTCATTAGCATTAATAAAATATCAAGTGGTCATCTCCAAGTTCAGTAGGGAATTCCCCAGAGATGCATTGAAGACTCAGTTAGATCCGATCACTCAGACAACATTGTGAGGCCAAATAACTCCCAGATCTCCCTCAGCCGTGTGACTGCAAATATGTCACTGGGCCAAACTGTCCGCCTACTCAGCCAACCTCCTCGGACTTTTCCATAAACGGATTGATTTTGTGACAACAAGACCTGGTAGTCACAGTCAGACGGACAAAAAATTGGCATAATTTGCTCTTTTCAAATTACAGCTGTGTTTGCACATGAAGCAGGGAAGTTCTATGCCCCACTTGGGACTCTCCGTTAATAAAGCATTTTCATATGGCACTTTTTCAAAAACAAACAGGTTTAGGTTGGCCTTTTTGGAAGTTCTGACATAAGCTCCCACAAATGGTTCGAAAGGACCAAATATTTAATCGAGAAGAAGGACGCCACTACTCTTAAGCTGTGCGTACGCTGTGTGGCTCGGAAAATGTTGTTAACCTCCACCTCACACTCGACGGGTGAATCATCTGAGACGTGAAGCCAAAGCTCACGATTTATGTGCTCGCACTGCACGCTCCAATTAACTGACCCGATCCGACTGTTTACGTTGTTTTCGTTGCCATTGGCCCCTCCGGCCCAGCTCTGGACCGGTGTTTCCGTCAAAGAAAAGCAGTTCAACGTTTTTTTTCTTACAATGGGAGAAACAAGCTGCCTTTAACATATGTGTGTCCAAGCCTCCAATATAGAGGAGTTGGCATATGGGCATGCAGGTGGCTGGGGAGATGCGGGCATTTTGGTTTGGCCATTTTTGCAGAAGAAAGCAAACTACTGTATTGTAAATTGATCAGGAGCTACACTGTGATTACTGGACTTCAAGAAGAACCCCTTTATCTCCTTATATTTCTTTCTCTGCTCCGCAATTGCTCCCCCGCCTTAAACTACATTTCTACTGTTGCGTTTTGCCATTTTGTTCAGAGGCAGTGAGGGAAAATGTGCCGGGTTTTGGGAAATCAACTCGTGACTTGATGCCACGACTGAGCAAGAACCGGAAGGCAGCCAACCAAACACCACAGTGTCTGACATGTCAGAAACTCATTGGACCTACTGCGACGTGGTCTGGAGCATGGAGACTGGGGCGTGAAGTGCACAGCTGGCTTCCTGCGTAGGATTCCGAATTTTTCTGAAAAGCGTTGAATAAGCCAAACACTGTTGAGACAGTGATGTCGTGGGAGCCGCGGTGGCCCTGTGTCCGTGGGGCCCTCTTGCTGCCAGCCCGGTGGCGTCTGATCCCCTGTGACAGGCTCACTCTGCCTGCTCCGTTTCACCTTGTCTGCTGCGGTGAAAACATTCTGTCTGTCAGACTGATGCCGTCATATTTACACAAACAATAGACCCACCTGCTACAGCACGGTGTGTCATAGTCCAGCTCTGCCTTTCAGTGCAAATAGAGTGAGATGGAGGGGCGGGGTTCCGGTACTATCAAAATGTCATATATCATGTTATATATCATGTTGAGTATCAGGACACATGATGGCTGGGTTTTGTGTGTGTGGAACAACCTCGATTTGTGCTACGCCATTGTAATACACTGACCTTGTCGGAAGAAGGAAAAACGTTTGGGCCAAGCTGGATCTGTGTGTGTTGCAGAACCTCTTGCTTTTCATTTAGCCGTTCCATGTTATTAGTTTAGAGCATCAGACATGTATCTTAGCTGCCTTTACCCGTTGGCTCCGCCTCCTGATATCCCCGATCTCCTGCTTTCTCCTTCTGGGAAACATGACATCCTGGTTTGGGAAAAACCTGTTTATTCAAGTGCTTGTATAGTTGGCCAGTCACGAGGCAACAGTGCAATGTGATAAATCCTCCAGATTAAAGTATATTATTACTATTTAAATGCCATAAATGTTTTTCTTTTTAAATATCATCAGTCCATTCTGCTTCACAAGGGAAACCATAAGCAAAGTTACGTTAAACCCATAATGTGAAAATAGGCAGGTATGAAATGAAAGATTTAGCATCATGTGTTGCAACCTTTAAACAGCTCAATTTGCATAACTGAGTCATAATATTAACGACATAATACAAGAGAACAGAGAAATCGAATTTTTTTTTAAGTCTGAAGGTTAAAAAGATTTGGTCTAGCCTACTGAAGCACTAATTAGCCTGAAGGGAAGGTTTAGAATTAGAGGACTGTGGGTAATGTCCTCTAACTCTCCTCGTGTATGCACAGTCAGGAAGGACAGAAGGAAGGAGTACAGTAACCAAAAGCTCTTCTAATTTGCGTATGATTATGAAAAAAAAGACCCTTTCAAGACAGACCAAAAATGAACTGAAAAGGTTCCATTCAGATGTATTGAGGGAAAGAAGTCGATCACTCTTTGTATGAGCTCTTACTCTGAAATGCTCCAAAACTGTTTAATACTTCTATTTTACTGCGATATGCTATATATCAGGGTACCCCGATGTCTTGGGCCCCAGGTTAAGAACTATTGAGCTACTGTAAATAATATAGTAGATGCTTAGTCATGCCAATCCCTGATCGCTACAGAGCACTGGTTGTCTTTTCATTCAATATGTATGACTATTGAACGTATTGTGTATCCAAATCCAGGACTGCACTTTCTTGACCATTTTACAATACACATGAAACATACAGACACATTGTTATCGACTCTGTGTAAAGGGAGCTAGTGTAAAAACTCATCCCGACCTATACAATTCTTACTGGTTCATCATACTAGTCAGATCCCACAAAACATCTGGAACGACAGTAAGAGTATATCTCCATGTGATATATTACACTGTCAATACAAAACAGCAAAAGGAGACGTACACAAATAGTCGTGCAAATTATGTGAAACGAATATAACCTGGCAGCAAACAGGTCGGTTCAATAATCCCGGGCACATTATGGAAATCCTTGGCCTATACCTTTCCCCCGTTTTATCAGTCTGCGCAGCGTGTCAGCTTTTGTCAAATGCCAGAGAGAGAGAGAGAGAGAGAGAGAGAGAGAGAGAGAGAGAGAGAGAGAGAGAGAGAGAGAGAGAGAGAGAGAGAGAGAGAGAGAGAGAGAGAGAGAGAGAGAGAGAGAGAGAGAGAGAGAGAGAGAGAATTGTACCCGCTGACGTCCCACGTGAAAACCCGAGGCATTGTGCGAGGCCTGCTGAGGGCACCGGCATCCACCCTCTGAATGGACCCCCCCCCCCCCCGAGACGGTGCCCCAAACATGTGAGCGCTTCAGCTCATCCCTCATTATTGATATGCGCTGCCGAAGCCCTGCAGGGCCTTCTATTCACGCCGCCCCTGTGATTCCTCACTGTCAGTTTTTCTTTATGTCTGCTATTTGCGTGATACACTGGGGACGCACAGCCTGAGGTGGAAAACACTCGTCTTCTGCCACTCGAGTATCACACGGGTCTCTCTCTCTCTCCGTACGTCAGCGTGCCAGTGTACCAATGAGCACGTAACGATAACTTGGCGAGTGGAAGTTTGTCGACTGTTTAAATTGCGGTAATTAAGATGGGGGTGGGGTGGGGGGGGCAGTCGCTTCAATCATCGCTCATCGGGGATTGTCTGTGTTCGATGGGAGGGAAGAAAAAAAACTTCCTCCGCAGCGCTTTTTGACAAGGCCTCGAATCAAAGCCCGGGAACGATTACTAAAACATCAATAATAGTTTAAAGAGCACATTCCCCTCGCTAATTAGCATGCCGGTGTCACCTTTCTCCCCCCCGACTCGACTCTGTGGCTGTGCGCATACAGATTATGTGGGGGGGGGGGGGCGTGCGTCTCTCTCTGCTAATGAGCGCACAAGGTTCCACGATTAAAAAGCTCCAGATCCGTTTCCGAGGCCCAGTCCTTACATAATTGTATATCATCACAGCCCGTGGCTGATTAAAACTGTGACCGTGGTAGTTAACGTGTCATTACGGAGCGCACAGTTGAACCATATGCCCCCCCGACTGTGACCTTGTTGACCAGTCAGGCTGTGCGGAGTATAAAGTTAATGTGGATTTAATTAAGGGAGGTTAAAGGGCAAATGTGCATATTCAGGCACTTTACCAAAGCTCAGAGACATTTTTCCCGTCTGAACACTGAGTCATGCTCCCTGTCAGTGATGAGGGTAAGACGTGCTTGTTGACGCATGGCGGACGTGGGACACTGCTGCTGCCGACAGAGTTTCATATCCTGTCTTTTGGGTTTAGACTAGAAAAGCACTTTAAGGTTCGAGGAACAATTGTCATTCCGTAAAACATTCATAAGGTAAAGGCTTTTATCTGCAAGTCACTCGGGAAATTCGTCAGTAATAACCGAGAGATGAGAGAGCCCACAACGTTGAGTCATGCTTTAGTAGCTGTCAGGGATCACATTTTACAACTTGGAAAATATGTTAAACACGTGTTTTAAGGCACATAAAAAACTGCCCTGAAGAGTTTTCTTGTAAACACGGTTTTCCTTTAACACTCACTTTTTCCAATGGGTGTATCCCTGAGTACAAACAACAGTGTTAAAAACATTTCCTTCCTCGTAAAAGCTGGAATATGAAACCGGCATTGCTTCCATCCTTCTTCTCCACTGCCTGTGTCAGTGCATTTCTGCAGTTTGAGGTCCACTCGGCCTTCTGCCTGTTTGGATTTGGGATTCGTTCCCTGTTTTCCTATCAAGTGTTTTAAATGCTTTTATTCTGCTGTGCTCTAATCGGGTTTTTTTTCCTACTTTGAGATGATGGGGATCCAGGAACGGCCAGTGTGGAGAAGGAATGGGGGGGCTGATCTAAAAACTGTCGACACCCGCAAGGGACAAAAAGTTTCCTCCACCGGAGACAATATCAGACCGGGATATTAGGTAATTAGTTTAAGCAGATGTGTTAGATGCAGTCAAGTTTTAATATCTTTTGCCTTAAAGATAACAAATTGAAATAGTCTTTTAGTTGTGGTTTTAACTCTGCTTACCTACTATTAAAAATTCTAAATAAATAACCTGCTTAGCCGTTGAGCGTCCTAGGGCTCTTCATATCCCTGGTATTGGCTTTTTGAATAGTTTCTCATTTCCTTATATACATTTCTACATTTTAACTTTTTGTGTGTGTTAAACAGCAACCGATTTTTAGGCTTTTTTTGTCACTTGAATAGAAACAAAATTAGCATCACATCAATGTCGTGTGATGACGTTTTTCTGCAGCACTGCTCATGGTCGAAGACATCAGAGGTTACCTTTTAGATAAAGACTTCAAGAATTAACTATAAAAGTGGAGAATTGGAACTCTTGCTGAATACTGAGTAATAGGAGGCTTCGGAAGGCCATACTATATCAACCTGAAGGTTCTGCTTCAAGGCTCTCTGGCCAGCCCCGTCTGCAGAGATGATCTAACTTCATTGCAGATCAGAGAGGAGAGTGCCCTCATTACAATCAAAAAACACACACACACACACACACACACACCTCCCAATCAGAGAGCCCGAGGCTTTATCTTGCATCTGAAATCGGCAGCTCAACACCTCCTCGAAGAGATAAGACATCTAAAAACACTCCTCCGCCGTCTGTTTAATCTGCAGCCGCCGCTCCTGTGGCTCATTACTCCCCCCGACTGGGTTCTAGCTGGGGGTACGAATGGAGGACGCCTTCATTTCCTCCCACCAGCCCCCCCCCCCCCCCCGCAGTGCACGTCTCCACTCCCTCACTCGGCTAATGTCAGCGCAAGACGTGGGCTGTCGGAGCTGTGTATATCCAGCGAGAGCCGCCAGGTCCCGCTGCTGTTTTCCAGCAATTTACTGCTCTTAGACAATCTAGAGTATCAGCACCTGGGAGCCGGCCTTAAGTGCATCACTCAAGTGCAAGAGGACGGGAGCTGCAAACGGAAGCAGATGTTTCCATTTGCTCCTCTGTCACCCTCCTAGATGCAGAGTTTAAGTAAAAAAAAAAAAGTACTATTAACAACCTTTATACATCAACCTTAGCTTATATGAGTTAATATTAGAGATGTAGATACTTTACTCATCCCAGAAGGGACATTAAAGTGTCCCAGCAGCAATTAAGAACATAAAACACAACACTCACACACACGTAACCCCAAATATTGAGCAAATGCTATAAAAGCGGACATCTTTGAAAGCCTCATTTTCTCCAACCAAGAGTCTAAGGCTGTGATCACCAATCACTGTAAAGTGAATTCGCTATTTTGGTTGTGCTGTCTGAATATTTCGTGACATTTCTTACATCCTCAGTTGACTTAGTGTATCCCTCAGAGCAATGTGAAAAGTAGTGGTCAACCGATGGTCACTAGCTTTATATACCATCATGCATTGCACTCGCGGTGTTGACAGGGAAAGAAATTGGCGAGAGATACGATGAGAGACGAGGAGCACCTCCCAGCCTTCTCTGGTGATTCTACTCCTTTTTGTTCACATCAATAATAACTAAATTATCACGTGGATAAAGATAGAAATATATATATTTGCCGGCATTTTCACAGATAAATTTTAAAAGTCTTTTTCGGCGTGGAGAGATATCTGTGATTAAAATATGGCATCTGCGGCCAACAAGTTACTATCTATATTTAAGCCGGCTCATTCATTGGGGTTTTTACTTAAACGTATCAATACTAAAGTGTGTACAACAAAAATGATTGTTGCTGTATGGTGTTTTTTTCTTTTGCCGATGATCTCACTATATAGTCCTCTAGTATTTGTTTTGCTCTTTTGTTTTATTTAATATTTTCATTATTAATTCTGCTCTTTTGGGCCTTGTTTTTGGGAAAATCAAAATTCCCATGATTCAAACTACATCTCCAAGACCTCCTGAGAGTTTTTCTACCTAGCTCAACCGCTCTTCTACATCTACCTTTAACACACGTGCACAGGGGAAAACTACTTGCAGTTTCTAGCCCCAAGCCGGTTTCAAGGTTTCCCTCATCACCTTTATATTATTTTAGACATATTTTTCTTATTTTAAATATTTTAGTAATCTGGAAATGTGTTGAAATATCAAAGCAAATTTTGCGGACCCCCTGCAATGCCGTCGCGGACCACTAGGGGGCCACGGACCCCTGGTTGAAAACCTCTGCTCTACATAGGAGTGGGTGACCATCGGTTCGGTCTCCTCCCGCCAATTTGCTTTCTTCCACGTTCCTCATTGGAGAATCAACTCCCCCCCCCCCCCCCCCCCGTTTCTATACATGCACAACATTGTCAAACATGACCTGAACATAACCCTTTCGGTTGCCATGGCGACAAAGATCCCTTGACCTCCACTAAGCCCAAGTGTTCAGTTAATCCCAGAATTCCAATTAGACTTGAAAAGCATCTGAAAGGCCGAGTGGCCGACTGCGATCGAGATCTCCAGGGGCCACGAGAGCTCCAGTGTCTCTGTGTCGGTTTGTTATTGATAATTTACTTATGGGACCTGCGTTATTACATCATCTTTTGGCCTTGCTGTCATCGATTACTGTCAAGATGTTCCACGATCATTGCTAGTTTGGATTTTGCTCACCCGCTACGTTTCCCGAAACCACCACAGACTACTGACTTTGCAGGGCGAGGGAGCGAGCGAGGCACTGAGTACTAATTGGTTTCAGGGTCTCAGTGCTCAGTATAATGCAGATGCTGTCAGAAAGTGCTGAGCGGACGGTTCTGGATAAAAACAAAACGGGACCCATCTGCAAAGTTCTGACCCTTACTGGGATAATGTTGTCTTTAAAAGGAGAAGTGAATGGAGAAAGTCTATAACATAACACCATAAACACAGTTAGTATTATGCTTGCATAAAGACCGCAGGCTACCAAGAGGCACACAAAATAATGGTCAAAATAGTGGTTGGACTTTTGTAACTGTGCTGATTTTACTTTTCCAGCACTGCAGAACATCCCTGTGTCACATAAACTTAAAACAGTGCGGGAGCTAGGAGGATTTATTCAGCAGGATTGTTCTCCTCCAGCTGCCACACCAGGGAACCACACCTGGGACAAAAGAGCATTGTCCTGTTTGGCTTCACTGACAGGTGTGACATTTTCTTAGGTTTTATTCAAAAAGGTTCAGATCAAGGATATGCTTATACTTCCCTCCAAAATGGATGGGATCTTGGACGCACAAGTTACGACTTTTAGTCTTCGGTGGATCAAGCTCGATAAAACGCTACTGTGTGTCCTTCAGATCAATGCTGATGACAACAGCGTCATTTAGTTCGAAATTATTTCCTCGCATCTTTAAAATTCCAAACCTCCAGCTGGTAACACAGCTTTCTAGTGCTAACAATGATGAGTGGACTCACTTCCATGTGTATATTCCCCGAAACATTGATCAGACAACCAGTCGAGTGTTGAGCTTAGTGTTAATACGTCTTTACCTACTAATTATACAAAGCTCTGTTGTAAATCGTTCATCTTATCAATGTCACACTTTGGCATGTGGATTGATAATGGCTCAGGAAATGTTTGTGCAATTTGGACACGCAATACGTTCAATGTTAATACAAACTGTATAAACAGGGGACCAGCGCTCTGTAGCAGTAAGTGGGGGCAGGGCTGTGTGCCTTAAACCGGTAGACCCAGCTGATCATATAATAGAATATTTACTTTATTTGTATAGCACATATCCTACAAGGTTACAAAGTGTTTCACAGAAAAAATAAATGTCAAAATGAAGAATATCTTTCCCTACGTCCTCGGACACTACAGCATCAGTCAGCAACAGGGTCAAATACCTTCTCAAGGTGCTTTACATATAAGGCAAAGATCTCTACAATTATAGAGAAACCCGACAGTTCCCACAATGAGCAAGCACTTTAGTGACTGTTGAGGGAAAAAAACTCCCTCATTAATACTTCCTGTTTGGCAATGTTATCATCAAAGTAAAAGCATAACATTCGTTTTGCCTGCTGCAGTGCTTTAAATGGAGGTTAATTACAGTTTTGAAAAGTTGTGACCTTGGGTCTTAAGCTTATGTCACTTGCTTCACAGACCTCTGAAATGGCCAGGAAAGCAGTGTAGAGAAAATCATTGAAACTTGTATATAAACCATGCAACAGTAACAAAGCAATTTCAGTTCCATAATATGAAAAACATAGACTAATAACTTCATTGCTGATAAACCAGGTAGGATGAATACTTGTTTTTATGTACAGTCTACGGTGCAGAGTGCAGGCAACATCTGCACAGATATAGTATATTGCAAAACTGCTTGAGGAGGACCTACTTATAATTCGGAAGAAGGCTCTGGAGCATTAACGCAAGCCGAGGAAAAAGCCCATTCCAAAGAGCCATGTTTACAACGGGCACTGCACTAGTTTCATTAATATGCAGTAAAACAAGCTGCATCAGCCAGATAAATCAGTCTAACCTGATGAGGGACATCATTTCAGGGTCAAAACCTTCCCTGCTTGGTGTCCTGGGATTCCATCAGACTCCAATGAAATCCCAGGAGGACATTTAAAATTGAAGGCATCCCTCCTGAAAGTGTAAAAGCTTGTTTCACACCGCAATGCACAACAAATAGGCACTCTGTCACCGGTGAGTTGTGCGGCTGGCGAACAGCTGAAGTTCACACTTTGTCACATTGTGCCCCACCGTTACACTTTACAGTAAGTTATAGTTCATAACTCATAATGGAGACCCCTGGGAATACAAACACCCCCGAAAAAGAGGAACCGGTTGCTTTGCCCCCGGGAGGAAGTGTTATTACTTTTGCTGAGTCATGAATAATGGATCACGTTGCTGTATAATCCCTGGGTGATAACTACCCCCGATCAGCATGGAGGAAAGCGCTGAAAATAGAAGCCGGAAAACAAAAAAGAAAGACGACCTCTTTTGTAGGATCAGAAGCGCGATGCAGCAGCAGCAGCCCCGATAAACCCCAACCTTCCCTCCACCAGCTGTGACATAACCTCCCATGTACACACACAACATCCAGTTTGTTGTTTGCAAATCCGTCCACCTTGACAAAGTGTGCTCTGCTAGCGTGCAGGGGTCCGGCTCGAGATGTGGAGGACTGCTATAGCAACAGCGGCCAGGGGATGGTTTATGTTGGCTGCCGAATCTGCCTCCCATCTGCTGCATAGATGGATATCGGTAACATCTCTTAGGTAAGTGATTGTGTTACAGCGGCTGACGGGACTAAAGCACATCTATTTCAAGGCTCTTTGGATTGTGTTAAGAGAGCTGAATAAGAGGCAGATTCAGAAGGCGGCAGTTGCAGGACAGCTGCTCCCCCATTTGACCGCAGGCGGTACTACATGTCTCTGGCCTCTACGCGCCCCCCCCACCCCAAGAACTGCTTGCTGTCTCAGAGGACACACCTACGCATCAGATGTAATTCAGCATGCTCACACACACTGTGCACTGCATGCCCCCACAGAAACACTCAGAGAAACAGCAAACACACACAACCACAGACAAACACTCCCCCACACAGAAAATCTTCACATGTTACTCATGTCCACAACAATGGTTAAAAAAAGACATCATAATAAATAAAAAGGGGGCCTTTCCTCCCGTTCTCTTTTGATTTCTAACTAATTTCTGAGCCTCCTTGAAGGACGAGGTATAGCAGCCCTTCTCAGCGAGATGCCGGCTGAATAGATTTTGCGACAATGGTCTGAAGCTGTGTTTAAAAAGCTTTTGAATCCAAATGAATGTTGAGACGTCACCCAATAGAGCTGCGACACAGAAAATAAATGCATTCTGGCTGTCTTTCATTGTGTTGCGTCTTATTTACTGAAAGCCACAGAGTGAAATTCTTCTCCTGAAACCCAGCGTAGTTTTCTGCACCAGTTATGGTCTAATGGCTTACTGCCTCTCTGACACACAGTAGATGTCTCCGAAATATCTGCTACCACCCTAGAGGCCCCCCCCCCCCCAGAAGACAATGTGACACGTGACAGCAGGTAAAGCGCATCAATGAATATTAAGACAAATAATGGCTTGATTCCATTTGGCTACGTCAGTTTCCAGGTCCTGATAAATGCCACACTGCACGGCTCATTAGGACACAATAATTTCCCAAATTGGGTTCAATAAAGTGCATCCATCTATCTAATAATCCTGAGAGACAAAGGACCGCAGGATAAAACTCAATTCACGCTCATCAGGTGTTGACAGATGTCGACAGGATTGTGAAATGAGCTAACCTTTGCTAAATAGGCAGGAGGATGCTAATAGCTCTCTGGCTAACACGGGTGTTCAAAACCAATGTCAGCAATCTAGAGAATAATAGGAATTTCTTAGCATTAATTATCCTCTTCTTGTTCCTTCCTGAGGTCCAAAACAGTGTCACAAACCATACTGGACATCTGTGAGACCTTAAGGATCAGAGGACAACTTATAGGCTTTAGAAAACAGAGCTTTTACCTTAGAACAGTGAGTCTTCAAAAAATTCTACAAGATAAATTAATTTGTTTGCATGCTGGACATTGTGTGCAGAGGTTTTCTTAAACTCATCCTACCTGGTTTATTTCCAATGACGATTGTATAGTCAATATTTTTCATGAAATAAAACTGACTTTGCTTAACTACTGTTCACCTGTGTGGATTATATATAAGTATGCATGTTTTACTTAGTTTGTGTTGTTTTTTTCTAAACTGTATATTGGCTATTTCAGAGGTCTGTTAAGCAATTAAGGCTAGCTTCAGACCCCAATTTACAACATTTCAAAATAGAAGCCCTCTAAGGAATGAATTCAGTACATCAAAGACACAAATGTTGTGCTTTTACTTTGTAGACAACTTGCTAGAGAGAAAGTGATTCTATGTCGGAGATCAGCGGCTTTCATGTCTGTGTCAGTTTGAAATCGGAAATAAAAATAAATAAAATCATCGATATCATCTGGCTGTGATTTTGACCAATTTGCTGAAGTTAATCCCAGGACATGGAAGATGACATGTTCGATGACGAATGCAACAACCGTACTTCCTAGTGTTTAGTCCTCTTGGTTTATTTATACTTAACATTTTCTTTATTCTGGTTTACCCAAGAGGCAAGTAAAATAAATTGAAGTTACGAAATCATCTTCCCGACCATCTTTACTCCGGCCCCCATTTGCTGTTCGTCGCCAGCACTCTTTGGCTGTTCGGTGCCAGGTCTTACAGTTTGAAATCCAACCAGTGATCTCCCTCAAAGGCTGCAGTTACGACACTCTGTGCAGAGGCGGACAGGGTGATGACTGGACAAAGACACAGCCTTTTTTTATTATGATGTTATAACAGAACTGGGACACCTAAGGCATAAATACACATGCAAGTTGTTTGGAGCGGTGTGACTGACATACAAACAGAAGGAATTCTGTCTGGATTTAACTTGCATTTGAGTTATTCCCCGTTCTTGAGCAATCTCTGACACCATCTCTAGCCCACACTTCTTTTCTAATTTGGCTACTGGAATAAGATTTATCTCAAACTGAATCGCAGTCCTGCCAAAATATCATGTCAGAGGGTGTGAGGCTATTTCACGAAGGTGATTCATTTTGCTCATTATGGAATCAGGTTGAATAATTTATAGGCAGAGCATTGTGAGGGCTTAATGTACCGTGCTGTGTTTTGCCAAGCACTGAGACCTTTTAGGTGATCTAATGCAGTGTATGCTTTTCAATGTGGATATGCATTTGCCTGTTTATATATTTATACAGACAGGTTCATGACTGTATAGCTGAAGCACATGACCTGTGACAACACATGTGGTGTCTCTGCCGCTGCTCCCACCCCGGCAGGAGTAAAGAACAGTAACTTGCTGAATTAGTAATCCCTGGTTTAGTTCCCTCTGTAACTGCGACTTTACTAAAATAACTAACCTACTAACTCTGAAAGCTACTCACTGTAACATAGATTAGCAGATTCTGATCAGAGTGAATTAAATGCATTCCACCTGGTTGCCTTATTAGCCTTAATAAATTATAATTCTGAAAAAAACTTGCATATTCATAATTTTAACCAAATTAAAGATTCCCAAACATAAAATACAAAGTTGATGGAACATTGGATTGGAGAAGTCAGTGCATGGATGCAAATAGACGTGAAATTCCAAATGCAACAAACTCAAAGAAGTGAAATTCACGTAATTCGCTTCACCCCCCGAGTTGAAATATTTGGATTTATGTGAAAGATTTGCGATCTTTAAGTAATCCCACCCCAGTTTTTCCTAATGAGAGATTATATATGTATATTATAAAAGTTATTTATAACCTAATCATGTTACAAATAACCCAATGTATTATTTATTTATCAATTTTTTTTACCTGTTCCACAATAGTGTCTATTCAATATGCAAGTATCTGTGATTTCCCTATTCATTTTTCAGTTTCTATTAAATTACTTTCAGAAGTGTTCATGATTGATGTGAGCGTGCATGATAACAGGCTAAGCCTCGTTAAAATGAACCATTGTTCTTTGTCGTAATAATTAAGATCTGTGACATCTCCATACATCTCAGTCTTGCTTTGCGAGAGACACACTTCTCAAGTTATTTGATATTAGCATTGAAGCGATGGGTCGGGCTCATAAATTGCTCAGTCTAATCAGCACTGCAGTGTCGCACGGCATCGTCCAGGGTGGGGGAATATGAGGGAGCCGATAATGTGCGATGGGCGAAGCAATCAGCATCCCTCACAGCCTCCACTGAGTATTGCTGCTGACAATTATCATTCCCTCATGGTTATGGTTTCCCATCTTCTAATGGCTACTCTCTGCAGGATAGTGCCACCACGTCGCAAAGTCTCAAACTGGTTCCGTGAGGTCAGAGAACTTCAGTGTTCACCGCAGTCAGCAGAAGGGAATCCAGTAGAAGCTTTGTATTGGCAGCATGAATGTGCAGAGATGATGGGATGCAGTCTCGTCAAGGAGCTGAACATCAGAGTGTCTTTGCTTGTGTATCTATGTTTTTTGTTTCGTAAATGAAATATATAGTAAATACATTGTTTATGTGAAAAAGAAACATGCATATATATGTTTAAGGGTGTTTGAATAAAAAACTAGATTCTGACTCTCTCAGTAGAAATGGCCGACTGACTAAAGCAGTGTCTGAACTGTTGTATAACCTGAGGGTCACACTGGCTCACGGAAATAAATAAAGAATGTTTCAAAATGAAAATGGCAACAAACAAAAAAAAAAGCAGTGGGCTGCATTGTCACTACGGTGATGCACACTTTGGGAAATTGTGTTGTGAAGCCTGGTCTTGCTCGTTCTTCTGAGATCACCAACCTTATCTCCCGTGGCTCAGGGGGTAGAGCGGGTTGTCACATTTACCAGTGTCCCCCGACGGCTGTGCCATTCTCATTGAAAGAGTACTGCCATGGATGCGCTGTATGAAAGTGTGTGTGAATGGTTGTATGGTAAAACATCTGTTCGTACTAACTGTTATTGCTTGAGGCCCATTGTCTCTGGATTTTGAGATCTACATAAAGCCACACATCTCCTCTGACTTTAAAGAGTTCCACACTGACAGTGGGTGAAAACCAAAGTAACACTTTTGACGCATTTATCACCAAGTTTAAACTCAATAATGTGACAGCTAATTAGGGAGAACATTTCCCTCTCTCCCTACTCTGCCGTTATCAACAAGGTTTTCAGGTCAACCTCAGCTTTACATTCCCATCAGCCCCGCTGACACGCACGCACGCACACATGGTTTCTCCTGCTGGCAACGTATCCGCTTCCAGAGTAAAAACTGAGTCGCGTCAAGCCAAATGTCATTTTCTTTAAAGAAAACTACAATGCCGTGCAGCGGTTTGACTTTTACAAAATGGTGATCTGACCTTTTCAGGTCAGCTCCGCAGGAGAATGGAAAAATAAGTGAGAAAAAAAAGGGCATCTGCATTCTACTCAGTGCGCCAGAGAGACATGTCATGATCGTCCCCTGTGCCCCTGTCTCCACGCTCACTGCTCCCATGTTCCTCGCCTCTTCTCCCCAGTCCTTCCTCTTGCTACCCACCAGATGTCCACCATCCCCTGGGGACATCTGGACAGCACTCAACTAACCCACACACACACCTCTATCTCACTTTCCGTGCCTGTACTACCAGCCCTTTGTCGGATTGTCTGTTTTCCGTCCCATGTTATGCTCCTTGGTGCCACTTGTGCGATCCAGTTGTCTCTTCCTTCCCGCCTGTCTTCTCCTCTGCCTGGTCACACCCTCACCTACCTGCAAGTCGGCTTTTCTTACTTAAAATGTGCTGCCTGGTGTCTTTATTTGGGTCCACCTCTGCTGCGCTGCTTCCCACTGGATTATTTTAACATAGAACTGTTCTGCTCTGACACAGTAATGTCAAAAACACAGTGATGACTCTTGAACCTCATCTACAAAACGATCTCATTAGATTTGAGTTTGGGGCTGGGGAATGGAAAGGAGTGAACTCCACAGTAACACAATACTGTCACGTTGATACACTGACTATTAAAGAAGCACTGGCATCGTGTAAGCTGTCAATTGAAAAATAAGAAAAAAATACATTTCCATGTACAGTTAGCCTTTCTTTTGCAGTGTTCCCTTTTATTGTGTTGGTGACACAGGACAAGGAAAAGAGAACTAGCTGTTTTTCCGCTCTGTGTGCCTCACAATTGAGGTTTTTATTTTGGTCCTGGAGATTGGATCTCAAACGCCTCCTCAATGTGTCTGGGGCGGGTTCACACCTGAAATCAAGCCGGGCCTGCTTCTGAAGAAGACTCATAGCTGGAACTGAATGTCAGGGAGAGACAGCTGTTTGAATGGGGATAGTAGTGCATACTTTCAGACCGCTTGAAGTCTGAGCAAAAAGATTAGACCCTGCCTGCCAACACATGCTTAAAGGAAACTGTCCAGTAGAAAACAGGTCCATACATAACCTGCAAAACCAATTCATTTCAACCCTTAGCTATGTTTTTAGGTGGATGAAGAAATAAGGACAGGAAGCAACAGCCTATATTTTGAGGCTTTACAATAGTCTGCTTTCATACTGATCTTACGTCAGATCTGTACATTTCTGTACCACTTTTAGCACAACACAAACCTGAACTGAATGCCACCAGATAACACAAACTGGAATAGCACAAAGGCTCAATATGTATACACAAAGACATTTTTAATTGGCCAATGAACGCTGTTGTTGAGGAGATTCTGGAATTAGTCTGTAAAACTGTTAATTCTGTCATTGTCACCAGATAAAAAACAAAACTGGTACATCCATAAAATCTGAATCATCTCTCCCTCCCTGGATTTTCAATTCGCATTGCAACTGCAGGGATGACTACGTGAAATGGGTTAAACAAACAGCATGTGGGCAGAGAAGAAATTAAATGAGAGGCATAGAGGCAGGCGGCAGAACTCACTGACATGGTAACATTAAATAATGACATTGATGTATAGTGAGGATGCCTCTCCGGTTGAATTCCGCTGAGAAATAACACAATGACTTTGAATAGACCAAATGGAACAAGCCTTGGTTTGTTCCTGAATGCCAAATTTAATTGGTCCAATTTGTATATTTGCCAGGTTATGTTTTCGACTTTGCCTTTTCTTCTTCCTTTTTTTGTGGGGCGGCTGATGAGGAGGGGTTGAGTGGTCGTCCTCCAACCAGAGAGTCGACAGTACAATTCTCAGTCCTCCCCATCTGCATGCCGAAGTGTCCTTGGGCAAGACACTGAACCCCTAATTGTAAGTCGGTTTGGATAAAAAGCTTCCTCCAAATGACATGTAATCAGTTGGATTACGCAAAGATTAACTCAAATCAGGTTGGTGCACATCCAGAAATGTTTGATCACAACCTGGGGGGAGGTGTTTTTTTTCCCCCCAATATTTTACCAGGGATTATAAATCTGGATCTAGCAGATTTCAGTGTTTGTAAATGGGGAAGTATGCATTGAGTACCATTATAGTTTTTCTTTTTCTAGTCAGGCAAACTCTGGTGGTTTTTGGAATTAATGTCAGACTATTCGAAGAGTCTTGAAAGGAAAGTGTGACAGAATCTCATCCATCAAGGAAACCCAACATCTACATACTTCTGCCTATATTCACAAATCACAATTTGCCTCATAGATCTTAACAAGGTGAAACATCCTCTGCCTTAACTAGAGTCAGGAAAACTACCAAAGGACGGACAGAAGTGTAATAGATGTCATGTGTAACAGAGCAAATAAACAATACACAATATTTACAACATTATTGAGAAAGGACTGACAGAAATATAGAGATAGATGAATGTTTAAAATATTTATACAAAAGACATAGATGACGGGAGCAGCAATGACGATCGTAATGATAGCAGTATTGACAGTGATACAAGTATATGTGAGTAGGCATATTGTATATATAAACAATGTAGTTGTAATTATAATCCACTGTCAGCTGCCACCGCAATCTTCCACTACGATCAGTCAGGATTCTGCGTCGACAGATTTAAGAATCCTCCTCGTCCTGAACTCTGCTCCATTAACCCCCGGAGTGAGATCAAAGTTGGACTGCCACTGAGTCTCGGGGGGCGTCACCTTCCTGGGAGAGGCACAAGGGAAGTAAGCCCTGAAACCACGCTTCAAATTCAGGCAACACTTTACTCCTTCTGCCTGTGAGAATAGTGCTTTAAATTCCTCCTTTAAATAAGATAAGATAAATTTATTAATCCCACACACATGCAAATGGGGGAAAATTTGTCCTCTGCTTTTGACCCATCTGGTGAACACACGGAGCAGATGTTGGGGGAGTAAGGTGCCTTGCTCAGGGGCACTTAGACAGTTGGTAGGGAGAGTCCTCTTGGACGTTTTTGGACAGATCCAGGTGTTGTCTTTTTGGTTGTCACTCCGTGGAGTCGAACCAGAGACCATCCAGTCAGATTTTCTAGTAGTTAGTCGGGAGTCCCTGCTGACTGTGTGTGGAAGCTGGGGGGGGGGGGGGAAGCTAGCTACTTCCGTTTAGCTTCAAGTAGTGGAATTAGCAACGCAATTTGGAAACAAGACCGGGGAACCGCTTCGCTAAGAAACGATAACATAAGCATTATGACCCGCTGGGTGTCACTTTATTTTATTTAGTTGCCATCGTACACTGTGTGTGAGGAAAGCCGGGAGGAGGTAAATAATGAACGTGGACTTCTTCTGGGAAATCATGAAATAGGCTTCTCTAAGCTCGTCTTCCTTTGCGCCACCTACTGTTCTGGCGCCGAATTGTTTTTAACACCGGAGAACTATAAATGAAAAAGTGTCCGTCCGATCCGTCCGTCCGTAACGAACTCGGAGAAGCATACAGAGGCCTTACGTTGGCTACAGACAGTTAACAACACATATTCATTAAGCTCTAAGTATCCAGAATCAAGGGTTTACTGCTTGATTGAAATCAACACTCTGATGTGTCTGATGCAATTCATTTATCGTGCACTGACCCTGCTGGAAAAAAACGATAAAGAGAAGAATAAAAGAGGGATAATTTCTCATAAATTCAAGTGTGTTAGCGGTTCTAGTGTAGTGGAAGAAACAGATCTAAAAAATGTATGTGTGGGTTCACTAAGGAGGGGGAGCATCCCTTGTGCTCAGGATGAACATTAATTATGGCTTCAGTGGGAAGAATATCCTTTAAAATCCACTGATTCAACCAGTGACACAAAAGAAAAACGGCTCCATCACATCACGAGATAACACAAAGTGAGCAAACACTTACTTCTATCAGCGAATGTGCTCTCACGTCTGAGGGAAGCTGCAAGAATTAATAACAAAAACACATTTCTGTCTGAATGGGGAGAAGCAGCACTTCAACAGATAATAGTATTTTCTCTTTTTCATTTTTTTAAGTCTTTTGGCCAGATTTCTGATAACATTCATGGTCGTATGAGGATGAACGTGAGCAGTGGGTGTGAGCTAATGAACTTTTCTACAAACTTGGCGGGTTTTGCCTCAGGCAGCAATGTCAGAGTTGACCACAGGGTGTTTCAGAATGTACCAAACAGATGGAGGTTTCATGTAAAAGTAGGATGTGGCTCTATGAATAAGTCATTAGTCTAACCAACCTAATGACAGTATAGCCAGTTAATGCATGTTGGGGTTGTACTGAACACTGTTTGGCTATTTGTTTGTTTATTGAGTCAAATTTACCACAGCTAATGCCCCACACGACCCAAACCTATTAACATTGACTTCCATATGTGCACAAAAGACGATGACATTAGGCAATACCCCTCTAAAGTCACAGGTGCTGATGTAAAAACGAGAACTGCACATGCAGTTTGAAAAGCTACAGCTAACTGCAAGTGAATGGAGGAGCATTACAGCGTCAGGGACATGCCAAACTGATCTTTCGCATTGAATCTCACCGCTATTATGTGATATTTGCAATAACACATGGTTAATTGATGATGTCATCCTCGTTAAAGGTGGTGAAAATGCCTGTGCCTATGCTCTTTGTTTGTCGCAAACACAGCAACACATTCTGCTCACTGTGTAATTTACCAGCTACCCTTTAAAGGTTCAGTGTGTAGAATTGTGTAGCATTTAGTGGTTGAAGATGCGTGTTGCAGCCGAATACGCCTCACCTCACCCTCCCCTTCCAAACATGAACGAGAACCTGTGGTAGCCTTCATTTGTCGTAAAAACTCTTAAGGTCTGTAGTTTGTCCCGACTGAGCTACTGTATGGTGCCCTCTGTAGACCCGTTCCCGGGCTTAGTCTAGGGTAAAGAAAACAATAATTTGTACGATCAAGATAACCACACGCTCAGGAAAACATCACTGAGATTATTTTATCCTCAATTTCTGCCAATAGAACCCTTTCTTCACATAAATCTTCCACACTGGACCTTTAACGGAGTCACTGTAGCAGCTTCGATGACATGGCAGCGCTGTGGGTCGACTCACTGTGGTGAATAACAAGCCTGACATTTGTACTTCCCAAGCGTTATCATAAAGCGTCATCACGTCCCCTGAGAGTTTCGAGCCGTAACAGCTTCGACTGATTATTGATATTTCTCCGTGTCGAGAATTTCTCTCAGATCACAAGTTTTCTTAGCTTCCCCCCACAGAGGAAAGAGAACTGTGTTTCCCTGCACTCAGCCCTCCAAAGTAACCAATCTTTTCAGGTACTTTGTATCGAAGGTTTTCTAGAGTGACACCTCGGCAATTGCTGAGAGATTACCCACCCCATGCTCTCAACCCCCCCAGCGACTGTTGCTTGCTTATTTGCTGGTAGAGAGCATTAATTCGTGCACAATCCGTTTTCTTTATTTTTTACTAAAGGCTAATATGAGGCAGCTATCTGATACAGTCTAACCACCACTTATTTCCCAGCAGGGCCCCCCAATACAAAACTGTCCGGTAGACCAAAGCTACTGCGGGCCAATCTGGGAAATTAAGGCAACTGTGCTGCAGTGATAAAATATAACATCTTATCGTAGCCTCAGAAATTCTAACATTGCAATTATCTTAAGGTGTCAAAAACCGTATTCTGTGACAATTTAACAATCAGATATTATTGGAGAGCGGCGCAGCCTCACCTCTCAACCCGCGCTGCAGAGTAAATGAAACATATACAAGTTGTAAACTCCAGAAACTCAGTGTAAACTTTCGTAAGTTACTAAATAATAGCAGCAAGATGGTTGGGGGGGCATCAGTGCCTTGGGAGGCTGCCAGTAGCCTTCATCTATCACTGCTACAGGATCAGTTTTGCAGAAGCTGTTGTATTACCACATTTTTACTGTTTTAAATAGAATCCTCTTCCTACTTATTCCACAAACATCTGTCCGCCTGTCTCTATGTATGTGGGATGCTTCTCTTGCAAAAAAATTTGTCTCGTCAGTTTCACACATGGCGTTTGAATTGCTGTTGTCCCAGGCAGGTGCAGTGCAGAGCTTGCTGCGATTTGGATGAACGATAAATCTAATATTTGGAAAAATGTAATGAACAGGCAACCAGCGGTCAGTCGGGCCGCTGCAGCATGCTAACTGTCAGTCCACGTGAGGGGTTGAGCATGACTTATTTTGGGTAAACTACAGCATTGGTCTGAAGCTGGTCAGTAATATCTATCTCACCAGAGCATTTTGATGAACTGATTATTTTTCTTTCATCATATTGGACTGTCACAGACATTCACAGGCGCACAGTTACAGAATAACATTCCTCTTTAGCAGGTTCTCAGGTTGATAATGAGCTTTAAATAACACAGCTTTTATTTTGATAGGATGTTAACTTGGGTCTGAGGAGTTTCGATTCCTTTACAGACCTGTTCAGTGAGTCCTTCAAACTTCTACATGAACCACACAAGTGAGCAGTAATGAAGCAAATCCAGTTACATTTTATGGAAAACATTTACCAATTAAACCAGGTAGGATGAACGCAAAGTTTTCTAAATTCACTCTGCACCACAGACCATTATAGGAAGCTCTGCACACAATGTCCGGCACACAAACAATAAAAGGTGATGCTAACTGTTTGAGGAGGAAACAGGTCATTCCGATCAGGCAGGTTTTAGAACGACCACTGCACCGATACATTAAAGCATAAGGAGGTTAGGTTGCTATGATTAATATTACGGTTAATTAGAGAAACAACTTCTATCCATTGTTTTGACTTGAGAAATATATATGTTTTTATCAGTATCTGATAATGAAGAGTAAAATTACATTTTAAGTATGCTTTAAATTGAGATTACTATTTCAAATGTTGTTTCCTGAATTGTGAAGACACAATAAGACATCTGAAAGCTGGCAGAGGAGCAGGATAGTGATGTGTCCACTAAACTTTAACACCGCAGACTGGATATTGGTTGTTTTATCCATGACATTTCCACAACCTTAACTCTAGAAGTATTACTGTAACCATGACGACAAGGTTACACTAACACGAACATTAAGTGAGCTGTTATTTTGATGGATTAAAGGGTTATACAGGGCAGGCCATTTAATTTAAGGGCACAGTTTTGATTCTATAGTTGTAGGGGCTGAGTTGTGGATGTGTGTGTAAATGTGGGCACTTTCTCTTCCATGTCCACACTCGTGTACACTTACACATCTGTGCAAAACAGATTATTTTGTGAATATAAATGTGAGAAAAAACCCAACCGAAAAAATCAATGGTATAATTGTCATTTTAAAATGATACACCTCTCTATTTCTGTTATATATGATTGTCTTTTTTCACGAATGGCTAAATAATTTTATTTTGTTGACATGGTCTGTTACACATGACGTCTATTGCACTTCTGTCCATCCGGTGAGAGGGATCACTCACATGCAACTCTCTCTGAGATTTCTACGTTTTTTTTCCCTGTTAAATGGAATTTCTTCGGTAGTTTTCCTCACTCTTGGTGAGGGTTAAGGGAAGATGACGATGTTTGCGAATATGGGCTACACAAATCAAATTTGATTAACTGAATAATTGATCCATTGATTGATTGATGTGTGGTGTGCTACTGTGTTTGAACGTAAAAGGTAAATCAAAGATGTCTTTAGCCTTTATGACGAGGCCTCATCCTGAGGCTACACCCAAAGGCAGATTGCATCACATTGGTAATGAGGCTGTCCAATTTCAAAGGCGTCTTCAAATGCCGCTGAGACATGCTTCTTTTCCTGAGGAACGATGGATCCAATGCAAGGCACGGTCTTCCTAAGTCTACATGAACTAGACAGCTACTTTTATAGGATGTTTTGTTGTATTCCATTGGGTGTAATTGTTGCCTGCTGGTCAAGGGTCAACTCATCAGTGAAGAAAGTGTTCAGGAGCCCTTTGATGTCTCATGCTGAAATATTAATTGAAGCTTGGCCGAGGAAATCAGAATTCATCAAACAACAACTGTGCATGATGTCCTCTCATATCCTGAAGTCTGCTTTCCTGCGGTCAGACTCTAAACCCCTACAGATCATTTAATCTATGGGTCTGCTAGTTCCTAAACAACTACATGGAGTCTAGGGAGTGAAGCCTTTGACCTTCGCCAAGCTCTCGCGCTTCCCCAAACTCGACAACCAGCTACACTATGCCCCATAGAGAGGAACATCCCATAACAATAATTACTGTATGTATATTAAGATTAAGATACATTAAGATACATTTATTTATCCCAAACACATGCACAGGCACACCCATGCAATTGTAGGGAAATTTAACCTCTGCTTTTAACCCATCTGGTGCAGGACACACAACAGAGCAGTGAGCAACCATGTACGGTGCCCGGGGAGCAGAGGTTGGGGGAGTAAGGTGCCTTGCTCAGGGGCACTAGAAAGAGTAGGGAGAATCCTCTTGGATTTTTTGACAGATCAATCCAGGTTCGTCTTTTTGTTGTTTCTCCGTGGAGTCGAACCAGAGACGAACCAGAGACCTTTTCTGCCCATAGTCCGAGTTTCTGCCACTAATCCACGACCTCTCCGGCAGTATACATGTGAGTGTACATATAGAAGAGACAAAATTACTGGAACATTAAGATTATTTAGTCAAACTATTGTTTCTAGAATGAGCTGTCATGTTTAAAGCTTTCGTTTGAGACAGGAACAGAGTGGAGACAAAAAGCTTTTTTTTCATGCGTTTAAACCAAATCAGTACTTTAGATTGAATCAAAGGAACAGATGAGGAATATTGCAGAAAACAGGCAAACAGTGGGTCCGATCAAAGCCTGAGAAATGCTGTGGGAGGAAATGATCTATGAACCGCTCGGTGTATGCGTTTCAATAAGCTCGGTAATGTGCTCTTTGTGTTTACGGCCACTTGCTGTAGCTAAATATGCAAGCATCCCCGCTCAGCATTTCCAAGCCGACTGTGATCAATGGAATTATCAGGGGAACATCCCACTTTGACCGGAGGGCCAAACAAAACAGTGGAATGGCTAATGTCAGTCTGTGGACGACTCTCTTGGTATTGATGGTTCTTTGCACACTTGTGCTCTGAGGGGGCTCGGCACACGCTCTCAAGCTGTGATCGAGCGCTGAAATGTACAAAAAAAACTGAATGCCTCGCAGCCGCCTGCTTATAAACAGTTTATATGTTGTTCAAATTAGTAAGGACATGGCATCTGTCTCCTTAGAGACTTGCCTGCCCTGCAGCGTACAAGCATGAAATGTTGTTATGTGTGTTATGTGTAATGCGGGGGGGGGGGGGGGGGGGAGGGTCCGCCAGTGAAAATTAAACGCGGCAGAGAAATGTGACAGCGGCAGATTGGAGACAAAACATGACGCACTGCCCTGGTTCATTTTAAATAAGATTCGGCCGGCTCAGACGGCAGCTACATGCTGAGAGGGAGAGCAAATAATGCCACCATGCAATTGTTGGAAATCTCACCTATAGTGAGGCAATCTTCAAAATGACAAGGTTGTGAGGTTTTCACGAGGCAAACCTCTCGGCCCTGAAATGACTATTGGATTTTCGGGGATCAACACCAGTGGAGGAGAATACTGTCATTGTAAGGCAAATCCAAGAGGATGTAAACACGGTGTCTGAATACAAACATATATGGTGTCAAAAAGAGGCTGAAAGAAAGCTCATTGTAAAAGGAACAGTTCACCTACAACTTAAAACAGTCTCTTAAATCCATGGTGTTGAATTTACTTTTTTTTTTTTAAGCCATTAGTCGGATGCTGTGTTCATCTCTACCCCATGATGCATCTGTTCACTTGTTTTGGAAAATTGTGTAATTTGCTGCAAAAGATTTAAGACTTGATGGTGCAGCCACTTGCTGCATGTGGATTACTGCAGCAATAATTACTTCTTGTGATATTTTGTTGAGCTGTTTGTTTCATATTCTGTCTGATATGAGAGGCCCTGTGAGAAATAATTCACACTTGGTTTCACACACAGCCTCTTGATCTCAAACACACACACACACACACACACACACACACACACACACACCAGGATACTGTGACACAAAACCACTATACCCTCTTGCATGCACCATCATATACGCTCTCATACAAACTGCTATACTCATGCACAACACAGACGCACACCACTATAGTCTTACACACACAACTATACTCGCTGTGAGAGAGAGTAGGATTAAAAAGGAAGTGAGTTTCACCAAACAGGAAGACGTTGGAATTCTCATGCCCCGATTGCACCGGCTAAATTGGAGCATTTAAATTAAACAGCAGCCCTTCAAGGATGACTTTACAGCATGGTCAGTTTTTGGTTGTAGTAAATGGTATTTAGAAGGACATGGCATTTTTTGCCACCAATACAATGAGGTGATGCCGCTCAAGGTCGAAGGTTTGATCCCGGTCTTCCCATATGCATGCCGAAGTATCCTTGGGCAAGATACTGTTTCCTGAATTGCCCCAAAAGTGCTGCCCATAGATGCACTGTATGAATGTGTGTGTGAATGGATGAACGGCAATGTGCTTTGAGTTCTCATCAAGACTGGAAAAGCGCAATATAAAAACAGACCATTTACCACTTCCTGGTTTTGGGCCGACAGTAAAGCCCCGCCAGCGCCATATCTTTATTTAAGTAATAAATAATTCAGCCTTTCTGGAGTTATATTTTATTAAAATATTGGTTTATTATAATAAATAATAAACTTTATTACTGCAGATGTATCCTGTTAACCCTCTGAGACCCACTGGGCCATATACGATCTCAAATATCATGCTGTCTTTAGAGTATCATGACTCCTCACTGGTTTGAGCTCGAGACATGCCGTTTTTTTCCAGTTATACTGAATAAACAGCGCTAACAAACTAGCCCCTGTTTGTGAATAATTTACAGCACTTAGCATTCGAATTCTTCCCTTTCTCCGGGCAATGGATTGTCCATATTGTGGACCCGAATTTGTTGGACGTATTAGACGTTGTTGTGTCTCCTGTGGCAGGAGTGTCCATCTCTTTTAGGTGTCCTCTGGAAACACTTCCGTTGTCGTTTTCTGCATTGCCAGCTCGTTTCTGGAATGTGTTGTGCGCAAAGTGTTGTTTTGTGTTGTCATTTTGATGAAGATGTTTTCTTACTTTGATTGTGTTTTGTCCACTTGCATGTGTTTTCTTACGTTGCAGTGTGCTGGGCTCTCAGGGCCACCGTATAAAGTATTATGCAGACATGACGCATTTTTCGCTTCTGCAAATATTTCACCATAAAAATCTTTTTACAAAAAAATGAATGGATTCCGTCAATAGAAGCGCTTTGAGATGTGACCAGGAAATGTTGCAAATATTTATGTTGTTGACATTTATTCAATAGATAAACCTTGACATGATTGAAATATCATTTTCTCTGTCTATTCTGCTGAAAACCACTGGTGCGTGTAACAGAGTATGATGGTTGCTTACATGAAAGGGAGATCAATGGTGTTTGTGTAAGAGTGTACTGGGGTGTGTGGGTGTGAGATCATGATACTGTGTGTGAGAAGTATGAATCATATCTCATTGGGCCTGTCACAGTGTGAAGCAAGATGGCAGACTGCAGATGTTTGCACCTCTTCAGTAAAGTTTGTTGGGTTTCATAACAGTTTAAGGCCCCATCGGCCAAAAACGTGGAATTAATTTGATACATTTTCAGGATAGAAAGTGTAGCATGCTTGTATTGAAGCAAATTTGAAATATTGGCAAATTACTGCCTGTTTGATATTGATAGTCCAATTACTTACTATTGTATAGTGGGTTATATGTGTTGCATAAATGTCCTTGTTTGAGATTCAGTCAGTCAATCTGAGCACCCTGGATGCAATATGGAGTAAAGCTTTAACAGCAAGGATTGGTCGGCAGTGAGATCCTAGTCTCCCCCATTCTGCGGGCCGAAGTGCTCTTAGGCAATAGAGTGAAAGGGTGAATGGCAAAACTGTACGGGAAAGCATAAAGAGTGGTCATCAGGAACAGAAAAGTAAAACAGTTGGTAATTGCAGGCTAGGTAAACAGTCAAGCAGGGATGTGCACAGACATTTTGGGGGGAAGGGGCTCAAGTGATAAAAAGGGCACCTCTCATAATTATCAAAAGTGTTACACCCAAAAGTTTAATTATAATACCGTCACACTCACACAATTGTTAAATACTCAATAGTAGTATAATGAATAGTTATTAGATGAGGAGCCCACAATGAAAATTATGCAGTTTAAGGCTTTGTGTAATGGTGCATTTGGTGATTTTGGTCTGATTTTATTCCATGTTTTCTTTCCCTCTAACGGAAAGAAAACTTCCAAAAATACACATTTAGATGGTGGTTGTTTTACCCTCTCTCTGTTTGCTACAATCGCACAAGTTAAGTATATAAGCTTTATCACCACTCAGCTCCACACGAGAGAAGAAACATCAGTACAACCTGAACATGACCGTGACGACTGTGTGCACCTTCACTAGCCTCAAGATCCAAACACGATTCAGCAGTCAACGATTGGAATGCACAACAATGCATCTCGATACATTTCAACGTATCACATCCACATTTTCCAATATTACTGCACATGGCTGCCTTTTCATCCGTTAATAAAGAACCTTAATCACTTTGTGCCCGTACGTCTTGCCACTGGTGAAATACACAATAGAGTTCAAGTTGGTGAGAGATGAAGTCGGCGCCTCTCTGTCTGGGTTAGGTATGAAAGTCGCTAAGCGTAGACACCACGATGCACTGTTGGTCGGCCCTTTATCTATAACCTGACCTTGGGTACTGCTTGGAAAGAGACGGGAGTATCTGTGGAATTAGACAGGCCCTATTCTCCTGTACAGATATAGTGTAATATACAATACACACTATATATAGTGGCGTAGGGAGTAATGTGTGAGGATATTCAAAAATTCCTCAACATGGCAGGTTTCAAAAATGTGATTCTTGGGGGTGGGAAAAAAATATTTGAATGTCTAGAATTACAATAGGGTGTTAGCAGCTGTAAATGCTTGGTGCTAAAATATTAAAACGTATTTCTCCAAAGGAAAGAAAGACAAAAGATCCGGACATTTCCTCTCCATATGTGAGCGTTACAAGTAGTGAGCGCAGTTCTTAAAGAGAAAGTGTAAAATAGAAACGGCTCATATGAAGCCCAAGTTTAGTTATTGATTGGATTTGTAAGGAGAGCCTGGAGCTTTAGCTGTAGTGGAATGTAACGTCATATGGGCACGGAACAAAGGCAAGATGAGAATGTGTTCCAGGGCTAATAACGATACAAAAGCCCCGCTGTCTTCTTCTCCCAATTCAGAGATGGATTTTCAGCTTTATTTTTGGAGCACGGGATAAATATTTAATCAGCCTGAAAACCCACAGTGTGAGGATACAGCCTTGTAACCAGTTTAAAGGTTCGGCAGGAGACGCAATAATTCATGGCCGTCCCATTTGATGTTTGTAATTCTATCAGGAAAAGAAGGGGCATTCTGTGACTCCAACTTTTGGGTTTCTTATTTATAATTCTTAAAGTTTCACTTGATATTGTCACATCTTGTTTTGATCAAGACGGACACATGGTAATCCAGGTTGAATGTAATCTGTCCTATATGCAGATATGCAATTAGACATTAAAAAGTGGAGATAATGTCAATCATGACATTTCACTCAAATAACTAAGGGGTAGGACAAGACAAGCATGTTGCCTCTTCTGCTCTTTTAAATGAAATGTCAATCGATGTTAATTCATGTTACTAACACTTTTGTTTTTTCTTCTATTTATGTTGCTGATTGTCTATTTTGTGATTCTTTTCGACACATTTATTTTGCATTTATCTTTTGAAAACAATTTGAAATGAACTAATGTAAACAACAGGATTGTCATCTGTCAGTTTATATAAATAGTACATCTGGATCATACCTGTACTATCCCACGCTTCCTTCTGAAACTCCTTAACTCCATTTTGGGTTAAAACAGTCTTTGAGTGCATAAATGCATTGTGGGATATGGATTGAGGCGTGCTCCTCCTCATGGTCTGAGCAGCAGAGGGGCCGAATTGGAGCAGGATGGAGATCAGGCAAACTATCTGCACACTCATTACCTACATGCATCCATCTACACGGTCGGATGGAGAAATTTAAATCACACAGACGCTCATGCCTATGCAGACATAGTGTGATTTCAGCTGTAGGTACGTTCCTTGAAGTGTTGGTTCCCCCCTAAATTTAGGTTGAAGTGTCTTTCCCTGGATATAGAAAAAGCAGTATACACACACACCCACCACACACACACACACACACACACACACACACACACACACACACACACAGGCACACACACACACACACACACACACACACACACACACACACACACACACACACACACACACACACACACACACACACACACACACACACACACACACACACACACACACACACACACACACACACACACACACACACACACACACACACGCTTTAGAATTAGCAAGGGTTGGGAGAAAGGCGGTGGACTAGTGGCAGAAAGTTGGACTGTGGGCAGAGAATCCAACGGTGGTCTCTGGTTCGACTCCACGGAGTGACAACACAAAAAAAAAAAAACATACCTGGACGGACAACACCTGGATCTGTTCCCCACTGTCTAAGTGCCTACCCCAGCCCACTGTCTAAGTGCTCCTGAGCAAGGCACCTTGCTCCCCGGGTGCTGTGCATGGCTCCCCACTGCTCTGTGTGTCCTCCTGTGTTCACCAGATGGGAGAACAAATTTCCCCCCATTTGCCTGTGTGGGACCAGTAAATGTATCTTCTTCTTCTTGTTCAGAAAGTAGCCGACAGATGCCTTCAGCTTTTCAGATGACCCTCACGCGTTCTTTTTGTACGTTGTTATTCTGCCACCTCTGCCGCATTTGCATATTGCATATTGGATGTACCGGGTGAACACAATGTAAAGCATCTTAAGTCCCTCAGGGGAAGAGATGATGAAGGTCATAAGAAGGAATGCCATCCACACTGAGGCTTACAAACAAACCTGTGTAATGTTTTTCTTTGTCCCATGTCCACAGAGTAGAGGACTCAGAATGCCACTGGCCTCTCGTAGTTGGAGGTGAAGTTGTCCAATTACAGGAAGACCGAAAAACTTTTAGCTCCTTTTCTTTCAAGTAAACTTGTCCCATTGCAGAAAGCGATTGAGTTTCGACTGGGCCTAAATGTGATATGGAACACCGTTTTTTTTTTTCTCCTTCTTTCTTCCTCCGCGGCCTCAGCATCCGCTCCAAGAATCTCAATCACTGTTCTCCCTCCATCCTCCTCCTGGAGTGAAGGATATCCAATTTTTCCCTTCCTTAAATAGTTTGTCCTTCATTTTCCCGAGGAGACACAGTGAGATTTCAAAAAAGGGCGCGAGACGACGAGCTCCTGCTTATTCCTGCGATCGATGCAATTCAGGGGTTTTTTTTTCCCGCAGCCTCGGAATGTTTGCTGTCACTTTACCCTGAGCTCGGTCTGTGTACAGTAATTCAATCACGGCTGCGTGTTGTGTATTAGAGAAGGAAAGCAACTTCCTTTGTTGTTTTTGTCAGTAACTAAACTTTAATTAGTCTCACAGGATCCAGGCTTTGCCGTGAAATGCCTCCAACGCCGCGCCGACACAATCGTGAGTCATGTTCCTGCGAGGTGAGTAATCCTCTTGTCCTCACACTCTGCTATGCAGATCCGCGGCGATATGACAGGTACATGTTTGCCACGGTGTTGATGTGATTTGTCCTAATGGCCTTTCAGCAAGCCGTCACCTCTCCCCTTTGTCGTCTGTCACATCTGTTTCGTTTTTTCCTTCTCATCCTCACGCCCACGTTATCTTTTCCATCGCACCCGCAGCCTCGCTGCCGTGCTTTCCATTTCACTCGGATTTCTCCTTTCTCCTGCCTTGGCTCCACATTGAGGTCTCTCTCTTTTTTTTTTTTCCTCCGATCTACAGGAAGTGTTTAATCGTCGAACAGATTTACTTTATCCGTGCGACCTTGCAATGTCGTTTCCAGCGGCACGTCGATGGGTCTGTGGAGGGAGGGAGGGGGAGCAGGTTCGCTTTCTCCTCAATCTGCCCATAACATTCCTTTATCAGCTAGCCCGAGCCCTCAGAAGTGTAATTACCCCTCCCCCCACCCCCCGTTTACACACAAACATGGAAACATCAAGCCCACTCCTCGCAGTGGGTGTGACTCGGATAATGTTCCCGCCACCATTTTCCCCCGAAAGTCCCTCTTGATTGAGACGTTGCTCGGGATAATTAGTCTGATAGCAGAAATTGGACTTCTTCCTTTCTTTTGTCCATCTCTCTCTCTCTCTCGGTCTCTCTCTCTCTCTCTCATCGTGGGAATAATTAAATCCCAGCTCAGGTCCAAATGTTGACCCCTGCAGATAATTTCAATTCACTTTTATTTGTACCGCACCAGTTCAGAGCGTACACATAGCCTACAAAGCACTCTACACTGTATGGTGGAGACAGAGAGAGAGAGAGAGAAATGCTCAGTGCATCATGGGAGTTTCTGCAGCGGTATAGATCTATGGCAGCGCAACTTAGCTTCACTGATATTACTGTGGAATGGAATTCGTGCAGTAGTGAGACATTTGCTTAATATCACAGCATTACAAGGACTTGGAGTACTGACCTCACTTTGACTCCAACAACTCTTGTCAGTGATATTATTCCATGGACCAGTTCGCCCACATATGATCAGAGGAATGGGAATTTAACGATCACTGCCATTTCAAACCACGATTTAATTACTCCCACTCTACATGCTTTACATGGGCAGGGGTATTGTAATTGGTGGCATCTGTCTGTTGCCTCGAGAACTTAGTTCAGCTCTTATCCAAATTGGTTTCGGTTTGGTATTTTTGTTGGGGTTAGGACCTTTGCTATTTTTTTTTAATCCATCAATCGGTCAATATTGGTCCAGCTTTTAGTCTAATGCCAAGCATGGGAAAGATAAATACAACCCTGACCCTTATTCAATTGAAATCCTCTTCAATCAGTTTCAGATTGTTTTAATGAATATTTACACATGTTCTGTGATAATTGGCAACTATGGGGACAAAAATACACTGTGGTTTTGAGCACAGTTCATTTTGTTATATTTTAAGATAGTCATATTAATAATCATACTGCAAATATTTTCCAGCATCTTAAAATTATTTCTTAACAAACAAATCCATCCTTCTGGGGGAGGAGGGCCGTCTGTGGCTCAGGGAGAAGGTTGCGGGTTCGATCCTTTCCCCCTCTGTATGCCGGAGTGTCTTTGGGCAAGATGCTGAACTCCAAAATGCTGCGTGAGAATGGGTTAATGGAAAAGCCTGTACCAACACAAAAACAGGGAGAACATGCAAACTTCATAGAAAGAACCCTGGGTGAACTGGGATTTGAACCGAGATTCTTCCCACAAATCTAAAACCTCCTTTACACCAGAAGCAGCAGGTATACACGGCTTTTATTGTGCAGTTAAACTCACTAAGGTAAGGGGATTTGACTCCTTTCCCATTGCCAGAACAGGAGTTTGTCCTCTCCGTTTTTTTGATGTGTTGACATCATAAACACACCGACAGCTGAGCGGCTCTCTCACCTCGTTGTCTTGCCAATTCACGGAGTTCACTCAGGTGTCGCATTTCCATCACTGCCTATCGGAGCCGGAGCCGATTAAAATCCGAGGCTACGGTAGAGTCATTTGACCCGGGAGGGAATTCTGATTGAATCAGTCCCAGTGCAGACAAAAGCCAGATGTTAGTTGGTTTAAGTGGTTAGTGGCTTTTTTTTCAATATAATGAATGCACTGAGTGTGGCACAGTGGTCCAGGATTTAGTGGTTTTTATACTGTTAACTGTGGAGTTTGGTAACATATGCGTGATACAGTTAATAAAGTCCATTTGCAGAACCAAACCTCAATTGATCCCATCAACAAATATTGCATGTGTGTGTGTGTGTATCAAAACCTGATACTAACTTAGTCTCCATCACTGTCATTATTAATCATTAATAGACCAGTAGGAGCTGTGGCTCAGGAGGTAGAGCGGGTGATCCACTTACCAGAGGGTCGCTGGATCGATGCTTGATCCCTGGCTCCTCTGGTCAGCATGCAGAAGTGTCCTCGGGCCAGACACTGAACCCTCAAATTGTTCCATCAGTGTATGAATGATGTGTAATAGAAACACCAATGAGGGAATGTTACTTTGGGAGGAAGATAAGATAATATTTACAATTAACCCTGGGTGACATTTCCCCTGCTGGCCCACATAGTGTGGATTAACTTGCCATTGAAAATGCGTTTTTAAAACTACAGTAATTTGTAACTATTATATATATATCTTCAAAAAAATTTAACTACATATTTGCCATTATGTATTGCTGTTATGTTAATCTACCTACTAATTCCAAAGATGTCTATGTCTGTCTGCTAGCATGTGGAAACAGCTCATCTGTGGAGCTTCACATGTCTTCTTCTATGTCCTCACATTAATTACAGCAGTGTTCGGCAACAGGCGACAACAATATCTGAAACACTAAATCCTTTTGACAACTTGATTATTTAATTTTGACCATATTTTACTGACACAGACATTCACGGGAGTCGCAGGTGCTGATCTCTATCATGGCAACAACATTTATATAATCACTTCCTCTTAGCAATTTCTCTAAAGAGTAAAACAACATGTTAATAATGTTCATACAACATTTTTTATTGAGCTGAATTGTGAACTTGGGTCTGAATATTGTGTCGATCATTAATAGACCTCGGAAATATCAGTCAGGCCATGTGTGAAAGTGTCACCACCAGAAAATAAATCAAAGTTATATTTAAGACACATATGTGAAGAATAATAAACCTTATACAGATCCAGATCATGAATAATATCTATTTAAAAACAGAAAATGTTGTAGTTTTGGAAAAAAAGCTGCAGCCAGCATGACAGCCCATTCCAAACTATCAGCTTTACAATGGCCACTGAAGTCTCTTGATGCTGTGAAGGAATCAATATTCAGTCTTCGATGCAGTGTCTGTAGGAGATATAATGCAATAGGATTCAAATAATTGTGTTTGCAGCCGTTTCATTCTCACAGAGTTGTGTTGTGTTTGCTTTTTTTTTTCGAGCGGGGAAGCCTTTGAACTTCTGTTTCAGCATCAGGAGACACTATCATTCCCCCCCCAAAAACTCAGGCTAATGAATCCATTTTTAGACGAGTCAGCAGCTCCTGGAGGCTTAGTGAGACAGGTTTTATGAACTGTTAAATAATCTGCTCTCGCATCGTGCTGCTGGGTTTCTCTGCTCAGATAATATATCATATAAGTAATAACAACACTCTCGTCTGTCAGGGGCAGACTGGGACAATAATTTAGGCCGGGAATTCGACTCCTTTCCAGGCCACACTTCGACGCAAGGGACCAGATCTTTAATTTTGTAGGCTAATCCTATTTGGGTTATATCACAAGTGTCATATGTCATCTTTGCCAAGTGCCATAAGAGACTCCATTTCTGTTGCTACAAGCAAACAAGTCAAAATATGATACTTCCAAGTGCTTTTTTACTTTCAAAATTCCGATTGGCATGAGGCTGTGAAGTAAATTTCTGTTATTTTGTTGCTTGAATTAAGTTTTGATTCATTATTAAGTTTATTCGCACAGTTGTAATGAGAAATTCAAAAAGCTTTGTGTGACTTCTTTAAATTGAAACATTTATTTAGAAAAATATCACTTTGCATCGAGAACATTAAAGTCTAACAATCGGAAAACACACAGGACATTGTCTTTGTGATCCACAGGCTCATGGGTCAGGTACCTCGGAAGGAGACTCAGCAGTGCTCACCGAGAGAGGAGGAAGGGGAGGAGGAGGAAGAGGAAGAGGAAGACGATCCTCCCAGTCTCATCAAGACCGGGCTCGAAAAGCAAGGTGAGAGAGAGAGAGAGAGCAAAGGATGCCAGAAGCGATCAGTGTTTCTGACGGAGAGGAAGACGTCTGCCATCCGTCCCAGTGGAACGGGCAACAAGTGTTTTCTCACATCAACTCGCTGCCAGGTACTGATGTGGCTTCACCATTACTTTGTCACTGAGGATATTGAAAATGGCTGGTGGTTAAAAATGCTCTTGTGTTTTGTCTATTTTGCATGCACTTCATTCTACTGTGGTGCGTCAAGGTAAAATATAGGATCATATGAAATTTCAACTCTTTAAAACACTTGTAGTGGCTTTTTTCTTTGTGTGCATACCAAATTCCTTTATTAGTCCTTAGACCCACAATTTTCCATTTAACCCCTACATAGTGTTTTGTTTAGTGCTGTTAATCGATTAAAAAAATAAATCAAGTTAATCACGTCAACGGGCTGTGATTAATCATGATTAATCCCACAATTAAAATACTACTATTTACAAGTACAGTTTTTGAATAAAGAAATGTATAACAAACTGGCTAGGGCAAACTGTTAACAGCCTTCGATTGGTTCAAATATGAGCCTTTTGGACAGTAGTAAAAATACCCTGAATGTCATTATTTCCTAAAGTCACACCAAATACACAAAGAGCTTGTGTACGTGCGACAAAAAACTGCAGGAGGAGTAACGATGGTGTAAAAGTCACTGCACACCCGATTTTCAGCTCTAGTTGGGGGTCTGTCGTCCTCAACACGCAGGAATCACGATGTGAGTCATTCCAAACAGTAAAAACACTTCTGCTGCATCAGACCTGAAAGTCTAAACCATCTCTTTCAGTGAAAAGCTTTATCATCCCTCCATCATTTCAGCAGCATCCAAACACTCCCTCTGATGGGAGTTCAGCCCTTTTTTTGTTTTTTCTTCTCCACAGCACATAAGCCCCCTCCCAAATCCACTTTAGGCCATACATAATCATAAGCAACACCGAAGTATAGCGGGAAAAAAAATTGTGCTGACGTGCCAGGAAAGGAAATTCCGATGGCAGAGGGTCCATGGGAAATAAATGCTGACTGAAGTGGTAGCAGAGGAAGAATTGCCCTCCAGGGACACTGCTTTAGGCGAGAAAACAACAAAGTAGGGCTAATAATAAAAAGTGCACTGGTTTATTATTGGGGTTGTTACATGACAGGGCGATCAGACATCCTGTGGGAGGAGTTTCATTACAAGTTTTTGGGGTTGAAAACACTATTTATCCGGTTGGTCGGAGCAGGACGGACTGTTATTACTGCATCACACAGGAGAGATGTGTAATTAATTCCACACAGAGATGACCTTTCTCGTTGTTTTAGACACAGCTAGGGTTGTGAGGTGCGTGCGTTTTGTATCAAACAGATTGTGGGTCTTACCTTGTGCAAAACCTTCAACAGTAACACACAGTTAATTGGGCTCCTGTGTGTCTTTGTGGTCGTCTGGCAGCTGGTCGACTCGTCCCAACGCAGTGGCTGAATGAGCTCATAAAATGTGTGCGGTGATGAGACAATAGACGGCTGGTGGAGATATCGGCTGGGTGGGCTATACCAATGCTGAACCCCTCAATGATTCATGCTGCAGCAGAGGCAGCACCACCTCACTAGTAAACTTGAAAAGGCAAGAGCGCTACAACTAAGGAGTCCCCATGAGAATGGCCTGATTGAAAAAAAAAAAAATCTCTTTGTTTCTCACTTTTTACACACACATTGTTTTTTTTTGTCACTTGTTCACTGTTCCTAGAGGAAATCTGCATGTTTGAAATTGTGTGTTTGTTTGGCCTGTGTACAGTCTCCTTGGCATAAGAAATATAATTTGTAATAAGGGTGAAATAATACACTGAAAACTGATTTGGGGAAATAGTTCTCTCTGTAAACGTGTTGAAGCTTCCTCTCTTATAACAGGTACCTGTGATTTCACTGTTTTTTTGTGTAATTCCAGGAGAAGGAGCAGCAGTCCAAGCTCAAAGACCTCCAGAGAGAGCTGGGCCGTTTTATAGAGGAGGTGACTCGCTTGGAAAGAAAAATAGAAGACACCAGGGACAACGGAATCTGTGCGAATCCAAAATGTTCAGGCACTCAATGTACGGAAAGGATACGTGGATGTTGTTTATATACATTATTTATTTGCTCCTCAAGATGTCTTCATAACCATTCCATGTATATTCCTAATCATAGGCATTGATTCAGGAGCTGAGGACCCTAATAGAACTGCTGATGTAGCAGGTCAGTGGCGCAGGGAGTTGATATTTAACAACCTAGAAACGAGTGAAATGTCAAAATGGTCAAAATATTTCTCTCCAGGATCAAATGTGGGAATTCCTGGAATATAATTGAACTCTTTGTTGGCTATTATGTCTATCTAGAGTGACACTAATACACACAGGCTGTTCTCATCAAAATTGCAATACAACCACATATAAAGATAAATAAATATAACATTTAAACCTGAATCACATACTTTCTGGGGATTTTGGGCCTTCAGCTTGAGCATCACGTAATATTTTTCCTACACCTACATTTAGATTTGTTACTTAAAACCTAATCAAGGACAATCATTTATAAAGCACGAAACAAAATGCAGAAATGGGCTTACCCGCATACATGAGTGTTCATGTCATCCATCAGCCGTTGATTGACAGCTAAATAGAACTCGTTATCACAGGAACACAGAGGAAATACAATGTATGATTCCATGTCCGTTTAGGGCTTCTGTAGACTGAGCTTTAAGGTGAGATTTTATTATTTGGGTAAAAGAGCACTGCCGATAGATAGAGCTATACACTTTATTTATTTGTATCAATCAATCAATCACATTTTATCTTTGCAGCCCATTTTCATAAATCTCATTTTGTGCTATAGAGCTTAACAAGGTGCAACACCTTCAGTCCTTCACCCTCACTGTCAACAACTTTATTACTATAACTATAACGAATGTAAATCATGTTTGTGGCAGTGGTGCTTCTTAACATACTTTATTGATCCACCACACACATGTGAACAAACATAAACTTTACATAAAGTGACTAGCTTTGCAGCTTAGTCCGGCTTCTCTCCAGTGTCTGAGTCTCTAAATACACAATAAAAATCTATTTGAATTGTATTGTATATTGATAAAAGAAGTAAATAACAAACATACCTTTCCAAAAGTCGGTGTGAGATTTTTCTGCAAATTTAATTTGAATTATAATCCCCTTTGGATAAAAGTGTCTCAATGGAATTATTTTATTAGGCTAATATTATAACCCGAAATATTGTAAAGGTTGATGAAGTTGAAATGAAAGCGAATTTAATTCTGAACAAAGATATAGGCTGTTATCGTCTCAAAAAGCTGAAGCCATCTCCACTGCAAATCGCTTCACCATTTCTCCATCTGAAGAAATGAGAAACAACACAAGCAGCTGGAAGAGCAGACTCCTGTGTAGTTGTGGCACTGGTAAATTGGCTTTGTTGTCGGTGTGTCTTTCCAGTTACACTAAAAACATAGGTTTGCCTTCGAATTCTGTAAAAAAAAAAAAAAAAGAATCTGTTTCCCATCTTGACTGAAAGCTACGGTTCTCTTGGTCCAGTTTTTCGTTTTTGGGCCGTGCAACCTCTGTTGTGACCAGGCTCATTACAACTGGGATCTGGTTCAGATGTGGTAATGGCCTGCTTGCTTCCAACACCAGTGCAACCAACAATTTATTGGTAATTAGAGTGAGCACGGGGGTCGCGTGTTTTTACTGAGCTCCAGTTTTTTTCCTCTTGCAACTGCAACATGGAATAAAATACAGAACAATCTGAAGCTCGAATAAGTTGTATCTGCAATGTTAGGGAAACGATTTTACTCTAAACTAATTTCACCTCCATTTTTAGTTGATTAATTTTATTTTATTTTATTAATTTGCCTTGAATTAAATGTAAACCGGCTTTTATATTTGCTCTTGTCTTTATGTGTCTTTCTCTTGGTGTCTTGGAATTCTTTGTATATTTTCTATACCCAGTTACATTATAAATAAGGTATCACAATAAAGGTTGAGTGTTTATTCCCATTTAATATGCATACGCTTGAATTGTAATGCTTTAATTTATTTATTTTTGTATCTTTATTAATGCTGCTCCAACACTGGGAATTCGTCTTGTTCTCGTATTGTCACATGTTGTTAATAAAGTTTGTTTAAAAAAAGAAAAGAAGAAACGCTCATACATTAAGGTTCCTGGAGTGAACTTGACGTGCGTGTGTGTTTCTGAACTTGGGGGATGCATTCATCCACAACACTGTCCGCTCCAGCATTGACCACCGGGGTGACGTGAGTATACGTACTGTGCGCTTTTTTAATGGTTTGCATGCTTCCGGGAACAACACGGAAGTCAGAACCGTGGTTTTACTTCTCTTCCGTCAGAAACTGTCACATCGAATGGGACACTTGTTCTGCACTGTCAGTTTATTTGCAGGTCACGAGGCAAAGTCCAACGGGAGTTTACGCTTTAAATCCCGCTGAGACATGTTTAGTCTGGTCCGTGCAGGGGGGGGGGGGGACAACTCCTGGTATTCTGATAATTTACTAAATTGAATATTACTTTTAATATATAAGTACAAAAAAAATGATGCAGAGTATAGCTGTTATTTGGTATACTTTTCCGAAGTATTAAGTCGAAAAAGTTCAAATAAAAATGAAAGTATACTGAGAATTATAAATAAAAAGATACAGTGTACGAAAGTGTGTATTATGCTTACTGAATATAAGAGTGAGTAATATGAAATATTGGAGGTAATATGATGCAAGCATTTGTAGGTATTATGCACATGAAAAAACAGAGTAATATTATTGGTATTAATAATATACTTTAATATGTTTTATTTGTATGGATGTTTCATGCAAGACGTGCAGCTCAAAGTGTAATAAAAACATGTTAAAATGTAATTCACAATAAGAGAGCAGATGTTAAGATAAATATAAGAAAATGAAGTAAAATTAGATTTGCAAAGATGCATAAGCACAAATTTAAGAATGATATCCTCTACCCTTAAGGTATCCCTCAACAAATGTAAGAGAAAACAAATAGAAACCTCAGAGAGAGCCACATGGGAAGGATCCCTCTCAATAGATGCCGGGCGTAGCTGAACACATCACTGAACCAGCCTCTCTGATATCTAGCAGCAGCCTGTTCCACAACTTTGGAGCGTAATCCACAAAAGCTGCATCTCCGATTTTCTTTCGGGCTGAGAACCTCTAAGAGAAGTATCTGACTGTCCTCCCTGCAGAAGGGGGATGAGTTGAACGGTTTGATGGCCACAGGAAGAAAATCCATGCATGGGGTGAGAGGGATTGTCCAGACTACCGAGCAGTTCCCTCAGCGTCATCCTCTCTGTTACCTCCACCAGAGACTCAATAATATATCTCATACTGAAGACTGTTTTAATGCATTAATGTCTAAGCAACATTTGTTCCCACATATCATTTCCAATTGACTAAATAGCGAAAATTACTTAATAACAGAATTGCTATTGGATCTAATTATTAAAGAGAAATCTGACCTCTCCTGTCCAGTGTTGTTTTTTGACCAAGAGTTTTTCATACAGCAGGAACAACAACCGTCCATTGGTTAACTTCCTACTATAACATTTACCCGCCTTAATAAGCAGTTTATTTATAAGCCTGCATGGGGAATTTATTTTTTCACAGTGTTAAGTGCCACTCTCCATAACATTTGCACTTTCGTGTTAGAGGCCTATGAGCTGCATGTCAAAATACCAAATCAAACAAGTAATTCACACATAAACACTCAACTAACAATCCACTTTAATATAAAAACAAATTGTTGCGTAAATGAAATATGCATGAATTGAACAGCTTGTATTTTGAAATATCATGGAATACCACTGTGGTGTTGCTGGTAGTCGGAAGAAACAAAGAATCATGACGTGATATTGGCTGCCATAATTGAAGCAGTGGGTGTTTATTGTGTATAACAGTATATTACAACAGAATCAACATTTGGTGTGGTTTCCTTTCAGTGTTTGTGCTCCGATGACATGAAGTCCACATGCCTGCCAGCCTCTCTGCTGCTGCTGCTGCTGCTCTTCTTGGAGATGAGCTGTGTGTCTCCCCTGGAAAGCACCAAGCCCAACTTTGTCCTGATAATGGTGGACGACATGGGAATTGGAGACCTGGGCTGCTATGGCAATACAACACTGAGGTAAAAAGATTTAACTGGTTTCACTTGAACTCTTTCCCAGAGACCTGCACCATCAGCCCTCACTTAAATGACCCTCCACTGTTGCATCTCAGTCTTTCCCTGTTCCCAGATGGGCCAGTTGCGTCTTGCTACCAGTATACCCTATGCACAGAGCATATGCATATGGTATTCTGGAAACACTCTATATGCTCATATGCACTCTAGTTTGTCCCTACAAACTAGACGTTTAACTGTGCTTTGCACGGTGCCCTATTTTTTTTATTGAGTAGTAATAGAAAACGCAACAAGTGTGAGACACATTCAATGTGCGTCAACTAAAGCACCTTGTGGAGGCGACATCATGTGATAAGTTTAAACACACATTTATAAATATATATTCAAATTTGAAACTAGTTATTCATATGCTGCTGACCGGTCCTGTGTAAATATACTCTTCAGTATTCACCTTCACTGTTCATTATGTGTTTATATATTTAGCTTCTGCATATATATTTATTCATACGCGACCGTTTTTTTTCATCTGCTGCTACCCTGTCCTCTACATATATTCTTATTCACTTGAATATAAAACACTGGAGTGCTTTTACTTCGAAACTGGTTTGGGAGGTGTTGGAAATACATATTGACAAGGACAGTTAAACATTACGGTTCACAGCAGAATAAACAGAGGAGATTATCTTTCACCTGAGATGTAAGGTTTATGTCACAAACATAACTGGTTTCCACACTTTCTGTATATGCTCTTCAAAATAAAAGCACCCCAGCGTTTCTGTTGACCAAATGCATTCTTTTGTTTTAAAAAAAGGGGTGTTTATTGTGAAATATTTGCAGGAGAGGAAGATGCACGGCTTCATACTGTACAGGACTACTTTAATACAAGAAAATACTCACATTTTTGGCCATACACGTTGTCATAAATTGAAAGCAAAGAGGTGAATTGGAGTTGAAAAAAGGTTTTGCTTTTATAATTTTGAGGTAGAACATATAATAATGATAACGGCGGATCTAAGTTATTTTCTCAACGAACTTTGATTGAAATAGTTTCAGTAAAATGGCTCTGAAGAGTCAGCTCACCCAATAATGTTCACTTCAATTGTGTGTATCAGAGAATTCTGCCCCCTCACTTTTCGATGACTGTCGGTGGGATTCAAACGCTTTTGTTGACATCCTCTATTTAATGGGGAATATTTCTATCCATCCATTATTAGCCAGACCCAGAAGACATTGGGGGAGATTCGTGGGAAAACCCAGGATAAGCAGGTCACCACCATGGAAGTATTAAAACATGTATCTTTATTATTCCTCGGGGGAAGAATTTGAAAAAGCTATATTTCTTTCTTCCTTTTTCGCGTGGACACAAGTTTTTTTTATTAGACATTTTTCCTCAAATTTTGGGCCATCCATTGAAAAGCCTTTCAAGAAGTCCTGCGTTCATCTCTTATTGTTGGACCTGCATGCGACTGGTGATGGTATGTGTTTTTTCCAGGACCCCCAATATTGACCAGTTGGCACGGGAAGGCGTGAAGCTCACTCAGCACATCGCCGCAGCCAGCCTGTGCACGCCCAGCAGGGCGGCATTCCTCACCGGACGATACCCGATACGATCAGGCCAGTTCAAGGACGCTAACGCGGGGGGAAATCTTTACAGACTGACACGGTGCTTAATGCTCCCCCGCAGGCCAGGACCATGGGAAACACGACTGTTTAAACACTGTCACATAAAACAGATGTTTACACCACCTCCTGCAGGAAAGCCATTTATTCCATGGCTGAATTATTTAACACGGGATTGTCATGAAGTCAACCTGCCTACAAGTTGGAGAGAGAGATTGTGGCAGCCTCGAATTGCAGTGGCGTGTGGGGACTTTGGACGTTTCATCCAATGGTTTCAAAGAAATGAGTGCCCCACCCCCCCACCCCTACTTGACGACATTTTTCAGAAACAATAGATTCAGCCGACGGCAGACAAGCTAGCTCCCAAAAACCACAACCCACACCCTTTCCCCTTACGCATCATTCAATGGATCTCAGGCACTGTTTGACTTGCTTGCCCTAATGGGATGCCCCTGCTTAGATGTTGTGTTTTGTGGATTAAAATATGTTCATTTATTTTGTTTGTATTCAACAGGTGTAGCTGGTTTTGCAAGACCTGGGGTCTTTATATTTAATGCAGCATCCGGAGGTCTACCCAGCCACGAGATGACCTTTGCTAAGATTGCAAAACAACAAGGCTACGAGACGGCTCTAATAGGTACACTGCAGCCGTCTATTCTTTCACATTTGCCATGAGCCGCAATGTGAGGTTCCTGGTATGACTTCTCTATTTCCCTGAATAAAAAGGAGCATTTGTACTCAGCTAGATGCCAGAATTTACAGTTTGAAGCCGTGCCATCTCTCGGTGCTTTCAAATTGTTCACGATAAAAAACCTCGTTAAAACAATTGAATGGATCAACAGAAATGCAAGAGTGCATTTACTTTGAAACAGGAACAGGAAATATTGTGACAGTTTTTTCCTTATAATTTCCTGAATGTGCAAATATACATGGCAATAAAAAGAATTCTGATTCTGAGATTAACATTGAAAATGGGGTAGGAATATCATGCACACATACTGCTGACACATCCAGTGTGGCCCAGGGGCAACAGTCTTTACTCCACATCAGCTACACCATTAACAATGGTAACTGGTTTTTCATGTGTTGTCAAATTAGTGTATTCTTTAAGTGGTGTGGCCGAGGGGGTAGAGTGGGCGTTCTCCAACATGAAGGTTGCCGGTTCAAACCCCACTCTTCCCCATTTGCATGCCGAAGTGTCCTTGGCAAGATACTGAACCCCTAAAATGGCCCCTCATAAATGCTGAGTGTACTAAAAATGAAAAAACAAAAGCGTCAGCTAAATGACATGTAATAGAAAAGCAATTACTGATTATCATATTGAACTACTTCATCACTCCATTTTTTTTCTTTTTTGTCTTGGTCTCAGGAAAATGGCACCTCGGACTCAACTGTGAACAGAGAGACGATCACTGCCACCACCCCAGCGTCCATGGCTTCAACTACTTCTTCGGTATCCCGCTGACCAACCTGCGGGAGTGCCAGCCAGGACACGGCGCCGTGATCAACTTCTTTAGATATTTACCATACAAGACACTGGCCATCGTGTTGGTCACCGCAGCCGTACTCCACTACTGCAGCATCCTCACCATCCCCAGGTGGCTGATCTGGAGCCTGCTGTCTCTGTCCCTCGTGTTCACGGCTCTGTTGGGAGGATTCATGATGATGGTCCCGTACATGAACTGTGTTCTCATGAGGGACCATAGAATTGTGGAGCAGCAATTCACAGCTGAGAACCTGACACAGGCAATGACCAGAGAGGCCGTGGACTTCATTGAGAGGTAGAGTTCAGCTTTCCTGAACCACACGAATCAAAGAAGTCCGACATTTATGCTGGTGATAATATCACATTTGACATTTCATAGAAAAGACATAAAGCAGACATTTTCTTTCCACAATAGGTCAACGCTGCAATGAATTTAATCTTAGTCTCAGTTATTGCACTCCTGTGAACATTCATATGTAATTTTCTGTTTTTTTTGCAGCAACTCAGCGAAGCCTTTCCTGCTGTTTTTGTCTTTCATCCAAGTGCACACGTCCATGTTCGCTTCGCCAGCGTTCAGAGGAACAAGCCAACACGGCATCTATGGAGACGCCGTCCATGAGGTGGACTGGAGTGTAGGTGGGTCAGCACACACTACGCTATTTGCCATGAATATAAACAGTTAGGTCCATAAATATTTGGACATTGACAAAATTTTTGTCATTTTGGCTCTGTACACCACCACAATGGATTTTGAATGAAACAATCAAGATGTGCTTTAAGTGCAGACTTCCAGCTTTATATGTGGCTCCCCCCCCCTTTTTAAGGGACCAAAAGTTATTGGACAAACTAACAATCATAAATGTAATAGTCACTTTTAATACTTGCCCGGGTTTCGTCCGTGGTGATGCTCTGCCAGGCCTCTACTGCAACTGTCTTCAGTTCCTGCTTGTTCTTTGGGGCATTTTCCCTTCAGTTTTGTCTTCAGCAAGGGAAATGCATGCTCAACATATGAAATGTGTTGTAATTCCTACACCGTTCACCTGATTTGGATGTAAACACTCTCAGATTAAAGTCTTCACTTAAAGCACATCTTGATTGTTACATTCAAAATCCATTGTGGTGGTGTACAGAGCCAAAATGGTGACAATTGTGTCAATGTCCAAATATTTATGGACCTAACTGTATATGGCCTGACAGAAAATTGGGGGATGGAAGTGAGGCTAAGAACCTCTCCCTGTAAAACTACCGTCATGTTACTGGAAAAGGACTAATATGCTTCAACATTGTGTGTGGCCACTACGTGAAAACCTCCTCCCAGTTCCAGGAAGTGCGACCCCAACCCAGTGGTATTGTGGCAAAAGACAAACAGACTGCATTTTTAATCCTCACTTTGCAGTGGAGCAGCAACCGTTTAAATATTTACCACTCGTTGTATTCCACCAAGTATGACTACAGCAGCTAAATCCTCGAGTGTGGGGAATTGGAAAAATCCTGTACATATTTTCCCACTGTTATCAGATTTAGGCTCAGTTCTAGTGCATCAGACAGTCCTTCGTTAATATAACGTTTGGTTGAAATAGGCCATTTCTCTCCGCTCTAATTGCGGCTCAGTCTCAAGGACGGCCTCCATACAATATCGCCCCACAATGGACTGAATGCAGGGGACTGCTTTGTTAATGAACGTGTAATTACCACAATTATTTTAGCTTGAGGAGTATTGTGTCGGCACAAATGAGGGGGGGGCAATAATGGCTTAGTATTTCGCTTGCTGAATGCTACTTCCTTTTCTCCCTGCCTCTTGTCTTTGGCGAGGAGCTTTCAATTTGCACCCAGCGGCATGAATCCTTACAAGGCATTAGGATTATGTATGAAACAATAACACTGACCATTTACCCGAGGTTTAACGTCTGTTCTCAGGTCAGATGGTGAACGCTCTGGAGAGACTCAAACTGAGAGAAAACACGCTGGTTTACCTGACTTCAGACCAGGGGGCTCATCTGGAGGAAGCCCAACATGGATCCAATGGAATATATAAAGGTACACGAGAGAAGTGTGTCTTCTCAGACTCCTGCCAGGTTTTTACCATTTATGAAAATTATGAATTCTTTATATTGCCAGTGAGGCTTTGCTCAGGAACAATTTGATGCAACCTTGAGATGCAATGTCCCTGAGCTCACAACACCTCCCTGAGTCAGAGATACACATTTAATGAACATGAACACCCATTAAACACGTTAAGAATTCATGTCCAGCTGAAAGATAAACCAGGATGAGGACTGTGGAGGCGGCAGGAGATGAATGTGTGAGAGTAGGAGTGAGAACACAGAGCCCAGTATTCACAATGCATGAGTGCCAGAGGTGATGGACCACCTATATTGTGAGGACAAACATACAGTTATTGGAAGGTGTACTCATATCACACACACATGTAACTATAAAATGACTTCCATGCTTTCCAAACAAATACAAGGCTCCAATATCAGAAGATAACTCAATGCATATTTCTCCATCAGCCTCTATGCACCATAGTACAATTGAAAATCAACATTAACCTAATTCAAATTGTATATTTACATTAATGTATAACATAAAGCAAATACAAGCATTGGAGTACAGTGTAGCAATGAAAGACAATCTCCACCATCTTTGAACAATTACACCATAACACTTATATATTCCTTGGAAGAAACGTTGTATTCATCCCATATCCCTTTATCCACCTTTCCTGTGTTAGCTACAACAACACGTCTTTACAATTCAGATTACCAGTAATCTGAATTGTTATTGACAGATTAAAGGGATGCCGGTGTTGCTGCAACAGTTGAACGGCAATTCCCCTCAGGATAAATTGTAAAAAATGTCACTGTGGTTTCTGGGCGCTGTGTAAATTGCATGTTCCTGGTCCACAAGGGGATTCATGGTCACCATGTTGCCTCCATACATCCCTCCATCCATGAGTATCATCATTATATTTAACTGTAACTGTGTATTGTATTGAGCACAATCCCTTTCTCATTGCTTAATGATATTCTCTATGATTGCGTAGATCCCTCAAAGAAATTTCCCAGCAAATGAAACGCCTCTGAAAAATCCAAATGTCACAAAACTTTGTGTGGGATGAGTAGGGTTGCAAAATTCCGGGAATTTTCAAAGTTGGAAACTTTCCATGGGAATATACGGGAATTAACGGGAATTAACGGGAATAAACTGGAAATTGTGTGGGTAATTTATACTAACTGTGTTTACCTTGTCATATACAGACACAAATATGAACATTTTGTTTTGTCATAGGCTGATTTGAGCCCTGAGGAACCTTTGGGCACTTGACTATATGCTTCTGCATCTTTGTGTCATTCTTAACATAGGTCTTTGCACAGTATTGGCAAATGTACACAGCCTTTCCTTCTACATTGGCTAGGGTGAAATGTCTCCACACATGAGATAGTACATGTGGCATTGTTCTGTAGAATAAGATGAGAAAAAAGCTTTAAAAAACACTAATGCAATGCCAGAGATATAAATAGTTGGCCAAACAATTGGAATCGTCTTTAAAATATTTTACAATTGATGGATAAATGAATAGAAAGAGGCTAGATGAACAGATGAACAATCCTCAGTCAGCATGCTAATATATTTCCCCCAGTAATATCATCGAAATTTACCTGACTAGTCCTGCACACTACAGCAGGCCTCAATAGCCCTCCTGTAGTGTGAAGGATGCTGGGAATTATCTGTGCATGTGATGGAGAAATGCACAGTGGAGGGTTGAAATTCAACGTGCAGTGTGTGCTGCATTCAATACATCTTTAAAATAGAGTTTTGAATGATTATCTCATTGCTCAGCGTTTAATTTGCGTATTATTTTTTTTTTTGAATTCCCCAAATCCCCGAGCTTAATATTCCCATGGAAAGTTTCTGGAAAGTTTCCGGAAATTTACCGAAAATTGTCCGCCCCTTTGCAACCCTAGTGATGAGACTGGACATTTAGACAGTGCAAACCAAATATAATCAAAATAAGAACATTTGTTTTATTCACATCAGACGAGCGGTCTGTCCTTAGAGAGTCAGCAGCAGACTATTGTCTATGATTTAAGACAAGCTTCCCTGACAGAGGCTCACAGTGTGGACTCAGATTTTATGTCATCTTTCTGTTTGGACCCAGAAGACCGGATTCATTCTGCAGCGAAAGCTTTTGTTATGCAGCTAATGCCGGCACTGCTCTTTTATCTCTGCTAGTGGCCACTCTTAAGGAGCAAGTTGTTGCTTTAGTTACCAACCCAGCGCTGTATTTGAGACCAGACATGCTACGTGATGGTAGCTTGATGAGAAGTGCTTTCATGGATCTGTGTCCTTTTTCCTTCTCCTGAGCAGCAGGGAAAGCCACAAATTGGGAGGGGGGGATCCGGGTCCCCGGGATTCTTAGCTGGCCAGGCAAAATCCCCGCTGGCGTACAGATAGACGAGCCCACCAGCAACATGGACCTGTTTCCTACAGTGGTCCACCTGACTGGAGCTTCAGTCCCAGAGGACAGGTGAGACAGAACTCCCTCCACACGTCTGTCAAAACAAGCGCAGCCTGAAATCTGGGTCACATTTAGAAGTGAGTGAGTCATTGGGCCCACAGTGACTGAGATGCAGGCTCGGAGCAGAGCAAACATGTTTACTAATGAGGGGGTATTAAGGATAACTCGGAGGCTTTGATCTGAGGGTTTCAACAGCCACTGGGACTCACAATAATAATAATAATCATACGTGATGTATCAATTCCAGGAGAGAATGTCAATACTCTGCCTTAAAGAATGGTACAATCTGTGTCTAATCATCTAGTCACAGCCCATTCTCTCAGCAAATCAAAAAAGTCAACAACAAAGGATCAATAAAATGGATACCGTGCATATTTGGTATCCTGACAACACCCATTCACATGCTGAGCAGCTGAGTGTGTTTGTGTCCTCCGCTCTGCAGGGAGATCGATGGCCATGACCTCATGGATTTGCTCCAGAAGAGGGTTGAAAGGTCCAACCACGAGTTCCTGTTCCATTACTGCAGCGCCTACTTGAATGCAGTCAGATGGCACCCCCGAAACAGTAAGTCCAAACAATGACCCTGTTAGATGCTCCAGGAGATATCCAGATCATCAAATCAAATTAAAAAAACTATGAGGAGATAACAGATCGACCCACAGATACTCAGAATGAGGGAGACAAGAATGTAAAAAAGGCAATAGAATAAAAATAAGAAAATTAAATAAAAAAACAGATAATATGTACATAATATACACCTTTTAAAAGAAATATTGTATGTAGATAAATGTACATTGTGTACAAAGTGCAGTGGTAAAAGATGATTGAATGAGGATGTAAACTGCATTTGTGTTTTAAGTATTATATATTAAAATGGTCATAACCAAAGATGTGCTGTGATAGTATGGCAGGTGTGCTATCAAAATAAACATTTCATGTGATGTGTATACCATTGTATATTAGTATAGCACTATATTATATAGTATAACTATTTTAAGATGTGTATATATATACATTTTATTAATAATATATAAAGTACAATACAGTTCGAATAAAAATTGGCATGCAAGTATTTATAAATGTGCAAGAGGACACTAATGTGCTAAATTAAATCAATCAAATAAAAATAGAGCAAGCAAACAGTTTTATTATATTATCATTACTTCTATTACTCGTATTATTCTTACAAATGTTATTAATATCAGTAATATACAAACACAAATATCATGCAGTATTAATCTATATTTATGTATATACCCTACTACTTTTTACTGTGTTGGAAAGCTCAATAATCATCAATAGTCTGCAATCAGCCATATACTTTGCACAAGGATGATAGGCGTTAAAAGTAAACTTGAAATCAATATCTTTTGTATGCTTCAAACAACCTCTGGGGATAATGGGGGGGGGGGGGGGGGGGGGGGTTGCAATTCTGTGGCACAGTTATTTTGGGGGTCGGGGGCTGAAAAGTTTAGAAACCCCTGATCTACGTGACAGACTGTATGAAAACACACAGGCTGCCTCAAGGCAATAAGTCACATGGAGTTGTTCCATTTCGACTTTCTGCAGGTAGCTCGGTGTGGAAAGCCTTTTACTTCACACAAAACTTCGACTCAGAGAACGCGACGACGTGTGTCCACACACAGGTCTGCTTTTGCACGCCACAGTACATGACCTATCACAACCCTCCGCTCCTCTTTGACCTCTGGAAGGACCCGTCGGAGACCACGCCGCTCACGCCCGACACCGAGCCAGCCTTCGAGTCCATCGTGTCTGTGATGGCGGAGGCCGTGGAGAGGCACCGGAGATCGGTGAAGCCCGCCGAGAGCCAATTATCTGTATGGAATTTGGTGTGGAAGCCCTGGCTGCAGCCATGCTGCTCCACACTTGGACAGTTATGTCAGTGCCAGCATTAGCAGCATGAGCAGCAGGACCAATAGGACTTCGCTGTACCTCCAACAGAAGGTCATTGCAGTCACATTTGCGACCTCTTATCCATGGAAAATATCCTAGATACAAATCAAAATAAGATTCATTTGACATGTTATTCAGTAGCAGGTTTGATCTTTAGATAAGTTGGGCTTTTCAATTCAATTTTATTTGTATATGTTGTAGTGGAAATCTGAAAATAAAGGTGGCACAACAGACCCGTCCTTTTATATTTTATTATAAGAAGCTTCAAACCTTTGTAAAGGGGTCGATACAGAGACAGGGTTACAGAGACCGCCAGAGATTGACAGAGTCTTTTTTATGCTCTTGATGTTATCTGGTGGGAAGGAGGTGAAAACTAGACGTCCTAGGCATCGATGTCCTGAGAAATGATAAGGTCTGAGTAAAAAAAATCCCTCATTGAAACAAATCCAGGCTGATGTTTTACCTGTTTTGCAAAAGCTCTTGTATTATTGCATGTTTACACCTAAGATATTTGAGAGCTAAAACCTGTCTCATTCTGTCTCACTCAGAATATTTCAAATGATGCCCAGCCCTTATTTGACACCGAGCATCTGATGATGTGAAGCATCATATAACTACATAATTAACAACCCCCCTAAAAAAAACCCATGAAATAGCTTTAGTATGTAAATCAAGAAGAACACAGACACACATAGAGCGATGTACCCACTGTTTCCCCACTGGTATTATGTAAGCCTTCCTGTTGGTTCTCTTAATGAGTCTCAATTAAGGCTTCCCTTAAATTAAAGTTTCCACCCGGGGCTCGGCTTTTTATTTTTTAAACATTACATTTTCAGTTCTTCTTGTTGGAAAACTCACTCTCGGTAATGAAGCACTAAAGAGGCCCGCTGTCTGGAAGCAGGCGAAACGCCAAAAGAGAACGTTTGTTAGTGTAATTATTCAGCTGCTGACTGAAAGGAGCCGAGTGCACCTGCAATATGCTGCCGCCCTGATAAGTGTGTTCAAATCCACGGAAAAGCCCGAGCACGTCAGCTCACGGAGGAGAACATTTGCCAAGTGTGAGTCACTGCAGGGAGACCGTGTGAAGATGTGTACGCAAGTCACACACGTGTATGTTGTGCTGCTGCGACTGCGTAGCCATATTTCTACAGTAGACGTCCCCGCTGAGCCCCGGTGCTGCTGGGAGATTCCTCCGGCAGGTAGAGCTGATCAACAAGCTGATGCACAAAATCCCGCACTGCAAAAATAAACCTGAATCTCCCGAGGCTCTGAAGCAAAAAAACAATAACACAGGAGATTATTTTCAAATTGCAGATTGTGTGCACATTCTCTGAGCTTTGTGTGACACTCCAAATGTAATCTGGATGGATTTCAACCAGGAAGACTTTCTCTCATGTCCCCATTGTTTATTTAATTTTATGTCCCCTCCTCAGCGGATAGGATGTTCAGCTTACTCACATCAACCAGTCGGATTTTATTACGACCTGTGAGCTATTCACATTATGATGATGACTGCAGTTCTATGCCTCCGCAAACCAGTGCAGCTTCCGTCCAAGGTGGGCTAGAGACATAGGATTTCAGACGCCACCAAAATCGTATCAGTTATTCAGTAACTCCAAATAAAGAGAATGCCAAATCTGAAAGAATTCATTTGAGGTGTAGGTTTAGGTAATATAAGGCATAACTTGTTTTTGGTGAGATGACACAAAAATCTAATCAGGTCATCCATGAGTCCAAGTAACTTTGATCTTAATATATCCCAAGATTAAATAAACATACTTCATAAGGTCCACCGTGACCTTTGCCAAAATCAAATCCAAGTCCAAGAGAATGCTTGTGCCAAATGTGAAAGGATCCCCTCAAGGCGTTCCGTAGAAATCGCGTTCACTATGGAAAAGGTGTGCTTTGGGAGGTCAAAGTATCCTTGACCTTTGACCTCTGGAAATCAAATCATTTAATCCTTGAGTCCAAGCTGGGATCGGCTCCAGCTCTCCTCCATGACCCTCAAAGGACAAGTGGTAAAGGCTTAGATAATAATGTAGATGGATGGATGCTTGTTTCAAATCCTAATTTTACTTATTTCAAGTCTGCAAGGATTAAAAAAAGAGAGAAAAATCAATAAAGAAAACAATACATAGACGGACATGACAGAACTTGGGAAGTAATTTAAACAAATTAAAACTAAAAATACCCTTTCATGGCAACCATAGTGGGTTTACCAGGGGGATCAGTTGTGTGTTTTTGAAGTTGTTAAGTGTAGTTGAGCATCTCCCTTCAAAATAAAACGTATTATTATCATTAGAGGTAAAAGATCCACAGGGAGCCTTTAATATCTGTGCTTTGGAAAACTTTAAACATATTTTATTCTTTATTTCATTTGTGCACTTTAGTGGTAAGAACAATATGCAGCACACAGTCTTTATAATTCATGTTCCTGGGTGGAAGTTAGTTATGGAAAGTCAACTTGGATTCAGCTGCTGCTAGAGGAGCACATTTTTATGAATATGCCCGTCATTGCTGCTCTGCCATGTTATCATTTCTGTATCAGATCAATAGAAAGCACAGATATCGAGGTTAAAGATGTCCCACCAGATTTAAACATCATGGCTCATTCTACAGCAGCTGACATTTCGGTGACAGTAGTACAGCAGATCAAACTTCAATAATTCATGCAGCTTTTTTGTTCCTCCTGTAGATTCAGCAGCTTCTCAAGATGCTCTGAGCCCCCTTTGGTTGGTAGAAGTCGCTTTTGGATCTTTCGTCAGTTTAGTTGCGTTCAGTAACAAAGCTTTTGGGAAACGTCCTTAGCTGAGGAAGGTTTGTATGATGGATCCCGCCATCTTCTCAGTTGTAAGAGGCTTTAGGGAACTGCAAAAAAAAAGGACAGATCCGATGCATGATGATATCCTGCTATGCTGATGTTTTAGTAAATCAAATAAAAGGTTTTAATGTTTCAATCGGAGTCTCGTGAGCTCTGTCCTGACGGAGGAGCCGCTCTCACCACACCAGCTCAGATGGCTTAAAAAAGAAACTGACGGAGAACCTGCTCAAGTCTCCTGACGCTGGAAGAAATCAAATAAAATAACCCAGCGGCGGAGAAACCCCGTGGAATCGCCGGGCACTTCAAAGGACGACGCTCCCTCCTCCTCGCGTCCTAAGGGAGCTCCCAGGCAGCATTCATGACGGCACCATGGACTTCCTGTGAAGTGCTGCGAGATCCAATATGCCTTTTTTCCCTCCGCTGCTTCAAGCTGGGGGAAATTAAATGCCTCCTTGGAAAATTGATGAAGAGTACATGTTCTCATGAAGGCTTTTCATCATGCTCAGCTGCTGTCAGAGGGCAGATGGAGAGACCCAGTGTGTGTGTGTGTGTGTGTGTGTGTGTGTGTGTGTGATAACACTTATCTGATTCAAGCTCACAATGATACACACTCTCTTTCATGCTCTGCTTTATAAATATACACTGAGGCCATCACAGGCGATGTCCACAGATCGGTGTGCATGGAGCTGTTGAATCCATGTGCCGGTCGTTTCTCTCCAGCATCGCTCCGTGGAGACACTCTAAAACTAAAGTCACACTGGGAATAGAATACAGTCAAATCAATCAAATCTGTCGTCTCATTTCTGTGAGTGATATTTGTCTTCGTGCTCGTTCTCGAGAGCAATTTCTTTCCATGAGGTTCTTCTTTTCTTTCCGTCAGCTCATCCAGTCCTCTCTCTTCAGGAACCTCACGGCGTCATCGAAACCCTGCTCGCATAAGAAGTGCATGCCGCTGCTTGATGGAGGGAAGAGAGCCTGGTTCAGACGTTTGATGTTCTCCATGGAGAACTGAGGAGACCAAAGACAACAGCACAGGGAGAGAGAGAGTGTCCTGAAACTGCAGGCCATTGTTTCCACTTAAAAAGCAACAAACAGTATTTATTATTTAAGAAAATGGAAATAACTCCCAAATTTACATGAGCCGTGAATCCCCATGTGCTTAAGTTTTATTAGGGCGACCGCTACTTTATGTGCTAATGTCTGCTTCTCAGAGTCGGGTCTGCTAGATTTCAAATGACTCTTTTGAATAAAGTTGTGATTTTGTCGGCTTGTGTTTTGATGTATTTCTATCTTGAGATATTATCTTGAGTTTCTCAGCATGTTCCGGATTGACAGTAGGAAATAAACCACTGTGTGTGGCTCATCGATGCAAATTTATAGTTCTTGGATAACGATAGAGCTGTATGGCGCGGAGGAGGAAGATATATCAGGCTTTGGCGACATATAGAGGGATGAGGCATTTGGTGACAAGAAAATAAACAATTTCCCTTTCACACCCATCATTTGCCAGATTGCTAGGAAAACCCTGCAGCAACATATACAACTTCACTGGCTGATTTAAATAGTCCTCAACAAGGGGCTCGGAGCTGGGAGCCGCAGATGCAGTAGACAAGATGGGGCAAAATGTTTTGAGCCATTAGATCCCACACGGAGTCTAAAGCCCTTTTGATGAGGGAAGATGCGTCAAGACTCTTTTGTTTTAATGGTTCCATGCGTTTCAGCACTATGATCTAATGCATGTTCCCCAGTGAAGCGTTTGAAATGATTAACCAACTAATGACTTTCGATTAGGCATTGCTAAATGTGTTTTATCCTTGATGGGGTTTGCTGAATGCACCCCTCAGCCAGGGAAACGACACCACGGCCCGGGTGGGGCTTATTAAAATGTGTCCGGTGTCACGTATTCAGCTGGATGTGTTTTCAGGCCCACTCCCGCACAATAAGGATCACTGCCGGAATGTCTCTCTGATCCCAAACTAAAGAACTCCCCCATCGACTATTGTTTTGTTTTTTCCCCATCGGGGTCATCAAGGTGTCACAAACGTCATGCTTTCACAATAGCTTGTATCGAATGGTGCCACATCTTTAGAAAACACTTTGGGAATCTTTAGGCAAAAGGATGTTTTCAAAAATACACCCAGAACCCTTGTTTATGTCAGACCCCCCCACCCCCCTCTCAGACCAATTTGATTCAACGATCCAGTACTCACCATAACATTCATGTTGGCCAGCCTGAGATGAGTGTTGAAGCGCCCACTGTGGACAGGACACACATCCTGCAGTCCGGCAAAGGGAGACACGGTGATGGTTCGCCCCACGGGCAGAATCGGCAGGCTGTCAGTGAACCCTCCGTCGATCCATTTCTAACAAAACAAAACCAGAGTCCGTGGAAAACTGCCGGTCGGACGGATCATAAAAAAAAATACCAACGGTACTGTTGGCTTTCTCTCTATTACTGTCAGGTCTTACTCTCTGTTAAGAGACAATGTAGGTATGATCTGATGCTTTATAAATACACTGGACAGGAAATGTACTGCATTCTTTTTTTTTTGCAACAATGTGTGGTATTTTTTTTCCACACACATTCTCTCATAAGATCGGATATGCCATCCTGTTACTTTTAATCAAGGTACTGAACTAAGGTTCTAGATGACATTGCTCCTGTTAAAATCAAAGCGCTGCTAATAAAACTAGTAGTCCTTGGGTAGTTGGTGAATTGATAGGGAGGAGGAAAAGGGACTGAAGCAGGGCTGAGAGCAAATGGCGTAAAACCAAACTTTTAGAGCATCGCGACAGCTTTAATTATTTATGCCTCAGAAATTAAAAAAGCAAGGCAAGCACATTTTGAAAAGATAATAAACAAAAGTACAAAGCTATCTCTACCATAGATCAACTTTTAAATAACTCTGAAGAACAAATACAAATACAATGGTAGTGTTTCTATACTAAAGGATTTGAGTGCGGCATTCAACACAATCGATTATAATATTTTAATGAAAATATTATCATTATATTATCATACCCTAAGAGGTTGTGATTTTAACATTCGTCTTGGGAATTGTAGCGCCCCAAAAAAGTTTTATCTCATGTGGTGTACCCCAAGGATCTATTTTAGGCACTTTAGGTCCTTAATTGGGAGTTTTATGTTGGCATGTTTCTAGATTGACACAGTATAATGGTTTTCCTCAGTACCAATTAGTCACAGACAAACCATTATGTTTTTGGGGAAAATCAAACTTCACAACAAAGCCATTTGTTGGGACTTTTACTTTGGAATTTATCCAACTGGAAATGGTAAAAATGTCTTATTATGTGTGTTTTGAACTAAAGTTGCTAAAGGGAAATGTCAGTCAGTATGACAACCCCCCCCCCCCCCCCGATGATGTAATAGAAACTGTTAGAACCAATTCATTTTGAAAGAGCAAAGGCCAATGGGAAAAGTAACTACCTGATGTAGCCTCAATCTTGTTGCTGAGCCAAAAATCTTAAATAATAGATAAAGAGCAACCCAGTGCAGACACACACACACAAACACACACAGAGAGGAACATTTTGTCGGGCATCTGCATGTTTGTGTGTGTACGCGTGTGGAGCAGTAAGCAATGGAGGAAGGCAGACAGCCAAAGAGAAGGAGTTAATGCAGGAGGCTCAACAATTACCTTTCCTCGTCAACACAGGGCCGATTGGACCGACCGTGATTTGTAGAGATGCAAGTATCAAGATAGAGCACCGGCACAAAGATGGAGGAGTGGACAGAGGCACGGTAACAAAGACAGATGTTTCAACTGGAGCCCACAATCACCCTGCCTTCCTCCTTTCTTTCTCTTCTCTCCCTCTGTCTTTAACCTTCTCCCTCTCTTCTCCCGTTTGCAGTCCATCTTTCACAGCTACTGCATTTTAGTGGTTACACAGTCAACTCTTTCATAAAAAGTCATAGCCTAGTCGATTATTCATGGCGATGTGTTGAACGAATGTATGAATATTGTAGGTTTGAAGATTTTGGTGAAACATTTCACCTATACTTCAAATAAAACTTTGAAAAAGTACAAAACCCTCATGTGTTCAAGATTATTGACGTAACTTATATATCCTAATTGTAAGTGTAAAGAGTGGGCACACCGCAGACCACATAGAACTACCGAATTTGCATTTGATTATCGAGTATTAGTCTAGTAGTTTGAGCCAACCCAAGCAAACATGTACCTAAACAAATGGACACCTTATTGTGTTGATGTGGAATGTGTGTGTCTCTTAGAAAGATCTTGGCAGATGACTACATTGGTTAATGTATAGGCTTCATACTAGGGATGGGGGAAACAATCTATTCAGTTATGTATCGCGATTCTTGTGAATGACGATTTTAAATCACCATGCTGCCTCCCAAATCGATTTTATTTTTTTTATTTTAATTTTTTTTAATATATTATTGGTTTTATATGGGGGGGGATATATGGGGGGGAGGAGTAACCTCACCCCAGAGCATGTTGACCAGCTTTTGTTTTTGCACAAGAATCTAAACATAACCAAGCACTAGCTTTGCATAGCCTACATGCAAACAACAGTGCATTTAATTTAGCCTAAGTGGTATACATTTCTTAATCTTTCAGTTTGAGTGCAGTTGACAGGGACTATACAATAGGGCACATTTGTATTCATATTCTCTATTGGCTGCCCGGCAGTCATTAAGTTAATGTTAATATTTGAAATAAAACTTGTAAAGCTCTAAGTGAATTTGACTGTGTTGTATTTGAAGGTATGATTCAACGGTTTTCCATAGTCCAGTGTTTAAAAAAATAGGATAACCAAAAGAAATCGTAATATTAAATCGCAATACTTACAGAAACGCAATACATATCGTATCGCCAGCTAGGTATCGTGATAGTATCGTATCGGGAGGTCCCTGCCCATTCCCGTCCCTACTTCATACGCGATAGTAAAGGGTTTCTACTTTTCAATTCAAGTTTGAAGAGGTACTTCCTATACTTGGTACAGGTACTTTGCATTCCAAAGACTAGTCACTGCAATTCGTAAGAGGAGCAATGTATTGGAGGAGAACCACAAATCCTGCACTAGAAGCCCAATTTGAAGAACTATGAGACTTTTCTCTGGAAAAACAGTGAATGAGCATATTACCTGTCCCCTGAATTCCACTGGTTTGAGTCCAGCATAAACAGGAACAAAGCTGCTGGCCAGTAGAGCCTGGAGAAGTTACAAGGGGAAATACATTAAACCAGTCGATACTCACCAGAGGGAATGATTCTTCAGCAGGCGGCGGCTGTACATTGAATGTTTTGGTCAACATCTAACATGAGCGACTTTGTGTAAATGCACCATAAAGTAGATTCAAAGATCCCAGTTAGTGTCTCAAATGCTATTATTGTCATTGCTGATGATATTACACAACTTCATCACGCAGGTATCGACTTTGTTAGTGTCACTTTCTGGTCAAAGCAGTAAAAAGTAAACACTAAGAGTGAAGAGTGGACGCAGACGAGGACGTAAAACAATCATAAACATTTATGACAGCGTTTCAAAGTGAAAGGATCAGCGAGCGGGGGTGCGCACCTTTATGAGCTCCTCCCTGGAGGTGAACCTCGACACAATGTGGTTCCGGCCACTTCTGGAGTGTGTTATTGAGACGTGGAGGCGGTCCGTGGCCAGACTGTGAGCGTCACCGGGTAGAATCTCCTCGATCCCCTCCCTGGAGAGCAACAACACACTGATGCTCATTTGTCAGGTTTTTTACCAATGTCCCCACAGGGCCTCGTAAACACAGTTTCACGTAATTAAAACTACAGACTCACCAAAGCATATTAAAGAAGGATGTAACGACAGGGTCAGCTCATTTGATTTTAATTCACAACACTGAGATCACAGTTTAATTCACAGTTTTGTCTATGTTTTCATTAAAAATGATGTGTTTAGACATATTTGTGTAAACCTTGATATTATTGGATACAGCTCAGTAAGATGAAACAGATGCTTTGTAGTTCTACTAAAAAAAAAAAAGGTAAATTTGATTTTATTTCCACAGAGAGGACGATTTTGCTCAAAACATTGTTGCACTCTGCTAATAAATGCTCGGATTGGTCGGATGAGGATCTTGGACTCATGATTGGACACTGTTCCTCAATGGTAGCCAATTGTAAATCAGACTCATGTTGCAGATGCCAACTGTTGATGGTTAAATCAATAACTTCATTCCACTCTGTAAATATCCAATTACTGTTTATGTTTTGTGGTGCGTGACATCAAACACTTGCAGAAAGGTGTTTCCCTACAAAGCTAATCAAATGATGTACATGCCCTTTTATAAATTAAAAAAGAAAATTGGTATACTAAATGATTTCCAAAATTTAAAAAATGTATCCTCAGGTTGTGGGTACCCAATTTTTCTTTTGTGGGAACAACTGTGTTTCTCCACCTTCCAATGTAAAATGCCTGTGTAGTGTATGGTTTTAGTTGGTGTTATATAAATAAAATAGAATGGAGTAAATACCGTAGTGTCAGCATGAAGTTGTAGCCTGGTGTCATGGCTCCGAGCTGCTGGGCTCTCACATTCTGAGCAAACCTGTAAGTGAAGTCCTTACACTCCTGGAAGACGGGGAAACAAAGATCCTATCTCACTTCCTGACACATGGTTTAACAAAGTCGTATTTAATGACTTTAGGCCGAATGCACGAGCTAATCTGTTCCGGGACAGAAAACACATATCTAACCTCCAGCTTGTCGGGGGCTGTGATCATTACAGCAGCCACCAGGGCCCCGGCCGAGGCCCCTGCACAGGCCCCGAGGGAGCCCAGCAGCTGGTTCCCGTGGCGGAGGAAGGCCCCCACGGCACCCAAGTGGTAGATCCCCAAGAATCCACAGGCGGCAAAGGACAGATTCAGGACTGTCATCGTCAGCACCTACACACACATGACCGCACCACCTCAGTCAAATAGGAAGGAGTTGACTTTCTTTTTTGTTGCATCCAATAACTACAATACAATAATAAAATGGTTTCGTTGATCACAAAATATTAAAGTGTTTCTCCCTGAAAATTCTAAAAAGGTCTTTAGATTGCAGTGCTAAGAGGCCGGGCTGAGACACACATGTCCTCCCATCCCCCCCACACACACATACATCATAAACACACACGCATACAACATACTAAGTAGCTTACTTAAATAGCCTAAGTCCTCTAGGCAATCAATCAAATGTTATTTATTTGTATATCCCTGTTAGGACCCTGAGGTGCTTGTATCTACTGTGCCTGTTGATCTCTCTCTCTCTCTCTCTCTCTCTCTCTCTCTCTCTCTCTCTCTCTCTCTCTCTCTCTCTCTCTCTCTCTCTCCCCCTCTCTCCCCCTCTCTCTCTCTCTCTCTCTCTCCTTTGGTGCTCGTGTGTGATGTGTTTCAGGTGTGTCCGGCTCCACGACTGACTGAGTGGATGATTGACTAAGAGTGTGTCGGTTCGCTTCCAGGGAGCTGATTGGTTCCAGCCTCCAAGCTTGCAGGTTAAGAGGACCCCCCCCCCCCCCCCCCATTTAACAGGGGAAAAGAACGTAGAAACCTCAGAGAGAGCCACACCTGAGGGATCCCACAGAGATGCTTAAGAAGCCACGTGCTGTCGTGTGAAGAAGTGTTTCCCAGCATTAATTTATTTTAGGGTGACCATACGTCCGTATTTCCCGGGACATGTCCGTATTTCACGACCTGTCCCGGGTGTCCCGGGTTATTTTTAGAAAGTGAGGAAATGTCCTGGTTTTTAAAATGACCTTCTTTGGACCATTACATTTACATGCACTTGCACTAGGGCACTGCCCACGGCGCTGCGTGCGACGTAGCCTAATCCCCGCCCCTATGCTGTCAGCCCTATTAATCAGAACGTAGACAACGTGACTGTCAGTCATACGCAAGCAACATGCCGAAGCGCAAGTGCTCGTTTACCGACGAATTACTAAAGAGTTTCCCGGCTTTCAGACCGGGTCGAGACAAATGGGAAGCCTTGTGCACAGTGTGCAAAGCAGGCACATATGTCTCGGTGTCCAATGGAGGTGCAAGAGATCTGAAAATCCACCTGGACACCGAGAAGCACAAAACAGCTGTCCGAGGCGAGGGTAGTGCTAGCTCGATCACACAGTACTTTCTCAGACCAGGGAACGAGGATGCAGTGAATGCAGCGGAGGCTGCATGGTCATTTCACACAGTGAAACACCACAACAGTTACAGATCCATGGACTGCACTAGTGCATTGCTCAAAAAGACCCTCCCCGATTCAGTCATTATTGGAGTTATTGTTATTGACTTTTACTGAAAAGCATTTTTAATAAACCAACTGTAAATATCTTGTTCTATCTATATAATATAATATACCGGTATAATTGAATAATAATAAAATACTATTAAAGCAGCAGCATCCTCCACATGACCGCCCACCCCCCAGCCCCCCCCCGCCCCGCCCCACCTTCAACCCCCCCCCCTCCCCCCCCCCCCCCCCCCCCCTCCCCCGACAAGGTGTCCTGGTTTTCCCAAATGAAAATATGGTCACCCTAATTTATTTCATCTATTCATTTATTTAAATCCGTCATATAATTTATATAACAGCTGTAACCCACTTAGCAAAATCTCTTTCATAATGTGCAAATGAATCGCCACTAGGACGACTGTATACTATTATTATCAGAATTATTATTATCGTAAACTGACAGAGTTTAAATATGAGCGTTACACAACTGCCCCCCCCCCCCCCCCATTATGTATGTTGTACACAGGCCTCAGCTGTAAATACGCATGGGGGGGGGATTGACACTGTTCATTCATTTCTTGTGCACAGGTCCTTTCATACATAGAAGCCACAGAGTCGGCACCTCTGTGCGTCTGTGGGAGAGAAAGCACAGGAAGACGTAGATTACAGCTCCATTGAAAACATCCCATAATGCACTGATAACGCCACACAGCTTCTCTTCCAGATATATACATCACAGAGGCTGTGGTGACACCGCTGCACGTGATCGACCGTGTATAGACATGATATAACCTTCCGCCACATCTGGGTCTACAATGAGTGCACAGGCTAAATGCGCTAAAGGCTGCGGATAGGAGAGGACGTACCGTGAATACGGTTCCGAAACCCTCCGCTGTTAACTCCCGTTGACGGATCTGATTGGCTGCTCGGCTATCGCATTCGTTACCGGTGGATGAAACAACATGACAGAAAGAACTTCTGTTGATAGAAAGTCCAGGATTCACTTTAGCGGCGCCCCGCGGAACGTACGCGTCCGCCGAGCCTGTTCCGCTCCTGTTTACAAAATAAAACCACGTTTCAAAATAAAACTACGGTGGCCGAGAGAACTCAACGAGCTGCAAATTGAGTTCATCCATTGGTCGACACTCGTGCGAAAAGTCGCCACACATGGAGATGCAGAAAAATCATGAAACAAAATCCAAATCATATATTTCTCCCGAGTGCTTTCTTCACAAATGTGTAAAATAGCATTTCATATAAGCAGGTGCATAATATAATAAATGCTTGCATTCCTCTAATAGGAATATGAATTAAACTAGCAAAACTTAACCAACTTCACTCTCATTTCAAGGCGTATGTGACTCCTCTGGGAGGTTTACGGAGTCATAGATGGTCATTACATGATACAAGGATATTAAGAAACAGCCATGTTTCCCCTTTCGTACAATCATTACAGGGGAGTTTACAGCAGCGCTTTATTTAAGAGCAGAGAGGGAATTGTTAGGAATCAAATTGCTGCAGGTTAGCTCTAAAATTTTTGATCAGGAGTTCCCCGAGCATGTGCATCCCTCCATAATGTGCATAATATTTCCATTCAACTTATTATATAGTAGTAAATATATAAATACTACTGCCTTCAGTTTTTGTGACAGATCCAGATGTTTTTTTTTGATAATCAAATGACATTTTTACACACGCTATCACCATGCTACAAATCCCAATTGAAAGGGAACACTGCATTGAGGCTCACGGTTAATGTCAGAAAGCTTTGAACTGAGGAATCTTTTGATTTTTGGAAACCGGATGTGATAGATAACCGTTCCTATTTGAAAACAAATCAAAAGAATCCGATCCATAGAGTTGATAAGTATACTTATATAATATAATATATAATATTCAAACAACATTTTTTGAAGGCTACATTCACAGATACTAGCATGAAATTCCTGATTGTACTCCATCTGTCCCTTCTCCTGCCTTCCTGTGTACTCCTCTAGGTTCTCTACAACCTCACTTTTATTATTTCCTCGTCTTCCAGACAGCTGGCTTGGGGTAATGAATCCTGATGAGGGGTCGACTCCTGTGGCAATTGTGCTCCGAGGCCCGATGGAGTCCTTGACTACCCTCCGCCCCTAATCCAATTGGAAGTGATATCAGATTACAACTCAAATGTTCAGAAGAAACACAAGGTTAAGTTAACCAACGTGAAACATTTTATAAATCAGACTGACAAGAGGTGGAGCCAGAATATTCAGATTAGACTCACAATCAGTGTAAAGGGCACCCACATGAAGCCTACATGGGATCTAGTGGCCCTTTTATCAGATATTACCAGATAAAAAATGGGCTCGCTCTATGGTTTGTGCTTTATACTATGTTTGCTTAGTCAGTGGCTTGAATGTGTCTTTTAGGACCAAAGTGTTTGGAAATAAGCAAACTATGGGGGGGGTCGCCAAAATAGGTAAAGTTAGAGGACGACATGAACCAGAGCAGTAACGGAGGTGAGCCATTATTCATCACAAGTCCTCGGCCGTGGTGGAAAAAGAAAGTAGAATTCTCTTTTTTGTAAACACTTTTCTCGACCTTGATGGAATACGTCATGAGGCTTGAGAAAGATGTGAAAGGGAATTCATAAGCCTTTCAGATAAAGAAATCCGTGGTTCTCAGAAAATCAGACTGCACATAGGCTTTGAATTAGAACCAGCTTTATCTGTAACACATGGAAGAAACGCACAGTGACTGACTCCATGCTGGAGTGCAACAATTCGGGGGAAGGTTGCTGTCCAAAACAAAATCACACATTTTAAGAGGGTTTTCACTCTAATGTTTTTATAACTTTGTTGTGCAATAGTGCTTAAAAAGTGTTACCATAGAATGGTGTGCCTTTAGGCACTCAATAAATTTGGTTATCAAAATAAAATGTAAAACATTAATATTTAAAATATTAATATTAAATCATAACTTTAATTGGTTAAAGTTCTCGCGGGGCACCACCCTTCATAGAAGGGAAAAGATAGCCAATTTATTGATTAAGATCAGTCTCATTTAGATCTAGTTCAATTAGAAATCTCAATATTTTACCATTAAAGATTATATAATGAACAATGAAGGTTTATGGAGTTCTTAACAGTGTAACAGTTGGCAAGATTCACTTATGCAATATTAATGACAGAACATTTGTGAAAGAAGAACATTTATTATGAACATAATAAAGTATAAAAACACAAATTACTAAACAATCAAACTAACTAACAAGGAGGTGTGTGTGTGTGTGTGTGAATGTAAATTAGCATGCTTTAAAAATGGTCCCTAAGATAAGAGCCCCCCCCCCCTTTCTTCTGAGGTTGCTTTATGGGGGTAGGTTTAATTAGGTGGAGACTATGCGTGTGTCTGTGTAGATGTTAATCAGATAATGCAAGAGTCAGAGAGACCTACAAAGGAGGCCTATGAAGGGCCTAACTAACAATTACTTTCAAATAACTTGTTGCCACAATATCACAACACATATCAAACTTATAAACACACACCGATCAAATAAACAGTCTTGCTTAGCGTAGTATAATTATTAAGCCCAGATTATGTTACCAGTCCGAGGGAAAGGGGAAAAGAAGTTGCAGTCCAGTTGCAGTTCTGTGACGTCTCCTGGGTTGGTGGTCGTAGAGTTCTGCATTCGCGATTCTGTCGAGCCGTGTGCTCAGATGCTGGTTGAAGTTTTCCTGCAGGACATCGCGTCGCTACGAGGAGTTTTGTAGAGCTTGAAGGGCGAGGAGATTTCCTTGAGAGGGGTGAGCTGGGAGCTGCACCTCTGACCTCCGGTAGTTGGTGGGAAGAGAAAATTAGGCTGGAAAGCCCTGCTGTCCTCGGTGGGATGGGAGAAAGAGAGAGACAGCCTTCCTCCCTCGGCGGGATGGAAGAAGAGAGAGATTTTAGGCAGACCTCTCCTTATATTGGCCCCGGTGACCTCACAGGTCTTGGACCAGAGTGACCAATAGGAGTGACCCCCCAGGTTCTTGACACCTTTGTGTGATATTGCCCAGTTCCCAGGACATGCAGCATCCTGTTAAATCCTCTGGGAGACTGAGTTCCTTGACTGTCTTAAGACAAAGGGAACATGTGGCACTCTGGGAGACTGAGTTCACTCCAGAACATGCGGCTCCCTTGTTTCAAGTTTGACTGAAGGGAGGCCTGTGGTTTGCACAAAAACCATGTCCCAACAACTTAAACCATCAATTGCTCAATGACCTACAGAATAGATATAGTTCAAACTAGCCAAATGCATAATATATATATCTATAACCTGTGAATAATAATCGGGATTTATATTGTGACATGGTGGGGTCATGATGCAACTTGACAGTAAATATCTTATGAATGAATATGTGGCAGCCAAGGGGACTAATGGGACGTTATTATCTCCTTTACTTTGATGAAGGATGCTTCAGTGTATCCTATGCTAAAGGAGATGATAAGGAGCACCTACATCCTTCTTCTTTTTGGTTATTTCGCTTAGTAAGGAACATTTAGTCTATTTATTTGCTGAATGTGGACATGTATGCAATATTTGCTATTATCATTATTTTAACAGTTGAGATGAAGTTAGTGATTTTGGAAGCTAGCTGTGTTTAACACCAATCTGACAGTTAACAGCACAGTTTAGTTAGTTATTTGTGTAGGCGGGTCTGCTTAGTGTTTTTCTCTCATTCTTGTTTTTCATTTTCTCTATAATTAAACCACAGATCATCAAATGGGTTTTAAATACGAGAAAATGTCACTGCTCTTTCTCACTCCATCAGGCACAGATGGGGACGGCCTTTGGCCACATCCATACTATCACGTTTTCAAACTTAAATGATTATCCATCCTTATTATTTATCCCCGCTCATACTAACACCTGAAAATGCATATCATGTTCCCATTCACCTACACTGGATAATTGCTCCTATACGCATGTAGATGGATTGTTATAAAAGGCAGAATCTAACATCACACAACCGCTGTAATCAAAGGAAACAGGGTCAGCAACTCTTGTAATTGGATATCCGGGCTGCGTTCTACACAGGTAGCCGAGACCGATTGTTTTCAACCAGAAGGGGGTCATGTGATAGGAGCGTGACGAATCAGCATATTGTGGCTGAAAAGACCCAATCAGCATTCTTCTTTAAAAGAACCACACTACATTGTTTTTGCAATTGTAGTGTGGTTGTAGCCTTTATTTCTGGTGTGCTTTACCCCATGTGAGCCTGAGGGCAGCCAATGTGGTGCTGAGAGCCACAGCAGTCCTCTCAAATGTACTAAACATGTAGTACAGTATAATAAACTATTAATTACAAGTATTGATACAACATTGTTTGTTATAATTTCCCTAATTGTATTCCCATACATGTCATGTCATCTTTTTCTCTTCTTTCTGCACATCGGGTTTCGGAGGCTTTGCCGAATGTTTCAGCTGCTGCAGCCTCTCACCTCACCTTGCTGAGTCATGCACAGAGTCACACACAGCCTCAACCCGATTTCGCGTGTCCTTGTCATCCGCATCTCTGTTTGAATCCTTTTGAGGATTTTTTTTTTTTTTTTTTCACCCCTGCACCTGATGCCTGACGGTGAATGTGGGAAGCGATCGGAAGGGTGGAGAAATACTGGCACCTGTTGTCTGTGTCCCACATTGCACAATCTCAACGTTTCAGCTTGTAACGGCTTGCAAATCCCCCCCCCCCCCCATTCCACATCCACGCAATCCACCCTATTTGCATCTCAACCCTTGCTATAACGATGCAGGACATTTGCCCGGATCTGAGTGTGGGCATTCAGATAGAACCAATATGCACAATATTTGTCATATTACTAAACGTTGTTGCTCACAAATGAAGAAGAAGAGTTTAAATTTAATTTTTGCTGCAGTGTTGAAGCCTCTGTGCTGCAAAACACTGACCCGTGCACCTCGGCTGGCGGTCGCCCATACATGCTGTCGAGTCTTTTTGCAATGCAACGTGCATCTGCAGCCAATACGTGTGTGCGCCTGTTTTTTAAAATGAGTGCACTGTGGTGAGGCCGACCACTTGACAGCTTGCAGGGGCAAATAATGGACCGTCCGTACTCGACAACACCACTATCCATCTGCCACAGAGCCAATCGTTAGGCGACGCCATGAGCAGTCAAGTCACATCTTTGCAGGTTTCTGCAGCCCCCCCCCCCCCCCCATACATGGCTCTAAAGAACACTGCTCTCTTGCTTCGGCTATATGACACATTAAAGCCGTTTTCTTCTTCCAAGGCAACTTCAAATTGCTGTGAGAACACAGCACACACACACACACCTCCTGCAGGACGGGTCGCTGGAACAGTTGAAGCACTTGAGAGAAGACTCAGGCACCGAGCACATACTAATACAAGCCATTTGTTGTGAAGCACTGTGATGTAAAACACAGCTGCAGGCGTGTTGAACTTGAAACAACTGCAACTGAATTGGAGGTGAAGATGTCATAATTGCAGTTATTAGTTGGAATATGATCTGCCATCCAGTTATTACATTTTTTTTAATGTATTAAATTCTCTCAAGGGGAGACAATCTTTTTACAATAAAAAACTGTTCAGAAGAGGTCTTGGAATTTCTCCGTTAACGGCAATGAATATGATAATAACCCATATGGGTTGTAATGTTTACCATGTCAGAAACAGATGGAGATGTTAAAGGTCGGAAAGCCATTCCCTTGAACCAATTTCTCATATCTGGATGAAATTTGTTAGAAACTGGCCTTAAAAAATGAAAAATCCTGCCACGGGGTAAACCTTGGCCTCGGGGGAAATGTGGTCATTTGATCTGATTTTAAAAATGCTTTATCCATTCTGAACAGGGTCTCCATTCGATAAATGTGTAGCCCTCGAATATAGTCATAAAAAACATGGATCCTCCAGTTATTAGAGGATTTAGGCTGTTATGCTACATAATAAAGAAGAAAGATACAATGAGGTGTATAATTTAACCGCCTCCATCTTCCTAGTCCCTGTGGGAGAGGCGGTTGTTTAGCTGGGGTGTTTTTTATAACAAAGGTTTTAAGTGCTGTCTCATTTCCTTTAGGTAATTTGATTTGATTTAGAGTCCCATGCTTTCTAATTTCAGGCCCTGCTCCTTTACTGTGTATTTTAGTTTATAGATCTCCAAGGTTTAATCATTTTATTACAGAATTTTAACAGAACTGTTATCTATCGTTTTATCCAAGTGCGACAAAGGGCTTATTCTGGTTGTTTTTTATATTCACGTCTGCTGCCAGTCACACCCCATGTCTTGCAAATTCCTCTATCTCGCTGAATCATTCAATCTAAAATCAGTTAAAGATCTTACACAAGCGAAAGGTCATATACCCGTGATACTTTCCTCGGGTCTCTGCCCAGAGAGTGTTGAACTAACAGATGTCTTACCACATAGCTGGTCATTTTTAAAGCTCCTCTTCTCTTTTAAAAGCTCGCACCATGACTTACTCCCACATTCTTCTCTGCTGACTCTGCAGCAAAATTCATCAATAGTGTTTTCCCTACTTCTACACTTCTCCAAAATCCACATGAATTCTTAACGTCTTTATCGGTCGCTGTCTTTCAATCCTCGATCACATTGCTCCAATCAAAATGAGGATGCAAAAAGGAAACGCCCCCTCCTCTGGCTTAATGACCACACCCGATCCCCAAAAAACTTCAACACAAATGGAAAAAGTCCAGATGAACTGTTAGTCCTTTTATTTTATTGATTGTTTTGAAATCACAATTATTCAACCGCTACTGAAAACAGCTTAATCTGGACCCTGTACCTCTCCACAGTTACACAGCTATCTCTAAATTATCGTTTTTATGTAATGTGGTAGAGAAAATAATCTCTCTCATCTCTTTTATATCTAGTAATAACATTAATGATAATAACAACTCTACTGTTTTTTCTTCAGATCTTGGCCTATGACTGAAGGTGACCAGACTTTTGCTGTTTGACCCCCCAGACTGTGGAACACTCTATTCAAATCAGGCAGGCAACATCATCAGTATAATTGAAATCTCTTCTTAAAACTTTCCTTTATCGCAAAGCATTTATGAATACTTAAAACGATGCCGGATTTTATCTTCCCACCCTTGACATTTGACTAGTTCTACTTTATCTCACCTCCCAGTGTTTTTATGTTGTTGAACCTTCTGTTGTGTGTATTATGGTTTTCTGTTATGGTCCTTTTGGTTCTCCTTCTCTGTAAAGCACTTTGTAACCGTGTCAAGTGAAGTGCTACACAAATCAAGTTCATTATTATCATAATTTGATATCATCTGCATAAAGGGGAATATACAGGTAAACACTTCTGATTCAGCAACAAACAAACAATTGTAGTCAAAGGCAGCCTTTAGGTCAACTCTTTGTTTTAAGCTCACCCAAATGTTTCTTCCCACTGTGCAGCTCTCAGTTTAGCATCAGACAGGGACCCGGGGCATCCTAGTGGGACCTTCGGGAGCCTGGGGGGGGGCACATTCTTAACAGGTGCTTAAATCCTGAGATATAGTGTCAATGCAGAGGAGCGGCAGTTGAACAGTGAGGTGCTCACGGATCACTGGGCTCCACCGACTCCGCTGGTCTCTGCTCAGTGACTGTGACCACCCGAGGCAAAAGCGCTGAGAGGAAATCAAGTGGCAAATAGTGAGCTTTGCCTGGTGGGTTCCCGGAAGATGTAATGTTGTTGAGTCCAGCTTTCACCGGCCGGAGAACTTAGCGAATGGGACTCGGGAAGGACATCTCCGTCTCCAGTAGACATGTATTTGTGCATCGGGTGACCCGTGCAAATGGGAATTAAGTTCTGTCGGCTTTAAGTTTCCTCGAATTTCTCTCAAGGAGCTGTTGTTGCGATTAACAAGTTGCTTTCTGCCAGACGAGTGGAGGTTCCTCGGGTCACTGCACAAAGTGGACCAACGTGATAACAAAGTAAAGAGAACAAAGAAGAGAGACAGAGAGCTACTGGTGACCAGCCCAGTTAAGATCGATGCCCGGCCCATATCTCCTCATTTCCATTTTGCTGTCTCCCCGAAAAGCCAAACACAATTATTGCCCGATACCATTTCAGATGAAGCACTGGACCCCACGTTTGCAGGAATTACAAAGCAAACATTTATTTTAACGTGCTTAACAGAGGCTTTCCATATGCTTCAAAATAGCTGGCGCTGCTGGAGAGAGCTGCAGCCGCTCTGCAGGCAACAGCCAGAGGAGAGGAGCAGAGCAGCCGTGGATCCAAGGTCGCCGCTCCCAGTCAACCCAACGTTTCACGGCTGAAATATGAGGCAGAGCGCCGCAGGAATGAGATATCAAAGGATATCGTAAAAAAATTGACGGTGATAACTACACCGTGTCCATACAGAGGCGTTCGGTGAAGGAAGAAACGTCAGTAAAATGATTTATATGAGAGCTGTGCTGTTCAGATGGAATGCTAATCTTACACTAATACTCGTGGTTCATATAGTGTGGCATCAGAAAAACAAGAATATCTTTAAAATATAAATACAACTTGTATTGAGCTTATAATCTTGATGACCACTCTAAGCGCTTTACAGTCCAGTTGATTGCCATTCATCCATTCACACACACACAATCATAACAGTGCACCTATGGGCCGCACTCTTTTTCTATGAGGGGTGATTCAGGGTTCAGCGTCTTGCCCAAGGACACTTTGGCATTCAGACGTGGAAGACTGGAGATGGAGCCGAAGACCTTCTGGTTGGAGGACAGCCGCTCTTTCTATTGCTGGTAATTTTTTCCACAAGTAGCCTAAACTCACTTTTCTCCTTATTCCGTGGTTCTGACTTTGGATATCATTTTTAGGGATAGTAGTTTTAATGGTTGGTGTATGGTAGAACATTTTAATCCTCCTCTTTGGTTTTTGAATGCTTCTTTTTCTTCCCCAGCAGTTCCAGCCACTGGGATTTTTATTATTTTGAATTATTTCAATAATACATGTGTTTTTCCTGAGAAATAATACGTCTCTGCCTCTTCTAAGTACGAGCTTGTGCAATTTATTGGTGTCCGGAGAAGGACCTTGAAACAGGTTTGTTGTTCAAATCTCATCTTCATCTGTTTATGGCCCCCGCCACACAACCCATTCCAAATAGGCAGCTTCAGAACAACCACTGCACTAATTGTGTTAGTACAAAGCATAATCCAATCGCAGTCACTTTTCCTATCTATGTCAGAACTAATTGAGATGCCTTGTGGGTAATGTAGGCACTTTTGACAAGGAAGATAAAACTGCAAACTTTTTAAAATTATTAATTGTGTTAGAATCAGGATAAGATCAACTGTCTCAACACAGTTGAAGACGTTTTAACTGTGCAAGACTTTGAACTGAGCTGGGGGTGGGGGGGGGGACAAAAGCACCTGGGTGATAAGATTATCTTCCCGCCCGGTTCATCAGCCCCGTCTGTGGTCGCTGCTGCAAACAGACAGGAGTCACAGAACTCCGAAGGTCAAAGCATGCTATAAATGATATATTTGACCAGATTTTAATTGACTTTGCTGACTGTGTATTATGGTTTTTATATTAATCTTCACTTCAATACTTTTCCCATCTAGATTTGGAGCGTAAACAATTTTTTCCCCCCCTTAGAAATCAAGAGATGTAATGACATTTCCTTATCGAGATAAAATATCTGACTCGACAAAATGCAGTTGCAGATGTATGAAACTGGAAATTGGAAAAGTGAAGGAGACATACCTTGAATTTTTGATTTTTAAAAGTATAGTTCGTAATATCAAAATCGCAAAGTTATGGATTGTCCTTATCTCACACTTTCTAGGAAAAGGTCAGAAAGAAAATAAAAAGTTTGAGAACTCTGAAGTTATTCTTGGCCTGATGTCTGATAATTCACCCAAAGGACATGAGAAATATGAGCATTACATTACCTTAAAATGAACCCTTTATACCTTCATAAACTGGGTGTAAATCTGAGGGTGGGTTGTTCAATTGTCCCCATCAATATATTATCCCATTTAAATTAATCAAAATGATTTATCAATATTATTTATGTGTGTGTGACGTTGTGTATCTCTGCCTCAATCTGTGTATGCGTCACTGATTTTTAAATGTGTTAAAATAATCTATAATGAGAAAAGGCCCCCCCAGAGCGCATTAAGAAATCAGGACCTTTATAAAGCACTGCACTGTAAGTAACCGCTGAGCTCAGCTAATGAGAATCTTCTCCGATCAATCCAAACATGCATCCTCTTTGAAATTAGTGAGAAAATATTACGTATTTAATGCCTCCCTCCCTGTTTCAATGAGCGGATCAGGAGCTGAGTTCTCGCGGCATGTGGGTCATTAAACAGCCCCGTATCATTTACACATGAGCATTACTTTATGAAGTAAATTAGCCGAAGCACGTCCAACCGATTATGTGAGGCACCATTTTATTCTGTAAAATCCTGTCAGCAGCAGTCTGCAACCCACATTTCAGGAGCTGAATGAAAAAAAATACAGATACATACATTTTTTCATGTAATTTAAAGAAACAGATCATGGCTGTTATTGTCATGTAACATTTTCTTTACAATCATATCAATATTATTATTAGTTTTAAAGGGGTGAAACAGAGTTATACAGAGTGCACCCTGCCACATTTTAAGTAACAGTAACTCTTATAAGGGCAAAGTCTAGGTTCAAAGGGTTAAATACACTGAACAGTGACAAACAAAGTCAGATGAACTCCACACACAGTTTTTTCTGAGGAGAGGCAGCTTGCTCCCACGGCCAGAAAAATGGAACTTGGATGTATCAGAATGTGAAATCAGGAGCAGTCAGCGATTGGAAACTGCTTTTTGAAGATTGGAAGGAATGGAAGCTGGGTTTTGGGGATAAGGTCCTGAACCTCTGCATATAGAATGGCTTAAAATGCTGAGGCTTAAGGTTTGAGGTAGCGTGCCCATTTATCTAATTACAAAAATATCAACTATAATACATACTTATGTTTTTTTTTTTTTTTTAAAGAAAATGACATTTAGAAAAACATATGACACCAATGTAATCCTCTTCATCCCTCTTAGAGCAGGAAACAGCTTAAATGTTAAAGTAATTTTATTTTGACGTCTTAATTTGTATAATTCTGACTGATTGTACTGTTTTGCTCCCTTTTACATTAAAGTAAAAGATTTTGAATGCTATATTTATTGGAGCATTAACGCATTTTTTCCAAAGACAATTACATAATGATACATTTGCAACATATAATTTCCATACTTTGTTTATATGAGTTTTTAGATAGAACATAATGAAGGGGGGGGGGGGGGTTAAATAGGAGGGTGCTGTGGTGCAACCAGTAGGGAGCAGTGTTGTAAAGCAATCCCAAAGGGCATTTGGAGCATCACTCAGGAGGTCAAGATGAGAAAAGTGTAAAGTTGCACTGCAAGAGCAGATGAAAACGATACTTGTATAAAGAAAGCTGCTGCTCAGTGTGTAAGGCAGAATTCTTTTACAATATAAAGTTCTCCTTTTTCACTTTTCCCTAATTTGTTCAGCCTGAAACAACTCATGTTGTGCACCCCAGTGTTCTTAAGACCCACAGAACCTATATTTAAAATATATATGCCACTTACAGAGGAAATATCTGAGATTTTGAGAATAAAGATGAAGAAGTCACAATTTGATGAGAAAAAAGTCGGAACATTTTGAGAAGAAGAGTTTCACTCACTCTGGAATCCGAAATACTGAACCAATCTCGATGTTTCTCAAGAAACTACAGAATCCATTCAATAGAACACAGATATAACCAATAAAGTCGACCACTACCAAAGTGCGGTTCTTACTTCAAACACAATTTCTTGCACAATCCATTCAAAAATCCGAATACTTAATAATATAATGGAAATTTACAACTTCATAATCAAAATCAAAAAAAATAATATTCAAAAGTATAGGGTCCAGGGCCGGTGTAAAGCCCACTTTGTAGAGCTGCCTCAACCCGCAGAGGCCCTGGTTCGATTCCCACCTGCGGCCATTTATGCATGTCCTTCCCCAGTCTCTCTCTGTCCCCCCCTCACAGCCATTAAAGGCAATAAATAAAGCCCCAAAAATATATCTAAGAAAAAATAAATAAAGTTCCCAGTGGTTTATACAATATCACCAGGGCTGGGGAAATGTTATCCTATCAGGTCAATACATTTTTAATAACATCCTTCACAGGCCAAACTAAATTATTGAACATGTCTAATGCAATGGATGCACATCGCTTTTCTTTGGCAAGATGACGTCAGATGGTAGTCATGATGATGATCCTACCAACAGCTGGTTTTAGCCTTTCTCATAAAGATGTACAAGACCAAAGAAAAACTAAAGGAACCGTCCAGTGGTGTCCTTCTGTGAGTGTTTCTTTTTTTCCACATCTTGTTATCAAGGACCCGCTCTGTGACGATTTCTTCAACACAAACCGACACTTCTGAACAACTTTGCCTTTGTCTGGTTCCAGCAGTTTCACAGCGGTTGAGAGGCCCCGTCACAAACTCTTCTTCTGAGGGAGGCTTCAGCTTCTTAGCCATCTTGAAACTTGACGGCAGCAACTTTGTCTCTGTCGGAATCTGATCTAGTGAAAGCCGCTTGTTGGGAACCAATCTCCACGACAGCCGGAGCCTGTTCAGTCATTCTGTCTTGCCGTCTATAGCCAGTGTTTTATGCCTTACACTGACAGTGCTTGGTGGCTCAGTGCTTTGAAAGTTGTCAGCAAACATTCTGTCATATGGAAGAAGGTTTGTAGCAACACTGATAACATTTATACAGAGCCGGCGCTAAGGCTGAGACACGGCTGCACCGCGAGAGAACTTCTGTTCAAAGGCAGCGCCGAGTACAAGTGTTGTTTCTCTTCAACACTGACATCTCTCTTTCCATATAGGAGTAGCAGGCATTGTCCTTAATCTATGGCTGACATCTTCCTTCAACCTTAATCGATAATTACAACTTAAACCCTCTTTTTAAAGTTCATCGAACGATTGTCTGACCAAAAAGCTGATCTCCATCAATAGCCATTTAACGTATTTGCTTTATATGATTACCCCTTTATGCACATGGTGAATTATCTGTATTTATGTAGTCCTTTCTATCTTCACCCATTTCTGCACACATTCATACAATGCATTATGTGAAGCACTTTCTCTGTCACACCTCGATCACACACTGTCATAGCCATCAGGGGCATTTCTGGCTTCATTATCTTGCCCAAGGACACGTTTGCAATTCCTGCTCTGGAATGAAACTGCCCTCACGTGAACCAGGTACTAACAGAAAAGGAGGCAGACTGTAATCCACTGTTTTCATGGTTATGGTAACTTGAGCGTGTTTGTCTGCAGAGTAAACAGATACACCAGCTGCTCTTGGATTATTTTCTAACAAAGAAGCTGCTCTAGGAGGATATAAGCTCCCTTTCTAATGTTTATAATATATATTTTTTTATCAAATCGCTTCCTATTTCTATATCTTTTATATTCTATGCTTCCACAAACGCACCACAGCAAATCCCTTGTAAACCATGTGTGATGCCCATTCTCCTACAACAGGGTCAGGTGGAGTATGGATCATGAGCATGTGCTTTTTCTAGAGCTCAGAAATTACTTTGCAGGCACAATGTTATTATTATTTATATAGAAGGACTAAACTAATAAAGTGAGGCCAACGCTGTATGAAAAAGCAATTATTCTTTAACTAAGTAATAAATCTCTGAATTATTATAGCTCAAACTAATATTCCACGCCTTTCACGCTAAAACAATATTATGAAAATGTTCTTTCGGGATCATTCACCTTCATGGTCAAACACCTGCTGTGTAAGAAAATGAAGCCCTGCTGATGCCATTAGAGTAGTTATGTCGGGGATGAATGTCAGGGAACACATCTGTTCCCTGTGCATTGTGATTGACTGATGGCCAAGCACAGCTGGGTAAGAAAACCAACCAATATAATAATAATAATAATAATAATAATAATAAATAGCTGTTTAACTTAAGTAACCATGAATTGGCATCAACAAACCTCCACACTGATTACCAAATAGTGTATAAGACTTAAAAAATAATCATAGACACTTGTACAAAGAATAAATAGACAACAGACTGTAGGTTGTCGTTATATAAGCTGCATATAAAGATGGAGGACGTGTCACTTCCTCCCAGTTTCCAAAAATCTGCAGAGTCTGCACAGTAGAGGATGAAGGGATGGAGCCGATACCCTGTTTTTAAGCCTGAATAACTTTTGGCCTGTTTCCGATCCACTAGCATGGGGTAGGCAGTGTTCATGAACTACATTGCATGCAGCCACAAGGGGGCGATCAAGACACTTCACTGGCTTCACTTTTGGGGGAGCTGTCATGTTCGTTATGTTGAAAACCATCTCCCTTGTTAACCCTTTGGTGGGTCTCAAACTGGGTGGAGGGGGCCCCCTGGGGGAAGCATAGAGCCAATGCAGGGGGGTGCTTGGATGATCAGGGGAAATTAAGACGAAGTAAGACGAATTTGAATGAATGTGATTTATGCAAGGAAGTTAAATAAACAAGAGTTTGGAGAGTTTCTATTTCATTAAAATTCAACTTGGATCCTCTTCTAATTAGTGGCTTCCCCTGTCATTGTTTATGTTTGTTTTTTAAAGTAGGGCGGGGGAGGCAAACCTCTTCGGGCTTCTGAAGGGAACGGGGCCACGCCAGAAGAAGTTGGAGAGCCACTCTCTAACCAGAGCAAAAGGCTACAAATGTGAGGCATGAATTTGTTGTTCTTTGCTCTGCAGTTGTGTCTGAACCACAGCAGATGGCTGACGGCTTTGATTTTCCCCACAGCTATATCAAACACTCAATAAAACTGAGAGCGCTCTCGTAAACACACACACACACACATACACACATGCACGCACACACTCTAGGTCAGAGCCATGAAAGGCATCCTCAGCCTGCGGCAGTTCGGGGGGGAGCCTGCGTTTACCCTGCTCCGGCAGCAGAATTAGGGCAGAGCGCGCATGTGACAGCGGGGTGCACGTGAGTCAGTGCAGCGCTGCGGTAACACACAAACAAAACAAAAAATCAACAAAACAGACGTGATCAAAACTCCCGGGCCTCTGGGTTTTCAGTCATGCAGAGAGAAACTGTTTAAATTCTGTCTTACGGAAACCAAAACTTCACTGCGAAGCAAAGATCTCATAGGATTGAAAATATCTTTCTTTTGACTCAGATATAAAGTAAATCGTAATCGTTTGTTTTTTGTGATTGTGATTATGGCGTGCCTATTTGCATTTCAGTTTTGTGTAGCGTGTATTTGATGATTGCACCGATCACAGGAGACAGCCGGAATCATAGTAATTAGATGGCTATTCTGTATTTTGAGTGGCTCCTCATGTTGATTTCATTTGGCCATGGGAAGGTCTGGAGCGCTCATTTAGACTCGACTCACCGGCCAGCACTGATGGAGTTCAGTGTCTGCAATCGATTTCCACCATCTAACCCCGGGCTTTACAGCCTGAGTGGTGATCCTGCAACACATCACTTCCTGTGCGGCCGGGGGCCACTTGAAACTGTGAGGTGAGCCAAGGGAAAGTTTATGAGTGGCACCGCAGATGTTATGTTTGGTTTTGGAAAGAGGTGACATCACTGTAGCTGTTCACCACCGACTGTTTATTGAAGAAATGAAAAAGACGCAAGTAGCAAAGCAAGGAATCCGTGCCCGTCCTGAATCCTGTGTGAGGTTTACGCCATAAAAACACTGATAGCAGATTCCCTTCAGTTTTGAGGATGGCCTTCTATTAAACTTGTGTATCTATGCAGTAGAAAGGGGACAACAACATCTAAATGTGCGCAATATGACTGGAAAAAACAGAGAAAAGAGAGTTTGTATTACCTATTTCCCCACTTCAAGTCCCAGAAAGCACTGGGTTCCCAGGCCTCTCTCCTATTGGATGCTTTGGATGATCTGCTAATTAAACCAACAGGTACTACAGCGTATAGTGGTACGGAGTGCATGACCATACTTTCACTTGTGCTTATTTTCACCCATATACTTCAAGTACAGGTAGTAAGGTTATAACTTTAGGCAAAACCACCAATAGCACCAACGGACAACTAATACCCATACCCAAGCTATGTATAGTACTAAAAAAACGTGTATATTTTCACAATTATCCATTTGACTTTTGAAATTGTTTTGATATTGTCTTGTAGTCGTTGTTCTAACTGGTTGATTTCGAGCTGGAGGTTTTACCCGTTCCCGATCTGAGTGTAGCGGTGCATCTTGTAGTTCCAGCTCACAGCCACAGAGCTGGATAAAAAAAACACCTAGCAGGCTTTTAGCATCGGAAGATCAACGATATCTCCGGTGGGATATAAAACATTCTCCATTTAAATATACTATTGATACTTTGACAATTCAAAGCAGGCTGGAAATCAGCAAAGTTCCCATTTAAGTTACGGTGGACTAGAACCGAGGTTTTCATCCGGTGCACTACCTTTCCCAAACCTTTACTAAGTGCCGCGAGTTCCTTAACAGAAACACATCAAACGTTATCCAGGTTTTAGTTGCTACAGGCAGACGTCTTGTGGAAACAAATGAAAAGCATTATAAGGAAAACATTTTCATCTTGGCAGTAAGAGAATAATCATTACAGAGCAACTGTACAGGAACATATGCCCCCTTCACGATTAATCGCTTTTTCCCTCTAAAGACGGAGGCTTGAAGTGATGGATATTTAGGCTGTGCTGAGCACTTATTCTATCATGGGAGCAGATGTTTTGCTTTTGGCCTGGGCTGACAGGTCGGAATGGCTGCGTCCTACACGGCTGACAGTTCCAGACACTATTTAAAACTTGAGAACTTTGATTCATGACGGGTGAGAATGTCAAAACACATGCTACGAGTGTTCTACTATTCAAGTGATTTTTATAGTGTGGATTCAGGGGTGTATAAATGACTTTCTGGCAGGTGCAATTTCTCTAAGAGGATATTAATAATCAAATCGGACGAGCTGTAACAGTGAATGGTGCAAAGAACCACGACACGTGCGGTAAGAAAGAGAACATTATACTTTTTTTCGCCTTTAAAGCATTTTCATATAACCTAAAATAAAGGTATTCAAATTCACAGCAAAAATTAATATGTATTATGTGGCTGCCCAACCAAGCAATACATTTTAATTCACTACAGCAGGCGGCCATTGGGATTGGTTCATTAAAATCGAGCTACATGAGGTGTAAAAGACTTGGGCCGAGGATGACCTTCCTTTTTATGAATCCCACTTGATTTGAATGTATTAGGTGCGGTGGCCTCATAGTCAGAATTCTTCTCAGGCAATGACCACAAAAGATATTGTGGGTTGGTGTAATGTTTGGAATTAAATGTTTCTGGTAGCTGACGTGGTGAAAGTAATTCTTCATAAACAGTTGTCAGAATAGGTGCCAAATATCTCAATGTATTTCTTATAATGACCTGATGGATCAATGAAATATCATATTTGACATCTTCTATTTTTACAAGACTCTTTAAATGATCTTTCTGATCCACGGATATTTCTCCCAGTGTGAAATACTCTGAATTAACATCTGATTTGTAAAGGTGGTTGTAGTACAATTGCGATACCTAATACCTGGTGTACAATTACTTTCCTTTTGGTGTAGCTGCCTAGCAAACCTGTTCCCTGTTTTTCTCCACTGTAATATAAAAAGGACGTCCTCACTTAAAATAAAGTACAGCTACTGTATTTGATGTGAGATCTTTCACTGTTTGGGTTTTCTCTTTTTTTTTTCTTCCAACACTGGAGTAGATTTCTTTTGCTCATCTACCACCAGACTGACTGCAATGGTAGATTGCTCTCTCCAGGTTGGGGGAGAGTTGTCGCCTCGAGTTTAAGTATCTTGGGGTCTTGTTCTCGTCTGAAGAGACAATGACAATCACTTTTGGTCACAAGCTCTGGGTAGTGACCGAGAGAACAAGGTCGAGTTTACAGGCGGACAAAATGGATTTTCTCTTGAGGAGTGGGTTGAGCAGTTCAGACATCCGGAGGGAGCTTGTAGTCGAACCGGTGCTCCTTCATGTCGAAAGGGGACAGTTGAGGTGGTTCAGGTTCCTTTGGAGGTTTACAGGGCACACCCAATGGGAGGGAACCCCAGGGTGGACCCAGAACTTGCTAGAGGGATTACATATCCCATCTGCCTTCCTCGGGATCCCCCAGGAAGAGCTGGACAGCATGGCACAGGAGAGGGACTTCGAAAGGTACCCTACTTGACAAGCCACCTCCACGACCCAAGCCCGGGTAAGTAGAAGAACAGAATGGATGGATGGATACTGTCTCAATGGCCTCCCAGACTAAACCACCCTCACTTGTGGACCTGTTACTTTCAGTCTCAACTAATATAGATCATATTATTCAGAGAAAGACACTGCCCTGTAAGTCCCTGGAGATCAAAATAAAATAAAATATGATTGATCAAACCTTTATTAGTAGTTTAATTGCCATTTTGTATTGTATAAGAATGTGTTTTTTTTCTTGTGAACCTCTACTGCAGTCTCTCCCCAACAATTAAATACGGAACCCAATCCAGCCACCACATAGTACAGTATTAATGCATATATATCATCTGCATTTAAACAAAATGCAATAAATGTAATTTATACAGACTTTCAAAGCCTCTTGCATGTCATATCGGTCCCTCAAGAGTTTTGCAGGGTGAACTCTTCTTCAGTTTTCCAGACGTTCTTTGCAGACAACCATGTCTTTTCAGATTCTGCAGTGCTCCAGCCTTTAATGAATGTAAAATATATCTCACACCTCACTGATCAGCTATTTTCCAGAATTAGCCTGAAGCTCTTTAGAAGACAGAGAAAATGAGGTGGGTGCTGTGGTTCTCAGCGTTCACTTGCCCACTGGTTGCCCTGTGTGCACAGACATGCAACGTCTGTATATCTGTGTGTGAGAGTGTGACTAAAGCACAGCCTGAGGAGAGGATCAGAACATATTAACACCTAATGGTGGGGAAAGAAAACACATTCCTCATTTCACTTGAGCGGCGGGGGTGTGAATTGATGGCTGTTGAAGTTACCACGTGGATCTGCTTTGATTAAATAATTCATGTTGCCCATCATCATTATTTTGAAACCATTGATTGTATCTTGAAACAAGGACTTTTTCATTTTTCATTTTGCCAGCGTGCCATTAAGCTTTCAGCAGCCGAGACAGGTGATCCGACAGGAGTCTGTGAATGGATTCACGATGCTTTAAAATGTAATGATATGAGGTGTCTGCACAAACATCCCTACTGTAAACTGTGTACAGTGTGTGTGTGTGTGTGTGTGTGTGTGTGTGAACAGTGGCTGTTGAGTAAACAGCCCTGCCCAACTGTGCACATAAATTTACACACACTCAGGTTCATCTCTGCATGGCTGTTTACCAAGTGAGGGGGTGTTAAATCAAAAGAATGGAAGGAAAGGAAAAATGTCCTCAGATATTTAAAGATGAGTAAGGCCATGTACACTCAACCTCTGGAAGCGGCCTGTGACACGTGGGAGAGGTGGGTTAAAGCACTGAATTTATATCAGTCAATCGATAATAAAATGTTATTTATATAGCCCATATTCACAAATCACAATTTGTCTCATGGGACTAACAAGGTGTGATATCATCTGTTCTTAACCCTCAACAGGAGACAGGCAAAAACCACTAACAAAACACATCTGAACATATCAACCAATGTGTTTCCACCAGGAATTGTTGAATATGTGAGTAGTCAACCATGATCGATGCTGCCCCCTACAGGCATCATGTTCCCCTGATGTTTCAGATTATAACACCAATCATCTGATTTCAGATTCAAATTTGTCCAATACTAAAAAAAGACATATACTTTTGAAAAAAACAATTATTGCAATCCCAAAGACTCTCTCAGCTGAAATGTCTGTTTAATGAGCATGGAGGTTAGCATGCTAAGAGCCTGAAATAATATGATTCGCATAGCTTCACCTGCAAAACATCAATATTGTATGATTTACCATTGCGAGTGTGTAAGCATGCAGACATTAGCGTTTAGCACTGCTCAGAATACAGTCTCACTGGGCCAATAGCATGGCTTTAGACTCTTGACACAAAGCGATCAATGCATTTGATGGGTTACCGTTGAACGCTGAATATGTCTCGGTTGATCCGGGAATTCTGTTTAATTGAGACCATCAGTTTAAATACTGCGAGTCGGGAAGTGAATTAGGGTTTTGCCAATAATTTCTGCAGCCGATCATCAAGCACGGTCATATATAAATAAATGCCACTCCTGCAAGCATAGCTGATGCATGGTGTTAGCAGCGTGTCAGAAATATCAATAACTCCTAATCATCCTCCATCTTCGGCGTGCCGAGGAGCCAAAGGGCTTTTAATCAGCGGCGGAGAGACAACAGTAACATGGCTTGGCATGTTTTTGCGCTTTAGATTTGATGGTAATTATATTAGTCAGGATGCGAGCTGATGAAATCTCTACCGCTGTGTGGGGAGCCGGCATCGACATCCCACCAACACGGCCTGAGTAGGGCTAAATGAAGTGAACAGTTTGTAATCCACAGACCTACGGGAGAGCGGGGCATTAGCATTTTGCGAGAGAGAACCTGGGAAACGAGGGCAGCTGTCTCTCCCGCCCCCCCCCTGACAGTGAACCAACCCAGGATTCTCTTTGTATTATCAGTGAGCAGACCTGTTTTTCCAACACATACAAATGCAGAAGTCAGCAGTGAGATAGTATAGCAGGCCACTGCTTTATCTGCATGAATGGAGTCAATATATCAAAGAATGCCGGTTGTGTATTTTATCTAACTATTAATTCCGCAAATGTCTGTCCATTGGTGGAACGCACAACTTGCAAACCGTTTCTATTATTGGCTTCCCACCTGGCCTGTGCATTGCTAATACCCTGAGGTAGTGCAGTTTTGAGTAAACCAGCAAAGCAAAGCAATCAGTATAGGGAAAAGGTGCCTAAAGGGATAGTTCGCCCAATAATGACAATTCACTCATTATCTACTCACCACTGTGCTGATGGAGAGGAGGGCGACGTGTTTGAGTCCACAAAACCCTTTTGGAGCTTCAGGGGTAAAAAGCATTGTAGTTAAATCCAATACAATTGAAGTAAGTGGCGATCAAATGGCGACCAACAGATAAATAAATAAAACGCCTCCATTCTGCTCCTGTGGTATCACTCAAGTGTCTGTAAGCTGTAACATTTAAATATGTCTCGAAACAAATTCCTTTACTTAATGTTTTTAGCCTAATGTCCTCCTCTTTTGCAATTGGTCTACAAAGTCTAAGCACAGTGTTTGTTTTGTTGCCGCGATGCTTGATATCGAGTTGAATTAAAGAGCTTTTATTTTGAAGAGCTGGGAACTTTTGTTCCAGATTGTAGATTGTGTGGGTTGCTCAACTGACTTCTGAAAGAGCCTGCTTGCAATGTATGAACAAATAAGTTCCGCAAATCTTCAAATATTACAAGAACAATAACAACGGAGGAATGCAAGGTTTTTTAACTCTACCCTGCACCATAGACTGTTTTTAAAAAGCTCTGCAAAGCATACAAACAATAAAAAAGTGACAGTGTATTGTTAAGCGGTTCACGGACGACTATTGAAGGAGCAGCCATTCTTAAACATCCTATTCACAGTTCAGTTTCAGAAATAAAGCTGCAACCGGCCTTACCTCAGGCCGAGACATCAGGCCATCATAAACAGACATGTTTAGAACGGGCTCTGCAATAGTTCAATTTGTTTTCCCCACTTTGGCTCATCACTTTGTTAAGTCACTTAGTTGAATTCAAAGAATTCCATGACTTAAGCCGACGTGAAAAACACAACTCAGGGAAAACAACATGCAGTGGATTAGATGGGATTATGTGACGTGATTTCCTGTTAGAGTTGTAAAGCTGCCGGGTGTGACAAGAAAGAATGTGTTGACTCTGCTGTCACTTTAATTTAGTCGGTAATTCATCCATCTGTCCATTTCCTGCACCACCCTTCTGTAACTGGTTCATTGCTGCAGGAGCCTATCCCAGCATGCAATGGACCAACAGCAGCATGGACCAGGGTAGACGTGACAGTCTGCAGCCGATAGGGAAAGTCTTTGTCTTTACATTTAACCCCTTAATGCCTGAATTTATTTCCAATTATATAAAAAATATATTATTTGTGTTTTGGGCTGTCATACAGATGCTAAATTAATTGGAGATTGTTAATTCCAATATAGCATATACAGTAGATATAAAATTAAGGTTTGAGGCAAATTAGCGACATTAGGCATAATTGGGCATAACCTTAATTTAACAAATTTTCCAGTCTCTGGTATGTAGATTGATGCTGCTTTTGCTTGAAATTGAATAAACAACATATGTTTCTGTACAATCATTGCTGTTCCATCATCACAGTATTTCTTATACAGCTTAATACCTCAAAATAACTTTGCTGCACAGTCCCAAGGGGCTAGTATGTATTTTCCACTCCGACCACTAGATGGCGGCAGAGTGCTTCCAATACCTTCCTTGGTATGTGTAGTATTTGCAACATCAGGCACAATCGTCACCTCGGCGGCATTAAGACCGGAATGGGGTTTGAGGCAAAATCGCAACATTCGTCCACAAGGGGTTAATATTTATATTAGATTTTTTGTTTGATTGTTAAACACTTGAGAATCTATAGGGGAATTAGATTTAACGTCCTCCAATGGAAGAGTGTCTTCTCTAAAATGTGGAGGGCCCCTGAAGACAAGTGTTGGGCACAGACAAGGCAAAAATAATCATTTTGTCTTGATTCACCTGGTCAGTGTGTTTCATGAAATAGAACAATGGGCTTGCTCTTTCAGTAACAGCGTCGCACTTCGCATCAGTTTCAAAGTGAAGTGACTGCAGCTGAAATCGGCCTGAGAAGGATCGATTTCAGTGGGACTCTCCTCTGCGAGGCCTCCTCCCTCATTCTCCGAGCTGTCTAGTGATTTTCCCGAGGATCCCGGAGGACCTGAAACCGTGTTGGATCATCCATGGAACACAAATCAGCATTACGGGGAAAAAAAAACTACAGACAGCACTTCTTCAAAGATCCCATCGCTTGGATCTGTGGGGATTATTGCATGCAATTGTGGTGGATTTTGTTTTTTACTGTGTGCGAACACACACATGTGAGTCCAGTCCTCTTTGTGTGTGCTCCACACACTCCTAGTTATTTTTCGCAGCCCATCTGCTCAACACTCCTCACTTAACGCCATGTGTGGAGGAAACAGCCAACGAGGAGGATGGGTAATGAAAAAATTTGTGTCGCCATTTACTGTATTTAAGCTTGGGTCCCCTCAGAGCTTTACATTTCTACGAGGACAGAGAGAGAGAGATAGCATAGGCGTTAAACTTTCATTTTTTTCATGCAATACTTCGGATAAAATCACCCAATTTGTATAATTAAGTAAAAACTGCTGACTAAAATGTATTTATTAATTTATTTGCTGGCATCAAGGAAAATCACCCAGTAATGCGATGGAATCAACAATGAGTATAGGCCACAAAAACCCTGCCCTGCATTATTTGAGGCCGAAGACACATATCAATGGATTCAAGGTTGTTATCAGCACTGTGGCTCACTCTGCTGGCCAAGGACTCAGAGTGTGCACGTAGCAAAGCATGCACGGCCCTTTTGTGAGCACTGTTCCAGCTCTGGACAAAAAGCAGCTCCAGCTCCGTGTCACCTGGAGGACATGCAAACAATTAGGAGAGGGTCGGTCCCCCCACAGCCACTCCGCTCTCTGTGGGTCCCCCGCAGCAGTGATGTATTGATGGGAGGTGAACGCAGCCTGACAGAGGTCGTGGTTAATTCCCTGCGTTACCTCGAGTCCAACCACTGTCGCCGCCAATGATCGCTGGTTTCCATTAAACATCAGCGAACGCCTCATTATCAAGCTGGTTTTGTGTGCGTTGAAAGGGGGAGGAGTCATTTCAATATCCGACTTCTGATCTCGGACCATTTTCACCACTGACAGCTGAGTCAATCATCTCTGAGAATGTGTTTCACAATAATAGGTGGGGACAGGCTGGAAGTTTTAATTTTACTCTTTACTGTCATTTGTTGATTTGTATTGGAACACCCAGAAAGTAAGAAATGTACCATCAGAGACATGCACGTCCGCCCTGTAAATCACACACACACACACATATATATATATTTAATTATGTTTCTATGATTTAGTTTCACCCACAGAGAATTATGCTTTAGTTCTGATAATCTTGCGAGGACATCCAGCGGTAACAGATGAATATCCAATATTCACTCCCTATTTTATGTGTCACACTATTGACCTTTTTAGCTGCTAAAAGCTGCACTGTGATCACGAGCTGAACACTAAATATGTCTTATATCTGAATATCTGAGCAGGTATACATTCACAGGGGGGGTTCTGGTTAGCTATATGCTGCAATACTTATTTCCGGGGCAAGTTGTTCCCAATGCTGCTGAGCTGCTGTAACTGTACAATGTAAAATTGCATCTGTGTCAGTTAGTCTCACAAGACCCATCAAAGGGCAGATTTCTAATGTCGCACGAGAAAATGTAAAATACACTGAAGGAAGAAATGTCCTGTTTACTCTCTGGACATGTCAGGTAACCAATCAAGCAGTCTTTTCTGTGCATGGGATCAGATTTGTTGTAAAGAAAGAGGACGAGCCCTGCATGGCACCAAAGGTCAGCATTTGATCATCATCATCATCCCATTCACAACCATCTGAAATTGGATGCCTTGCCAAAGAGAAGCAGTTCTGCCATTGCATTAGAGGCCTTAGTTTGATATACAGTGGGCTCCAAGAGTCTGAGACTTTCCCATGGGAAAGTGTCAGACTGTATGTTCAATAATTTAGTATGGCCTGTGAAGGATGTCATAAAAACTGAAATGGTCCTTGACAGGGAAAAAGGTTTCCCACCCCTTGTTTCGGCAACACTAATGGCTCTGTGTGCGTGTGTGAGGCTTTGATCTAAATGCTAATATCTGCATGCTAACTTGTCACATGAACTTATTTTAAGAGAGAGACGGCATCATGATACCCAGGCCCCAAAGTTCTGGCCAGGGGCCGACCTGAAGTCTTTGGAAGTTAAAAAAAAACAACTAATGCAGATGATGTTTTGAAATTTTCAGACTGCATTTCATGTCTAAATAATGATCTGTTGTTTTGAATGATTTGACTGGGCTGAAAATAACAAGTCACGACGGATTTGCTCCAAACCAGCACAAGTGAAGTAGACGATACAGCTTGGCAGCTTTTGAACATATCAGTAAGCAGAGATTTGGGCCAAGTGTGGAGCTGGCTCACGTTTCCACTGGTGAGAGTCAAGGAGCGTGTGTGTGTCCCCCCCCCCCCCCCCCCACCCCCAGCACAGCGGGTGAAAGACATAAACCTTGTAACTGATCATAGCTGTGGCACGACTGTTCTCAAATCCAAGGGGTCTTGTTGTCATTTGCAGAAATAAAAAGGTTATCTTAATTTGCTATGACTCTCTCTCTCGATGCCATTTATTGTATCAATCGAAATATACCAGCAACTAAAAAGGTAAAATATGTTTGAAAATATAATTCATTTGAAAGTATACACATTTCAGAAAAAAGGCTAGTAACTATGTGGTCGTACATTGAGGGTGTTGTGTCCAGATGGACTAAGAAACCGATTTTAACAGGACGGTAGAGGTCGTCATGGTTGCAGGGCGCATTGTTAAATTGGAAGTTACATTTCCATTTCAAGGTCTTCTTGTTCATTAGGTGCCAAGTAGTTCCATGCAAACCTCTCCGTCCTGGTTTTGTCCTTGTAAACTGTTCTCACCACTACTAAATAAGCACATTAGACATTAGCACCGAGGCAGTGGCCTGCGTGTCTTATAATCAATAAAA